>NW_026781950.1:1585000-2044856 GCF_031769215.1 Ylistrum balloti | reverse complement strand
ACTCTGATCCCTCGGCAACATTACAGGAGAGTCATCGTTTCCACAATAATCAACATCATCAACAAGTTTAAGTTCATTTTGTTTCAGGAAATCATCATTCAAGAATTCGTCCGTCTCCGACATGGTATGAATCATAGAATGTTTGCGAGTAATTAGTCAATATTCAAAACAACACAAAAACTCAACCGATTCAGCATCAAGATGAAGGCTGGAATTCTCCACCATGTTATGGGGGTGCAGGGGAAACCCGTCTGCTTGGCTATGAGAGGCACGATAAAACCCATACATCACAGATTAGAAAACCACGCTGTCTTCACTTTACCGCCAATTTATTCTACGGAAAACAACAACACACATATAAACACGAAAACAAGGATCCGGAGGCCGGGTCAAATATCCGGAACTAGTCAATTATCTTACACTACCTGACCAGTTATATAGATGTATACAACAACGCCCACATCGTGCCGACATCGTTGAAACCCACAATGTACCGGTCAAGGACTTCTATCCGCTTTCCACTCAAAACTCAAATACTTTTACCAAGAAAACTTCAAATCTGTGCAAATACCCTCAACGTATATACAAGACATAAGCTCTTGACAAATAAAATACAATCCATATCAGCATATTTTTGACGTTCGTGCAGAGTTACCTCCCCGCACGGAGCTTTCCTACTTGATTTTATTTTTATGTAAGCATGGCGGGTATTACGTGCACCTCAAGGAAAGAAATTGCTTACAGGGGAACTGTGGTGAGTTCTTATGCGTAAGTAATAGTTCTTTTTGTATTATATTAATATTATTTAATTGATGAAATGGTGCTTGAGCTGTAGTTTTTAGAGATCGCGTAGTATCGTTGTAGAATTTTATGGAAGCGCACTGCAACCGGTGCAAGGGAAATTTTAACCCATTTAAACATGCCAAGAGAATCATTTAGCAAAAGTAATTTTAAATGTTAATTATTAACAGGGATAATATTAATTTTATTTTCATTTATTTATATATATTTGTTTATTTTTTATTTATCGAAAAACACACGAGGAATAAATAGATTCATATATACTATCAGTCTATAACTCCCATCGTCACACACTTACAGAGTATAGTCATGCATCATTTTCACCACTAAACACACAGCATTTTGAGTTGCACACTATATCTTAACTATCATAGACACTATGTAACACAATCACTCTAAACATATATTTATAACTTGCAGCCATACTAGCACTCCAGCATTGTTACATATACAAACAACATCAGCATCTGACATCAACGTCATCATATACAATCATCATCCTCGTCACACATTAGCATCATCACATACCATCAGCATCATTATGGTCACCTATCAACATTAGCATCATCACACTTCAGCAGCATTACACATCCGCATTATCACATACCAAATCAGCATCGTCACACCTCAACATCATCATATATACCAACATCAGCAGCATCACACATCCTCAATATCAGCTTCTTCACACACTTTAACTTCCATGCATAAGGATGCTGCAGATTCTTAGACACAGTCAACATCATTATCTTCATCATCAAGCACACATAGACATGCTAATTTCAGTAATTTCTCCATAAACTAGTATGGACTCATAATAAGTGAGCAACTGACAGCTGTCACTATATCACTATAAGATAAATGTTCCTAGATATAATGAAATAGACAAATAAAAAACAAAACATGTGATGATTTTTTTTATAATTCTTTAAACAGCAGACAACTATTAGCTGTTAATAATAAATGTAAATCAATATCAGAAATACTGTCAGTTCTTACCATTGCTTGTGAAGTAATTGATTCTAAGGTGACCGATAAGGCCCATGGGCCTCTTGTTTCTAATCTTAAATTAATTTTTCAATGTATTTTATGCACAATATGCGTACCTCAAGTGATTTTGCTTATTATTTTAGATTTATGATCTTTACATTTATTTACTTCTTTTTTTTTTGTTTGATATTTATGTATTTTATACATCCGTCAAATGACAGGACATATTATGGTATTCTCGTCTTCCATCCGTCCATCTTCCGTCCGTATGTCCCTCTGTTCGTAAACATTTCAATGTCCCAGCGATTTTGGAATTTATTAAGCCTTAACAGATTTCTTTTAACTTTCATTGCAAGCTTAAGTACAATCAAAGCTAGATTGAGTTTGATTTCCATGATTTTTGATCCACAACTTTTAGAGTTACGGCCCATTAATGTCTGTAACCTTTTCAATGTCGGTGCAATAACTTTGCAAAGTATTACGCAATTACCATTGAAACAAATGCAATATATTATATACAGCATAAATAGTGTAGGTGATAGTCAGACAAAATCACAGGCGTATTTCGTGACCTGAAACAGGCTCTTGTTTTTTTTTTTTTTTTTTCGTGTGACAAATTAAAATGATTGTTCAATATATGAATATTGTCAGCATTCCAGTATACCTTCACAGATCCCTATTAGGATAAACTGACGGGACAGAGCTTGTTTGTTACACTATCAGAATAATGTAAATCACTCATACTGGTGGAGGAATTACAGTGATTCTAGCATTAAGTTGTATGGTTGCCAATTTATTTGCAGATAAGTCAATACCATTATTACTATTGCAGCCATGGTCTTTTGATGGCGTCGTTAACTTCACCTTGTCAGAATATCCTAATGGGGCAATATTTTGTACATCATGTGAGAAAAAAAGCATATTTACAAAATTAATAACCAGAAGTAGCAAAATCACAGGGACTTTTCGAAATTATTTTTATTATCTTAATTATCTAGACAAGCCATTGTGGCTACATATAAATATGCAAGTGTTTCTGACTTCGTTTTAAATAAAAAAAATAGTTGTGGAATGATGGCTTTTGATAATGGATATATGTATATCTAGTTTTGATATATGCTTTATTTGACAAGGAATGTCAATTTATTGTTGTTAATAAAGTTACTGTTTCAATTTTGTTGTCATTGGTCCGTTTTTCCTTGGCCCGGAACTATTTCTGAAGGCGTCTATTTGCATCAACACTGCATCGTCATGCCGGTAATTACGGGCTTAAAATAGATTTTCTGTTGACCAATTTCATTTGACAGATGGGATTAAATCCCTAATGCGTCATATCGAGCGTAATAGCTTATTGAATAAATATTTATAGCAACCTATATTGAACTTGGGGAAACCCGTTCGTCCGCCATGGTGTTTCACGTTGTAATAGCAGCAAGCTGCAAGATGAACTCGAGTAATTTTACGGATGTTTCCTTTGATTGCTTTTCATTATAACTACTGGAGCATGCATAAAACATCCTTGTGTCGTTGTCACGAAATGTAATAGATGTAGCAACAACCATTTGTACCTTAACTTTAATAAAAACATGCCAAATGTCGTATCTTTCTAATGTGAAGCCTGTTACGACGGAGATGTGAAGGGGACGTAACTCTTGGCGAACGACTACTATGTTCTAATATGCTTTACCAACAGCTGATATACCTTCCCGTTAGAAATGCCTCCAGTCCATATATGTGTTTTTAACGGAATAGCCACTTTGAGTGTACTATAGCCGTTTATATACCAGCTAGAATAACATGATATTGGTTACGTGTTGGGAAATATTTATATCACTATATATATATATATATATATATATATATATATATATATATATATATATGAATAAAATCAATCAAACGAATTGTCTTTTTTCGAGACAACCTGTCCCTTTATTAAGACACAAATATTACATAAATTACATCACACACATTAAACATAAAACGAATACAAAGTTCTAAATTTAGATGTCTCGATCGATGATCCCTTCGAAGCCCCTCTATAGCGGACAAAAAATAATCTCAAGTTGTTGTATGTCAGATGGTGATTAAAATATCAAAAATGTGTTGCACAAATCTATGCATGTTTTGCACTCTAGGCACAATATATATAGACAACTTGTCATAATGATCATGTTAAGAATGTCCACCTGTCGAAGACTTCCAAACACCCTTTTTTTGGGTATATCGGAGTGGTGTAGTTGATTAGGCAGAATGTCTTGGCAAGTCGTTTTGGGCTGTAGATCGTGAATTCGAAAATGTCAAAAATGTCTCCCTTCATCACTTGTGTTTCCATGTTCAGATATCAATTAATTAATAAAATGTATCACATACAGTAATGTATGTTGATCCGCAGGTTTCAGATTTGAATTCCCCATCGAAATTGTACGAATGTTTAATCTATGTATGTTCCAAATTGATTTCTATAACAGCATTGCCGTGCAAATGTGAATATTACACAAATATGATGTAATATATTATCAAACTTCCACAGTTGACAAACTACAGTTAAAAACTAGAACAGCGTTGAATTAATTTTCATCAGACACCTAACTTCTAAATTTGTAAAAAAAAAAAAAAAAAAGAAAATGGGTAGGGATTTCTTGTGACGCAACTAATCAAACATTGTATTACAGATCTTGCGTTTTATTTTTGTAGTTATTTCTTCATTTTTAACTACATGTATAAAAATGCCTCACTCTTATCACAGTATACAGTTTAGAGCTGAAGTAGTGTAATAAAAAAATAAAATTTATGTGATGTAGGAAGTTATTTCTTGGTGTCTAGTTTGATAAACAGTGTTAATTACCACTTTGAAGTAAAATAGTTGATTAGAGTCCCTACGGGACGTAGGGTGTCTGCGAGTGAACAAAGTAATTGATAAAAGTATTTAACAGTACATTATGTATCTCACTTCATCTTCATACGAACATAGCCAAAGAATGTCGTATTTATGGAATAAACTCGTAAATCTCCATCAGTGTATCCTCGGCGTTTGACACCACTACAAACATACATTTTGTTCTGTTATAAATAACCCCATATGGCTTTCTTATACTGTTAAGAGCTGAAATCAGATATCTGGATCGCTCACCATTGTGTGATACCTGGTACACACTTCCGGTTCTGTCCTTGTTTTCATACACGACATAGGCATTTCCGTCTTGATCCACGGCTATGCCATCTACAGGCTTCCTAACGTTGTGCCGGAACACCTCATCTCCGCTAAGTTTCTTACACACTATCTCGGTTCCTTCTGTGTGATAATATGTCCCATTCAACTCATGCTTGCCAACAAGATGAGGGAAACCACTGCAGACAGATTTATCCATCACATTTCCGTCAATGCATATCGTATCAATGCAAAACTCCCCCCCTGTTATCAAAACGTCGTCTAAAGCTGTAACAGACCAAACATTTTTGGATATTTCGATCGTTTTCATCTTAACAAATGTAGTTTCTTCAAGTAGGTCATATCGGAAAATTTTATTTCCATCTACACATACGTAAACATGTGTATTTGAACCATTAATATGTAAAGCAACATCAGTCGGTTGTCCTGATACGGAAAGTGTGGTGACATCATCAAACTCTTCACCAAATACGATTAGTCTTTTAGAGGAAAAGTCTGCGATAAGTAACCTGCCATCCTGTAAAAACGTTCCACCAGCGAGATTAACTTGCCCGAGGCCAACGTCTTCCTTAGTGACAGATTTAACGAGCTTTATGTTGGAGTGCATGGGATCTACCAAATATGAGGGATGTTTGAATCGACTAAGGTGTCTAGCCATCTGTGTCAGGATCTTTTGTATTCTTCTAGATGGCGCCTTCTGCATATCCACTTCCCCCAAGGATTCCAGAGTGACCAGTGATACCAGTGAAGAATTCATGTTGAACTTTAAGTTCAAATCAACATCCCCGGCCATTTCCAACCTGAGTTGTTGGAAGTGACTGCTAAGTTCGGATTTAATCTTCTCGAACATGACAAAAGCTTGTCGACGCGTCCCGGAACTTACTGACGTTATGACCTTGCAGCAATTTTTCACATCATTTTCAAAGGCATGGACATATTTATGCTTTTCCTCTACTTTCTGTTTTTCTGTCTCATATTTGTGTTTCATGTTATCAATCAAGGATTTTCGGAGATAATCCATTCTATCCTTACTCACGTCAACTATTTGCGTGATTTCCATGGCGATGGTTTTGACTTTCGTGCCAACATTTTCGATGTCTTTTTCTTTGAGTGCAACAATAGACTTCGTTTCACGTGTGATTTCCGCCATCTCAGAGAAGAATGCCGAGCATACCTCCTTCACATCAAACTCTTCAGAAACGTCATCGATGGAGGTAATATGTTTACATTCCCTGTGTTTGGTAGCAAAGCAGATAACGCAGCAGAGTTCCAAATGATCCGAACAGTACACCTCTAGAACTTTGCCACGATGACGTGGACAATCTTCATCAATTTCTACATCTGGATTGATCGGGACTCCCGTTTCTTCTATAAGACTAGAGCTGTGTCTTGATCGAACTTTAGTCTTCTGATGATACGAGTAACATTTTTCACAAAGCCCCTCACGACAATCGTTACACCAGTATATTGCTGTAACAGATGAATCATCCCTAACGTAACACATTGTACATTTAACAAAGTCTTTGCTTTTACTTCCTTCATCCATCAGTGTAACAATCAGATGATTTAACGGAAATGATCCAGCCCAAGATTTCTTCGACGATTTGGGATTCGGGGGTAGCACAGTCGATCGACATACAGGGCATGGGAAGTCGGTCTTGCTCTCTTGGGACGAAATGTATAGACCGAGACATTCCTCACAAAACGTATGTAAACATGGCAGCGATCGCGGTGTCCTGAATTGCTCCAGACAAATCGAACAGTCCAGTATTTCTCTGGACGGTTCAATACTTTTACGTGTACTTGTCCTTGACGCGGCCATTTGTTATCGTTGGACCAGGAACAAGTTTGATTATTGAAACCGGTGTAACGTGTAGATTTATACCTTGTAAATGCCGGTCCATGCGTCGTATTTAAGACAAATTGCTGATAAGATTATGAATCATAACCCAAGTCTATTTAAAAAAAAATAAAAATAAATTCGAAAGGCAGTGAGTTACATATATTTAACTACTTACCTTCAGTAGTTATTGACATGGTTGAGGGGAGGCAACTCTTCTACTTTCAGAGGTAAATCATTAAGACTGGATTTTCTTTCTACATGTGGCCGGATTTGCTGAAATGAAAAAGTAATAGTAGGAGTACCATATGATATTGACCACGATTTCACAGAACTTCAGGTGTCGCTGAGATAAACAGGTCCTATGCATAATTTTTTTACGCGCCAGGGGAGACACGAAAAAATCTTAATTTTGATGTGTTAGAGAAAACATGAACATTCGTTCTCCATGCCTGAGGTAGTGTATATACATATATAATGTATGGATAATACACTACTTTTAATGCGCAAGAGAAAAAACGAAAATAAATAAATAAATAAATAAAAAAAAAATCTGCATATATTGGGTGAGTGCGTATACCGGTATATGTGATACTTTTAATGGGTCATTGAACACATGAAAGTTCATATTACTAAGTGTATTTAAACTGATTTGTGCAAAGAATAGTACATTTATCATATTATGGAATGATACGGCATTTTACAAATACAAAACAATGATTTCAGATCTGACTTTATTCCTTATGGTTTTGAACTGGTGTTTAAAAGAGCCTGACTATACACTATCATCAGATATCGATGACGAAGATGTTGGTTTTATATTTGCCAATATTCGCTAGCCGAACGCCACTGACATATGTGTACAATACAAAAACGTTTAATTATTCAACAAAACGTCAGAATATCAGTAATACAGCAAAATGTGACGTTGCCAACATCTCATTCTGATTATATAGACATTTCAATTAGTTTTCAGGAATATACATTTTGATATTTTGAAAAGTATAAAGACAAAAAAGCTCAAACAGGGAAACAACTCTCGACCCGATGAAGAAACTCTCTGTGATAATGTAAAGCAGAGTTGGCATGCTATCGCTTTAATAGTTATTAGTTGTCAGTTGTTAAGATCAAATTTAAAAATTAAATAAAAAAAATAAAAAAAAAAAAAAAAAAAATCAAAATTAAACTGGTTTAATTCATTTGTCAAATAATAGATATGATTGCATTATATTGTTAGCTAGCATAGTATTCTTCATTTTGACTTTTGACGTAGGAGGGGAGGGGTTGTAATGGTAAAATCATATTTAAGTGTTCCATATCAACGCTTACCAACTCGGCTACTTAGCCAAGTCTATGATGTTACGTCATGATTAGAAAATCGCACGACTAAACACCTGCCTCCGTTTGATTCGGTCTTCAGTATTTTCGATTTAAGACCTGTCAAAATGTTAATTTGAGTTATGTGATAAATAGTGTCCCTTGGATTTTGTTTTGTTTCATTTATAAGTTGTCGAAACTCGTCTTGAAGTCTCAATTTTTGTCCGCCAAAGTTCGCAATGATTCATCTAAAAACCTTCATAAAACAAGTTACCGTATAAAGTTGTGTTTGTAGTATGTAATATTTCTTCTATTCATTTGTTAACATTAAAAAAAAACAAAAACAAAAAAAAAAAAAAAAAAAAAAAACACACACACACGAGCTTCTGGCTGTTTCCGTCACGATAAAAGAGCCATCCCGACAATGAATTGACCTTATTGTACTCGGGTTTGTTTGTTTGTTTGTTTTGGTAATGAAATCTGTTAGGACGTAATTAAATGACTTGTAAGGAAATGCCATTAATTAATGTGTTGGAATGTTATATATATTTTTTTGCAAATTATAAGGAGTAATCAATGAGCTTTTTATCTACAAAACAATACAATGGTAAATCAACTTATTGTGTGTTTTAATTTCAGGAATGCTTGAAAATCATTTTAGGTCAAAGTTCACAGTATCAACCAATCATAAATTATTTCAGAAGTAATGTTTAGCGTCTTGAGTGTTTGGTGAAACACATATATTAAGTTTGATTCTTGTATATGCCATGGAAACTCATTTACGATCATACAGCTGTATGTGTTACACATATAATATCATTCTAGCGTTCCGTTGTTTTCATCATGCAATATATTGTTTCAATATGTAATATAATATGTAAACAAGAGATCCCAGAGGGATCTTGGCGCCCACCATTTGAGGATCTGTATTCACTGCTTGAAGATTTGTTTATTTTTTGTTTTTGTTTGTTACAGCTGTTGTAAATGTTCATGAACTGGTCTTCATTGAATGTACTCATTTGAAAAAGATCCCAAAGTATTATTAGAAAGCAGTCAGTTACAGTTGGATAAAGGACAATATGCTTGTGCTGTATTACTGTCAACATCCAAGATGGCTGCCTATGGGCCACCTTGATTTCAAATCAGTCCAAAAAAGGTACAATGCACAACTAGGGACCAAGGGAAACCAATATCTATGAAATATCAGAAGGATCCATCCAGTACTTCCTCAGATATAGCAGTAACAAGATTTTACTCTCAAAATCCAAGATGGCTGCCTGTCAGCCATCTTGATTTCGGATCAGTCCAAAAAGGTATAATGCACAGCTTGGAACCAAAGGGAACCTGCATATGAAATTTGAGAAAGATCCATCCAGTACTTTCCAAGAAATAGCAGTAACAAACTTTTACATTCAAAATCCAAGATGGCCACATGTCTGCCATCTTGAATTCGAATCAGTCCAAAAAAGGTACAATGCACAACTAGGGACCAAGGGGAAACTGTATATGAAATTTGAGAAAGATCCATCCAGTACTTTCCAAGAAATAGCAGTGACAAACTTTTACTTCCAAAATCCAAGATGGCTGCCTGTCGGCCATCCTGAATTCGAATCAGTCCAAATAAGGTACAATGCACAACTAGGGACCAAGGGGAACCTGCATATGAAATTGGAGAAAGATTTATCCAGTACTTTCCAAGAAATAGCAGTAACAAACTTTTACATTCAAAATCCAAGATGGCTGCCTGTTGGCCATCTTGAATTAGAATCAGTTTAAAAAAAGGTACAATGCACAACTAGGGACCAAGGGAAACCAATATCTATGAAATATCAGAAGGATCCATCAAGTACTTCCACAGATATAGCAGTAACAAGATTTTACTCTCAAAATCCAAGATGGCTGCCTGTCAGCCATCTTGATTTCGGATCAGTCCAAAAAGGTATAATGCACAACTAGGGACCAAGGGGAAACTGTATATGAAATTTGAGAAAGATCCATCCAGTACTTTCCAAGAAATAGCAGTAACAAACTTTTACTTCCAAAATCCAAGATGGCTACCTGTCGGCCATCTTGAATTCGAATCAGTCCAAAAAAGATACACTGCACAACTAGGGACCAAGGGGAAACTGTATATGAAATTTGAGAAAGATCCATCCAGTACTTTTCCAGAAATAGCGGTAACAAACTTTTACTTCCAAAATCCAAGATGGCCACCTGTCGGCCATCTTGAATGCGAATCAGTTCTAAAAAGGTACAATGCACAACTAGGGACCAAGGGGAACCTGCATATGAAATTTGAGAAAGATCCATCCAGTACTTTTCCAGAAATAGCGGTAACAAGATTTGTTTACGGACGGACGGCGAGACGACGGACCACGGACGCAGGGCGATTTGAATAACCCACCATCTATTAGATGGTGGGCTAATAAAATCCGGGTATCAAATGTCACGTGAACGGACATTTAGCCTCATCGGTGTCTTGTTATCAGGCAGGAGTTCAGGGACACTTGATAAACTTTAGCCGGTACATGTTACGTGTTGGACATATGATACAGTCCATACTACACTGATTTCCCGTTTCTCTTCTGTAACCGAGACCTTCCAACATGGCCGATCAGGAAAAAACTCGCGTGTGTTTGATAGCTGTAGATGGAAGTAAACATTCAAATCATGCTCTCGAGTGTAAGTATTTGACATCTGAGAGACGATCCCGCAATTTTGTAGGCTACTTGTCAGTCTCAGTATTCATAACAATGCTACAGTGCGTATCCCGTTTTATGATTGCATGAGGCGACTGATGCGAGACCTCTGATAGAATTCTGGGATTTCTTTTTCAGAGCCTTTTGATGAAGAGGCATTTGTATACAAATTGTTAGAGAACGGTTTAAATGGTTCTGTTGGTCCTATAATTCGTATTGCAAAATTTTATATATCTGTTCTGCACTCTCTTACGTACTGGAAAATTGGATATGGGTTCAGTATTAAAAGTACGTGACATACTGTGCATTTGATCCTTTCTTCATTCAGGTCTCTAATTTTGAACTCAATAATATTCAATTGCCGTATATTCCATAATTAGAATTTATAAATGTCCATGCTATTTTTTTGATAACTCAGACACTTGTGACGCCTTTTCCTAATGCTTTGACAGGGCAAGTTGATATCAAAACACCCCCTGGTGATCTGTCACCGTCGGAGTGTACGAGGCAGCCAGGTTTTAATCTCTTACCTTGACCATGACATACACCACGTAGTTCATAGACGTACAGGTCAGATAAAGCATGTACACAGCTTACCGTTGTATATAGACTTGTAACTTTGTATGTCTGATACCTATATTCCATTTTAATGACGTGGCGCAATTTCTTATATGTGCAGAACACTGCACAGTAAGACACGACAACACCAGGTTACAGCTCACTTCACTTCGAAACAATTCCATTCGCATTGTACTACTTAGCTGTAAGATCACCACCAAATAACACCAGGCCCCACTTGTATAAAACATCTCAACTGGAGATTTCCTCAAGTCGAGATGTTTTATACAAGTGGGGCCAGATTATTTAACAACACAAAACAGGAACGCGGCAAATCTGCCACGATGTTGTCATGCCGTCAAAAACATTAAAACTGTGCCGTGTAAAGCATGTGCCAATTGTATGAACACTTAGTGAAACACTTATGGCTTCATTGTGGTAACTATTTGTTTTTTTACTTTCAAATACAAGTCAAAGGTCACGATCAGTGTCATGAGGTAAAATTTTGGCACCACCAGAAATGTCTTGTGGCAAGGAACACACATGCCCGATATGAAAGTCTTATGATGCAATAGATATGAGAAAGGTTAAAGTTGACAACAGAAAAACAGACAAGACACACACAATATGTCCTTTTTATGATCTTTTCATTTCTTTTACTCACGACATATTAAGATACTTAGGCCGTAGAATAAAGAGAAATAACCTGTATACTTTTTATGTGTAAGAAAATTTACTTTTTCGAACTTCTTTGAAAATTGAAAAAGAAAAAAAAAATTGAGTAAGATATTAGTGATGACTGCCTAACATTGTCTTCTACAGAGCAACGGTTAATCCTGATTTCGAAGTCTATTGCATTTGTATTTCATTAATTCTGACTTTAAAATAAAAATCATTGTTTACGTCATGCAGTAGAAGAACGTTATCAGAGACGCGAGTGCGTCATCGCCAGAAACCTTCATTAATCTAACGAATTTTTATATTTCACATTCGCTATTACGGCCTTTCAGCTGACAAATTACCAGAAATCAAAACATAAATGCTTTGGTCCTACACCTGTACATGTCGCTCCAAGCTTGAGTGCGTGTGATAATTGGAAGTCCTGTTAAGAGAGCAATGTTCCAAGTTCATAAATTATGATTAGACTGGAGTGTCAGACTGTTTGGTGCAAAGCTCCGTAGTTGATTTTTGTCTGTTAAGATATGATTTATTAAGAATATCACTGCTGAAGAAGGTCATGACCCCGACGAGTATATCTAAGAGTTAAGTCTGACATAGATAAGATTCGTCAATAACAGACACAAAAATCTATAATAATTTTGAACTTGTGACATCAATGATTCACCACACAGCAGTTGTGATTTGATGTTGCTACGTGTTATCAAGAGGAAAAATAACGAAATAACGACACGGCTAGAATATACACTGTTATACAGTGTGACAGTATTAATAATGGATTTGTTTAAATTTTACGCATACGTTAATCATATAAAAATAATCCAAAAAAATGAAAACTGATTATATCCAACTCTAAGATAAGATACAAAAATTAGACTTATACTAATCCAGAAGTACACTCCACATTGGACATCCGGACACAGATTTGTTTCGCAAATTGATTAAATTTCTGAAGAGCTTGTTAACACAGTAGTGAATTGGGTGCTAGAGTCCAGATAGTAACATCGAATACTCTTAATTCTGAATACTTCATCGTTGTTATTACTTATTTTAGTAAGAGACATTTTCAAGGTAAACACACATAAAACAATAAATACTTGTCAAGTTTAATTGATAATATAGGACGGTAAGGTGGTGATGAAGATGTTGCCAAGCGTTTGCAAACCTAAACTCACTGAACACTCCACACACACACACACACACACACACACACACACACACACGCACGCACGCACACACACACACACACACACACACACACACACACATATGTTTACAATTCCAGATCTTAAACGAAACAAAACATGCATGTCCATACTATGATCAATACAGGTATATACGGTGTCTTGTTTACAGTTAATGTATGCTTTGCCAGGGGCTAAATAATAAAAATACGACAAGGTACATTTGTAGATTCTAACTTGCGGGAAAAAGACTCTATGCCCTCGCAGGTGTGACCTTTGTGATATACAATATATTTCACGAAATTGATAGGATATACATCTCTGCTTTAGCCATATCGATTTAATGAGCAGAATCAATTGTTTTAATAATTTTTCACAATTACTACCTCAGTATAGGTCTGACGTAGATAACCCCGTTTCCAGCGGCAAGTCGGCACTTCGGTGTTCGGTGTTGCTTCATCCTTTTTCACTGCATATGTCGCTTTAGTCTTTTGTCTCTTTTATCTCGGAATGAAGTTTCCGTATGGAATGTGGTCAATATTTTTATTTCATAATTTATTGTTTTCAGGGTTCATAAAACATGTTCATAAACCCAACGACCGCACCATTCTGATCACATGTGTCGACCACTCCACCGCTTTCGCCTACGGCAGTAAGTACAGCGTAGTATTTGTCTTTGTGGGACCTGGCTATTTACGTCAAACCTTATTTTTACTGGTGGAAACCATATGCATTAATTACATGTACAAACTTAGGTCAATTAACGAACGAGAACCGTAATGATAACGTATATTAACAACTTTGTTCGTAAATATTACCGCACCGTAACAGACGAAATCGACGAACTTGGTAATCAAGTATGTTATGGCGATGATAATGATTTTGTGACAAAAACACGTTTGAAAATAAATTTGTTCTGTGATAAATTGATAGCTTTGTACAGTTACTTATTTTTTTCTAATGATATTTCTGAAGTCCAACAACATCGTATATGTCATTACACCGTGTATTGATACCTAAGTGAAATGACAGGCGGCCAGTTTTATTGGCCTCTGTCTCATATGCTACATTTTGTCGTAATAATGATATACAGGCGAATACAGCATATAATGTAAATATTACATTTATATCTACTAGGATTACTTTTTGGTGGACTTCTCGCCTTGACCACCGAATAAGTATTCATACGCTTGACTAGATGGACGTTCATAGTCTGATATACTCCCAATTGGTTTACATAGAACTAAACTAGGAAACTGATAGTATAATGGATATATTTCTACATTGATAGATTTCCAATAGAAAATTAGTAATTTAACCGGATGTAGTCAGCATAGATAAGCTTTTCTTTCAAGTAACTGCAATCATGAGATAATGACTTGTTCAAGAAAACTGCAAAATCCAATGAAAAAAACCCATTGTGCCATTACTTTTGTTATAGTAATAATGTTTGGAAGATGTAAAATGATATGAAACAGGAAATGCTGAAAGAAAATAATCTCAGCCTAGATATCAATATGAAAGTGATTAACAACATGCAATTTCCGTGCCTACTTCGATAGTGTTGTTTGCGTTGTGTCCAAGCTGTAAATCCATATCGAACTTCCAAGATTATCTTCTTTCTTTTGTTTTGTAGATGTTTCCATGGTTCCGGGAAATCCTGACGCAATAACGATGGCCTATAGAAAAGAAGAACATAAGGCGAGAGATTTGCTGAAAAAACTGGAGGAGCTTGTTCTTAAACACGGAGTAAGGTTTCATTTTCCTATACTTTAACGTTGTATACTGTGTTGTTTGTAGCCACACTGAATTTATTTTCTGAAATATTGAAATAGATTAACTTCTAATGTTAACATATTGGATGTCTGATTCAAAGTGTCGTCATACTGGGTGAAAGGGTAGGATTTGGAGACAGACTGAGAGGTGCAGTGCAACATTGAAAATCTTTATGAAAAACTTGTTGGTTCGAATCTTATTTCTTTTTACCCAGTAAAAAGCTACAGAAATATAATGCGATATTCAATAATATCATACTAGTTTAATGTCAACTAGGAAGGTGTGCCGTTCAAATTCTATATAGCTGAATGTGGTTTACAGGTGGTTGCGGAAACTCTGAGAGTCTCTGGCGATGCTGGAGAGGCTATAGTGAAGGTAGCAGCAGAATATGAGGTGGACATGATTGTGACCGGATGTCGTGGTTTGGGCCAGATCCGGCGAACGATGATGGGCAGTGTCAGTGACTATATAATTCATCACTCCCATACACCTGTACTTGTCTGTCGCCACGATTAACATCTTTATCAATATCATTTTTTAATAGAAATGTTACAGGAAGACACAATTTACAAATAAAAAGTAACTTACTTTACCGAATACTAGTTGTGTTATAAGTGCAACACATCCACTTTCGTACATGAAATGAATGTCAGAAAAATACTGTATAAAAATAATACATCACATATTTTAAACATTGGTGTGATTCCTCAGTATGAATGTGTTCGATCTGGTGTTAGGAACTGTTTATCTTCATATCGATAATTTGAATTAAATGAATCAAAATTATTGAGTATATTGTTTCCAAACATAGGTGCATGCAAATTTTTTTTAAAGTTTTAAAGCAATCAAAATATACGCACGAGGCACGATAATTCATCGTGATGCTCCGTAACGAATTATTTGCCTCGCTCAAAGCTTAATCGCTTGCCGAACGATGAAGTTCACTTTACAGATGAAGTTGAAATCAGATCATACCATCAGCTTAACACGGACTGTAAACATTTACTTGCTTCTTTTACATAGAAATAGCCAGAAGTCATTTTCTCTCTGTCGTGGTTTAAAACGAGAGATGACATTTAAGTGATTGTCTCTGCTAGTTATATATACCAAAACATCCACATCATTACTGGTATATGGAACACGTGGATGTCACGATTATCTTTAAAGATAGCCGATCATACTGTGTAAGTTTTCAGTTGAAAGTAGTGTTAGAACACAGAGATTAAGATTCATCATGATGGATTTAGTTCGCTTCGAATTCCTGTAAGAGTGAATGATAATAGTGAAAATAAGTGGGGAAGAGGAGAGTGTGGAATTAGATCAAACTTGTGTATAACACAGTGTAATGTTAGACTCTTAGCACAGCACATTCCGTAGTACCAAGTTGAAGGGGAATCACTTACCATTTATGATCCGTTAATTAACTGTTCGTGGTATTCCATAGATGAGCCTTGTGATGAAATTACAACCCATATAGACTAACAGAATTCGATTGTTGAAATGCAGGAGCGAAACGGCATTTATTATAAATCTATTATGTAAATAATAATGTTCGGACGAGATGGTTTCATTGATCGAGACTGTCTCATCAACAGACACTGCGTTGCCCAGGCTTAACCTATTTCGCTTGTTAAGCAATCTAAAACGGCGTTGTGAACTAGCTTGATGCTTGTGCAGTTTGTTTGCGATTTACATTTGAGTTCTGGAACAGGATGTCGGAAAACCCACTGGTTGTGCTGATCTGTATGGATGGAAGTAAACACTCGGATTACGCTCTAAAATGTAGGTATATGTGAGTGCTAGGATGTGTGAGGGGTTGTGTGTGTGTGTTTGTGTGTGATTCAAGTAATGGTTACTGTGTTATGAAAAGTTTAGAATCATTTGAGATTTGTGATTCGTGTTACTAAACAAGTCCCTCAGATGTACATGTACTTACGTAAATATGTCACAGAAAACAATGGACAGCCATTCTAACACTTTGGTTAATGAGCTATGAGTTGTGAATATATCACTTTCATTTAAGAATATTTTGTTATGGTTTTACTGACAAAAGAAATTGGGCAACAGGTGTAGCCTTCGAAAGCCCTATCTTTGAGTTAAAATGTCTGTGACCGCAATTGTAGTACATAAGCCTCCTTTGACTCCAACCAATATTCTATATACATAGAAAGTAAAAAGTAAATGTAATGCAAATTTAGAAAATCTTTAGTTTAAGTAACTTTACATATATATACATTACATACACGCATGCATGATACTAGAATGACGTCAATTGTCCACCATTATCTAAATTCAATCGACATCACTTCTTAAAAGTCTTAAAATAGGAAATATGCGAAATGAAATGCATGTAGATATTTACGAGATTTAAAAGCTCGACATTTAGACGAATCATTGTGAATTCTCCAGTGAAAATGCGAAATCCTTCGTGTACCTATTTAGATCCGACGTATTAAAGAAACAAAGGAGGTTACCTTGTGTCCAGTCATGTAAGAACTGAAAAACCATTGAAATGCAGTTGATTATATATTCAAGGAATTTTCCAAATATCACTATGATCTTGCAAAATGTCATCAACCTGAGATCACATGATCTCATAAAGATGCAGTTGAACCTCGTTATCTCGGAGTCAGCGGAACCGTGGAAAACTTATCATCCATTTTTTCGATCTAAGTAATATAGAGTGATTTGTGTAAAGGTTTGACAGTATATTCTATTTTATTGTGGAATATAAAGTTACTCTTGTTTGATGCTCGTTAGAACGCCCGATGGTACCGTTGCTGTTAACCATCTTTTCATTTAAAGATAAAATTGAAGTAGAAGATGATTACACTTCCAGAATACCTGGTCTTATTCCTCTACATGTAAATCTTGTTATTCACATTCTCAAAATTAAAATAAGATAATAACTTGCTGATTAAAAAGGCTGATGAATGAGATCAAATTTAAGGATATAACTATACGGTCAAAATAGATATTTATCAACTTTTTAAATAAATTTTAATTTGATCATGTTGATTCTAAACAAACGACTGGGCTAAAAATGATTTTAAGAGATTGGCATAATTTTATTGACACAAAGTATGTTTTGATGATCCTTGGGAAGGAAGCAACCCATTGTGTGCCTCGGTCATTTGATTAATGGTCTGTTAGCATGTCCATTTAGTCTCTAGCACGTTCTGATAATGGAAAGGAGACTTTGCAGCGAGTAAGATGAAGTTGTTTGTACCATTCTAGAGCATGATATCTGATATCCGTTTAATCCTTTATTTGTCCTTTCCATAGTACTAAAAGTGGCATCTGTCTTCCTGTGACCTTCATGCCTGTCATAGTTTGACCTTGATATGTATTACAATATGGCCATCAGGAGGATTGATAATGCTAACAGACATTGTAAACAAACAAATATTACCGATGCGAACCAATCCTCCAATCCAAAGAAAGGGTGATTTGTTTACGTAACATCTATTCTCTTTACGCACGCATGTGCTGTCCATGTTTGCAAACCGCGTGCAGCTTGTATAAATCCCAAGCTTATGTGTACGTCCAGAGACGAACATTTTACATTTATATTGCCCTTTAATGTCTCATTAAGTTGGATGATCAAAGCTTACTTCAATCAGGCATCCATTAGCAGACAGCGCCGAGAGTGCTTTCACTATAGATAGGTATTCCAGGGAGAGGGAGAGAGAGAGAGGACACTGACATGAACATTATGTGTGGCGGCTCTCACTATTCACATTGTAATTACTCCCGCGCAAATTAGAACATATATCAAATATCCAAATTGATTTTGTTCTCTTGTTCATATTTGTAGAGCGTCCCAAAAGAGTATTTTCTAATTGATTAAGATAGAGACGAATTCACCACTGATGTCGGTGTTAATTTGACTCGTTTCAAATTGTCACAAAATTAAACTGATGCATTTTCTTGTGTTGTACAGTCTATCGGGATTACATCCACCAGCCAAATAATAGAGTGTATGCCGTTCATTGCGCACACTATCATAATGAACACTGGCACAGTAAGTACCTATTTACAATATAATGAACATCGCTGCCAATCACTCGATTGCTTCTGGTCGGTGAACATTCCAGATTAACCACTGAAGTGTCGATAGCAGATTTTCTGATACAACAAAATGAAGTCCTTATATATCAAACATTTTATCTCACTGCTTGTTACAGAGTTCTCTATGACGCCTTCCGATCCTGCTGTTATACAATTAATGATAGACCAAGATATCGCTAGAGTTAGTAAGGTTGTGGCGCACGTGAAAGACACTATAAGTGACTTTAAAGTAAGTGATAGCAGAAAATACCATGGCATATGTCAAATACACTGTATTCATTGTATCTTCAGGTCAGTGCTGTCTTTCAAGGATAATCGGCCGTGTTTAAGTATAACATTGTTATGCTCGACAACCTACTTAGATGGGAATAAATATGAAATAGACTCGGGCAATCAATGCAGAGCTTCATCAATATCAACATTTTGACAGTAAAGAATACTTCCATTTTTGTTCATGGTGCTTATAAACGTATTAAAGGTAATTCAAAATTGTATAAAAGACTCACAAGTGAATAGGACCATTTAATACAAATTTAATACAAAAGTAGAGCCAAACAATGAATTAAACTGCACCATACAGCTGTTTCGTCCTTCTAGGACTTGTCAGCGATGCTATGGGCTTAAATATTAAATCTAAGAGACATATCCAGGGTGATCGAAAGAAATGTTAAAATACGCATGTAATGTAGTAAAGATTACTATATATCGTACTCAAATTGGTCGTATTTTGGTTTGCAGCTGAGTGCTGAAATCATTAAAGTCACTGGACATCCGGGCAATGCACTTGTTGAAAAGTCTAAGGAAATCGGTGCCTCGTTGATCATTGTTGGGTCACGTGGTGTTGGAACCATTCGGAGGACACTTCTAGGAAGCATATCGGATTATATAATACATCACGCGCACGTGCCAGTTCTGGTTTGTAAACATCCCCAAGATATATCATAAATAAGTGATAATGGCATTGTAATTCATATTGGATGTCTAGACACATCTGTCAGTGGTTAAATACACAGCGTGTCTTAATAGTCCGAAATAACTACTTAATAAGCCAATATAATGATCATACAATGGATTAGTACAATTATAGTTTTCTAACCATATGAATTAATTTATGGCATGTATCCTATATCAACAATATATTTAGTGCTACGGAAGAATTTATGATCAAGAACGTATAATTACATTTTATTTGAGACAAAACATTACTATTAGGGATTTATGAAAGATAACGAGTACCACATAATATTTAGACAATATTGTTACGATGGGAATTAGGATAGATAACGAATATCTACATTATTTTTAGACAATATTTTGACGGGGAGATTTAGGATAGATAATATTATATTTAAACAATAGTACAGCAGATTTTGTCTAGACGTAAATTGCAGCTATTGATCATCAACATGGAATGTTCATAAAAACAGTAAATACATTGTTGTAACCTCGGAATAAACAATCTTGTTATATGTTTATTTATGACAAATAATTGTCGTCATTATGACTATGACATTGTTATTGTACACTAAATTTGATGATAATTCACGATATAGCTACACTGATATATTATCATGTTATTATATTTCTTAGTCACGATTTTATCTTTATCGGTTTGCTAAATCAAGCATTCAAGACACTGATAACATCAAAATCATAAGTTGGCATATACAGTGTATGCCATACATTGTACACAAGTAGATAAAACATAAAATAGTAGTATTACCAATATTATCGGTTCATGTGATATAGGATTTGTGTTCTCAGAAGACTCCTCACAGATTCATATACTTTAGTGTCTAAACAAGAAACGAATACTCTATACTTCATTGAAGACACATGCGCAAATAAATTCTACATAGCTTTCACAAACCGATCTTTCTCCTGAAACTTTGTTCGAATCCGCTGTAGTTAACCTTGTAATTGTTTGTTAGCTTGTGGTTATTGTCCTCAGTTGATCAAGATCCCTTCGAGTTTAGGTTGGAAATGAGAATCTGTTTAAATGTTGATATCATTCTTGTTGTTCTTGTATGATAAACTGGATGCAATGTTTAGTCGATGGCTAACATGTTGGGAGGCTTTATTGTCGTGATAATTATCTCATTTAGAATTATCCTATTTCAGTGTACGATAAGTTGGCGTGTGTGATGCTCATTATTATGCATGGTTCCATTGTGTTTTACTTTGTGTTTAAGTTGGGAACGTGGCATTACCTTCCTGGATTGACCAATATTTACGTTGCGGGTGTCGTTGATGAGGCAAAGGAGGCTTAATAACCTTCCAAGCCATTTTTATTTATTTATTCCATCAACATTCTATTAATATGTTTGTATTTTCATTGTTGTTTTTTGTGTTATATCAATTATTTCATTATTCAAGAACTTCTAGATGCATGTTTTTATCTGACAAAATAGGTAACTCAGTTGATACTTATCCGTAATTGACTATGCATATATTAACTTCTTTTTAGTTTCGTTCACTGTTTCAAAAGTGAAAATTCACAAATGCAAGAACTTCTTTCTTCATTCTTATTTTCTCGCTTTTTTAGAGCCAGGGAGGTATATGTCAATGTTTATTTTGACCATTGTAGCGATTTTGTTTTGGGTACACTCAAACCAAATCAATGGGCAATGATTCTTACTCTGGTACCTCTCAAGACATCGTGCACAGAAATTTGAAGAAACCCGGTATGTTCATAATATCAAGAAAATATGATTTATTCACAAAGTATATATATACGATTTAATATATGTTTCCCATGGATGCACATGCAGCTAAGACATTACATCAAAATATTCTTCTAAATTACTTGTGTCCTATAAAGTTAATTTTCTATCAACGCTTGAAACTTTAAACCGCCTTCCTGCTCCATGCCCATAAAAAGTTCAATGTGTCCTGTCGATGTCCACATTGTTTTATGATTTCCTAATTTTTGAAAGTGTGTGATGATATTATCGTATTGTTTCATTCCATATTCAATTTTCACTCAAACAATGCCACGCTTCCATAGCTGTAAAGAGACATTACATTTCTGCTGTAATTCTATGATTTTTAAACACATTTTCGAAAGATAACATCCTTAGCCTTCTTGAACCTTCTAGTAATTCCGTGGTACCCATGGATACAGGTAATTCTTCATTACAATTTAAAGCGTTTTCGGCAAGAAGTGTAAAAGTGGATACCACATTGTGCTGAATTAACACCACACTTCAAGGATTATTTCCCTGCTCTGACGTCATCACAGATAGCCTCTTACTGCTTGTAAATTTGACAAACTTTCGTTCATTCCTTAGCATTATCATACATTGAAAAGGGACTTCCCCATATATGTTTTTAACACTATTGTTTTCCTTTTATCTTAATCGTATTGTTACTAAGTTTCCCCCTCCTGTTTGTGATTGTGATATGTAAGCTTCTGGTAATGGTACCTAACGTTGATGACAATAGTTTCCGTCTGTTACAAAATCAACACAACATTTATTATATTTCTAAAATGTCTCTTACTGACAATATGAACAGAGAGGAAACTGCCTTCACATTTCATTCATGAAGTTGATGTCAAGCTCCCTATGATCTTCATGAGAAGCAGATGAATGATACACTAAACAAGGACAAATACACTTTGTGGCAAACATTCTTTTTAATGGGGCATAGCTCGACGTTTTAACAAAGGAATTTTTAAACTAATCGTATCAGATGTCGACAATGATGTGTCCCCTACGATTTAATGATGTTATAAAAGCGTCTCGTTTTTTCAGTCTGTTAGTTTGCTTATTAAAGGAAAACAACAAAATCTATCCATATATTGTTGATGTTCTGCGAATTTTGAAATGAAAAACATATATCTAGAACTTTTGAGAAAACGTTTTTTCTATTTTTGTTTTGACGATTTAGAATTAAGCATCGACCACTCGCTTTAGTTATTTAGTATTGTCAGACATCATTACCTTTGTCTATTAAATGAAACGAGAGAAAAGTTATTCTTTACTTGCTACATAATCTTATAATAATAATTCATACAACAGATCTTGTTATAATTAAACATACATGTTTATCATTAACAACATGTTATAATTCATGCAATTACCTTATTGAATACTTTATATGACCAGACGCTAACATTGTAGTGTTCTTGAATAGCACATGTCTTTTCATGATAAATCCACCATTTCTGTTAAATAAACGAGTGTGTTGATGAGATTAAGTTACCATATACGTAAAATACTTTTGTATGCAATGACGTTTTGCCTACGTCATATATTTTGTAAACGATACAATGTCGAAAGTGTTGTATTACAATCAGGTCTCCATGACCTATATCTACCTAAATGCATGAATCTGGGTATCTGAACACATGCGTCCATGCGTATGTCTACCTTAAAGCCAGTGATGTATATGAAGTGACCAGATAAACAGCCTTAGCGCCAGCCAGGTAGAAATATTAGGACGAACTGGAGCGATAAACGGGCAGCTCATTTACCTATAGATATAAGCAACACGACGCTAACAAACGCACACCTCAGGTACGGTAACAGTACTTGTGTACACACGTGCTATCTGAAGATAATAGAAATGGACGACAAAAAGACGGTTAGCATGGTGGATCATAAAACCATTGTCGCTGTATGCATGGACGGAAGTAAGCACTCGGACTACGCTTTTGAATGTAAGTTATTTCTTAAAACCCCTGGATATCTATTAGTTGTAAACGTGTACATAAATAACACATATGTGATACGTGTACCGAGTCGTTAACCGCGTGTTGAAAACGTATGAATTACACTGGTGTTTTATCAATATTACGTATGCTGTGTTATGAGGTATACGTAAACAAAAACTTGATTGATACCATTTGAGTTGGTATTAACTGAAAGTATGTAGTGTGTAGTGGCTGTCGTCACGCCTCCTGAGCACGGGCAACAACTTACTCGAACCTTTCGAGCTCGTTTAGTGAGAGCAGTATCAATGCTGGCCATGCATTATTATTTTTTTTTCACTGAAAAAATATAAGTCTCTGGACATGATATATACTAAGCATGATTCAACATTCATAACCATCTGGAAAGTGACAGAACATACAAGAACAGAATGTACATAAAAGATTAATAGTTTTATTCAATATCTGGTAAAATAAATTATCTATATACATGAATGATAATGCAAGTTTTATGAAAGATAGAATCAATATGTTTACTAAGTAAATACATGGTTGAATTGATTTCAGCATACGGTATATCTAAATTAATATTCTTATCACTCCTTGAGTGGTCCATTGTAATCTAAAGGAATACATTGATGGGTGTATATTTTTATAAACTGAAAGATGTGTTATTTCAATAGCTGTAGCAAACGAGTTATGTCAAATGAAGACAGTGAGGAGAAAGTGTTTCTTAAATATAGACATCTTATATCTAGTACATTAATTGCGGACGTTCGTTCTGTATGCTATCCGTGTTTTAAAATTCTAACAAGTAACCAGCACCCCTCTCATTGTGACAACACAGATTTTCAAAAATTACACAAGCTGTTGCTGGAAAAATAAAATGACTGAAATAAAGCATGTTCATTTTGATATATTACAGTCGAATCTCGTAATCTCGAACTTATAACTCAAAGACCCCGTTTAATTCGAAGTTTTCGTCAGTCCCGGCCACACTTCACACTCACTGTATTCGAATATTTACATAACTCGAAATTTTCCCATGTTCACGTCGACGTCAGATTAATGAGGTTTGAGAGTAAATGAATGTTTTCGAAAATAGTGTTTCGTTCCGTCGACAGATTTTATCAAAACATCATTAACTAACCAATATTTTATTACTTTCTAAGCAAAAGCAATGTCTCTGTTATTTGAACGTTATGATAATTCCTTCTTAATCATTCATAGTTTACGCAATGTTTGGCATTTGATTGGTTGGCTTCCTAAATCTTGATACACAAAAACGATCATGGGTCGTACCGTGCCTATCAACATCACACACATTTGTGACATGAACACAAATCTTGCCCACATAAATATGATAATAACAATCATTATCACAATTCCTTAGCCTGTGTGTATATTTTTATCACAGATTACATGGAGAAAATCCATCGCCCCGACAACGAAGTCCATATTATCCATTGCGGTAATTACAAGGCCATGGAGAGTTTATGTAAGTAGAACGATATAATGAGGAAAGTCTAATGATATTTATCATGGACTTCGCTGTTGTTCACTACTTTTCATAAATACTGAAATCTTCAAGCAAACCATTATAGTCCGAACATCATGAGGAGTTATGTTTCTATTCCAATGAATTAACTAAATATGACCCCAGGTAAATGTTACAGTACGATGTTACATTACACAACATTTCAATTAAAACTACTCGAGCTTGGTATTGTAGTGGCGCCGTGTTAAAAATGTACATGTTTATCTTTATTAGCTATGTCTATGGCTCCAGCCGACCCAGGATTATTACAGTCTGTTATTGATGACGAGGAGAATAAAATTCGTGAAATAATGGAGCATATCAAACAGAAACTTCTTGATTATCACGTAAGTTTAAAACAGGTCCTCATGTTTACATACAGCCATCAAAAATATAATTACTTTTTTCATTTTTGACAACAACTTGTTACTCTGTCTTCCCTGAATTCTAATGACCGATATTTAAAAAGTTGAATTTCCCAAGGATTCGATATTCGTAAAATAAATTTCATAGTCGATAATAGGGTTTGATACCCGGCTGGTTTTGAGATCAGTAGTTAATTTTAAATTTTAAATGTGCGCTGTAATCAATTCCTTTATTGATCTGATAATGTTTCCTATTCTGTCAACTTGCAAACACTGGAATTTACAGAGTGTATTTTGTAGAATGATACTTTTGATATCTTAAAATGACAATTTTTAGTAGCAAAGGATGAAAATTTGACTGACAATCAATACCGTGTAGAATGAATATCAAAATATACCAGCATGATATGATGGAAACCCTGTGCTTATCAAACTGTTCAGCTTCCATTTTATGTTCATTACAGCAGCACGCCTCCATCTCTAGAATCCATGGAAATGCAGCTCATGTCCTGCTACATAAATGTAATGATATTGGTGCTAAAATGATTGTCATTGGGTCACGTGGTCAAGGGAAGCTTCGAAGGACTTTCCTTGGCAGCGTAAGTGACTACATTGTTCACCACGCTCACGTGCCGGTCATTGTGTGTAAACACGAAAGCCATTTTCATCCTCATCACGGACACACAAACCACTAACGTATTCGTTTCTAACAATTATGTTGGTTATTTAGGAAATCCCATGACTCTATGGATTTACATGTATATATACACATATATATGTATACATATGTGTATATTTATACCTACATATATACATATATGTATATGAACATGTATATCATTCTTGAAATTTGTATATGGTTTGTATCGTTACTCTCACAGCTGTTGCATAAAGTGAATTTTAAATAAAATTTAAGTGCATATAAGATCCAGAAAATACTAACAATTAACGGAATCGTAGTCCGGCTTATTGTTTTTATTAATAATGAAAGTTAATAATCAAAATATGATTATTTTTTGTACTTATGTATTAACTTTATAACAGCATATAAATTTGGATCTTACAAGTTATTTGATATACTCTATTACCAATTGTCATAACAAAATGTTTATCTCATCATGTATCAGTGAGTGTTTGATATACCATTCTAAATTACCATTATTATTATTATTGAATAACGATATTTCACGTTCTGTACAATTTCATTTAACATTGTATGGGAATGGCTAAACGACTGATGATATTGTACGATCAATATTGTCAGCATACGGTTAACAGACTTTTATTAATGTTTTTTTTTTAATATCGTGCAGGAGGTAACTTTTTTGGAAAGTACTTGCATTTATTTGTATACAGAGATAAATGTCTGTTAATTGTTTACTATAACATGTTAATAAATAATTGTAATCTATTCAATTTTCTCTGTGTTTTATTTAAAAACAAAGGAATGAAAAGAAAATACCTGCGTGTCAACACAATCATAATACTTTAATAAAACTATGGTAAAATATGAACAAATGAACGATTTACACGGCGACTCCTGCAAAAACTACAAGGGGAATGAGACCAGTTTTTTCCCGGAGGAGAAAGCGTCTTCTGCTTCATCAAAGAAACTCACCATGTAAACTTTGGTCAATCCAAGTAAGTCATGTCACATTCTCAAATGAGAATAAAATATTTAACAACGAGACCAACAGGCAAAATAACGAGTAACAACCACGTCCAGCTTCATGTTACACAAAGGAATAGAATATTTCTATCACTCTGACGACCGAAAAAACACATATATATCACAAATTACACAATCATTTAACAAAAATAAATGTATATGAATTTCCATAAGACACGCATGAAAATCACTTATATATACCAAACCTTCGTTTATTGGGTCCTCGAACAGGACAATGCAGCGCATCAAAAGCAGCGTTCTAATTGGTCAAAACTGCTAATGTCATATTACTATTACATATTACTAATAACATCTTATCAATACTAGTGAAAATGTAAGACTTTATATTATCAGTGCGATAATGATGTCAATTTTTATGAACTTTATAAATCCTTGCATTTCACTGGCAGAAATGTTATGAAAATGTTATGGATGTAATCAAGCAGAAAGTATTTTTGTTTTTATTTGGCAAGCACTATGTCACAAAGTTGCTATCTTGTGAAGACAGTTTCATGGCTAGATAACACTTTCTGATAAAGATCTTAAAATGCTATGTTCCACATAAATGATCATTATATCAAAATTTGTAGATATTGATCGTAGTATCTTGCACAAAAAGACACATCATGGCGAATAGATTTTATGTTAATCAGTTAGACCACATGCATAAAACTATTAAGGAAAATGTCCATTTCTCAATCAGCAAATTATTAGCATATATGGAAATAGCAGATTACAGTTAAGTGTATATAAGGTAGAATTATTTAGATATGAAGACATTGCCTAAAACTGAAAATTTGGAATGTGACATAATTTACAAGTGTAACAGTATATGAGTTATAGACAAAGAGCGATCGACTGAAGAATATTACAAATGTTACAACAGAGAAAATCATCTGCCTATACATTTACATGTTGTAATGATTTACTAGTCAAGTATTTAAACGACAAGTGTATAATTAAATCATTAATTGGCCATTGTTTAAAATTGTGAATGAAATATAGATACTTGGAACTGGGAATTAATATGAATTTAGAGGAATTATGTTGGTACTCTTATTTCGGTCGATGTCCCTTAATAAGCAACCATGTCTTTGTCAAGGCAAGCCCTGAAAGACAAAATGGTTCTTCTTTTAAGTCCTGCTGTTCCAAATGAAACAGTATCACTCCATCAACTAATTCTTTCTCACAGACGGTGGCCATGCGTTCAAGTTTATAACTCCGAAATAAACTAGCAATGTCCGAAATCGACAGGAGTTTTATATTCACTACATCTTGTTCCTCCCTCTGTTGTTTACAATATGGTGTCTCACCAGCTAAATCTGTATCTGCTGGTGACGACATTCCCTTTTCCTTTTCGATTTTAATTTCATCAGTTGAATTTGCACCGCTCAGATCTGACACCGCTATGGCAGATGGCACATCTGCATTTGGTTCATCACTCCTGACTAATTTTGACTGATCAAGTTTCTCCTGTGCATTGTCTGAACACGTATCTTGTTCATTGAATTTAATTTGTGAAAAGGTCGGCGACTTCAGTTGGAATTCGGTTTCTTTGTACGGAGAGGAAGGTTGTTCATGTTGAGTGCGCGGAGGAGGTGTCGGCGCTTTCTTAGGTATTGGCGGTGGTGGTGCTAAAGGGAGGCTGTCCAGCGTTTTGCTTTTCCTTATCCTACTCGGAACACGGGGTGCCTTAATACTTGTTGGGAACGGCGTTGGTAATTTGATATCATGATTAACTTTCTTCGACTGCTTGTGACGTAGCTTCGGTTCGAGATATTCGGCTGAAAAATATATATTGGCATTTAAGCCGTGATGCGCAGCATTCATTCATTGATGTTAGCGAACAGTGCAAACAACAAATACTAACAAATTTATCAAAACTGATATATAACTAAAAACCTTTATAGACTTGCCTTCGTTATCATAATGAATTTTCAACTGTGTTCTGAATACTGAGACCAAGCAATGTAATTTAAAATAAACATATACACTCTGTAACAATGATATGCTATATAATCATAAGTAAAGCTTATGATCCTAGAAAAAGTGTAAATAGGATTCATAGTACAATGGTTCTAGGGAAGAAAATATAGTGAAGTATGATAGCAAGGTCTTAATGAAACTTTAAATCAAAACTTAAATTTTATGAACCCAGGCCAAATTATAAACAAATTTACATATTTACATTGAGACACCCTCAAAACGTATTAGAAGAATAAATACATATAAATTTACATAGAAATGGAATATTTCTCAATGATATCAATATGACTACTATAAAACTCCCCCATGAATAATTTATCGTCATTTTGTTGTTAAATTCCTTAAATCATGTAGATAGCCTTATTTCAATTAAAATTTCCATGAAATTATTTCGGGACTTAAAACATGAACAATCCTCCTTTATTAGCGTTAATAATTTTAAGAAGACCTATCTTCATTTCACGGAAAGTGAACCGGAAATGTAAATATAAACACAGTTTACTTCAAGAATATATATATACCTAAATTTACACCACCGCTTTCGCATTAACTTAATAATTTTGTATTTGTTTTGTGTTCAATGTATGTAACGTAATTATAATATTTATGTTTTGATAAAAGGGCAGAAGTTGCGTTGCGTTGTAAAGATTGGGTAATGTTACGATTGCATATGGCGGATATCCAACACTTATTACCCGGGAGTTAGTGTTGATATCATAGAATATATACGTAGATGTGATGTAAAACAGAAGTAACTGTCCTTCATTTGGATGGCGCATCAAGAAATGAAAGAAGTTTGTTACGAAAAGAATAGCAATAGCAATAGAAACAACATTATTGAATTGTGACTAGTTCGAATGTGACTGCTGATATACGAAGTCTAAACAGCCTGATATAAGAAGGTTTTACGTACATTTTGATACGGTATATTACATCATATATAAAATGATTATTAATCAAATGTTTCGTATTCATTACAATATCAATAAGACTCGGTAAATCATGATTTAACATTAATATGTGGTACAAGCGTTGTTGAGTAATGCAGATTTCAAAGTTGATGTATATTGTTTAAATAAACACAAGAAATACATAAATGAACTCGTGCATTGAAATCGTTTAGACATTTAGATATACTGTTAGATAGAGTAAAAATATATGAATTGTGTTCATCTCTCATCTGTCAGGATTTCCTTGAAGCAGCACACTGACAATATCCCAGGATGAGGATTTGTTTTAAACACCATAGTCTTAATTGCTGGAAGTTAGGACAGCAGAGGAGAACATATTGGGTAGTTTCTTATTTGCGATTTATATTTATGTCATTTCAACATATTGTTAAGATTACTTTTTTTGACAGACATACTTACAGGTATTTTCTTTTCCATAGAGGTTATATAAGCTGAAACCATTATCATCAGTGCCAACGATTTTGCCAAAGGCAAGCTCAAAGAAGGATTCAGAATGTGTCTTGAGGACTTCAGCCGTCACTTTTTTTAAAGCCTCTTCGCTAAAGTTAAAACACCAGATGTTTTCTATCTTCAACATGTCATTGTCAAGTTTTTGGATACCACCTACATCGTTATGTTCTGAACAACACACAGAAAGCATGGGTCGTTTCTCTAGTGGTATCACGTTGAATCCTACTTCTATTTGATATGTTTGTTGTATATCTTCATCTTGAAATGCCATTTCCGTTGGATGTGTGAATTCCATGCTCATCACATCAGCAGCTGATCTCATTTTGAAATCTGCGGCGGGATTTGGCAAAGCAGTGACATCTATGGACGAGTTTGAGAGTTGTATTGAAATTCCTTTGCCATTTACTTTGCCCCGGAGAATGTTCTGATGTGCTCTATCGGTACAACGATCGATGGTAATTACTTCACCTTCAGTAATCCGTCTGATCTCATTTGGATTGCTTTCATCAGCACATGCGAAAAAGGATTTATTTGCTTTCACTGACAAAGGTAAATCAGTTAAAAGGTCAGCAACATTTCTGTAGACCTTTCCTGTGAACTGGCTGTCTTGTAAGCTTGTTTGTTCGGAGATGAATATGGTTTTAGTAAATAGATTTTCAGCATTGACATACTCGTCATCCTGGGTATCAGAAGATCTCCGTCTCGTTCGCTCGGTTATATCCTCGTTCTTGCACCTAATCCTCAGTTCAGCATTTAAGGAAGGAGGCACGTAGACATGTAGTCCCCGTCCATACAAGGTTAGAATGTTAGATTGCCTGAAGCGTTTCCCTTCATCGGCCGTAAGACTACCACTAGCGATTCGGATAGTGGTAGGGTAGACCATAGTTTGTAAAACATTAGCAAGAGAAGATTCGGCCATTACGCTAGCACTTCTTTCCACACAGGACGATACACATATATGTTATTGTTGTACTTACAGTTTGTACACCATTATCACGTGTTCTAATCAAAGATCGGTACAAAATGTCCGTCCAGTCATATGTTTCTTTGATAAGTAACCAGGAAGTACAGCTATTTTACAACCTGATCTAAAATGATTACGCCATAAGTGTCGTTGTGGTATCTTCCGTGTATGTTGCTATATTTGCAAACGTAGATAGACAAAGAATGACGATATTACAGTACATGTTTATTGGGTTATCAGATTCGCGTATGTACATGTGGGCAGGGTACACCGTTGCATATCGTCTGCTGTTAGTGGATGGAATGTACACAAAACTGACTTCACGTCGTCTGCTCGCGTGAAGTATTTTCGTACATGTGCAAATGAAAGGAAACCATGTTCTTGAATTTTACAGTAAATATTGAAAGCATTTATGCAAATATTGATTCAGTTGTAAAAATTACAGTGAGGTTTATTATAATTTCATAATTTATCCTTAGGAAAGACGTTGAAATCATATTATTTACACGTGTGTTTTATGTACTGTCTTGTATGGGTTTCCCCTAAGATAATAAAAATATGCATGTATTTTGGTTTTCACACTAAAATGAATCAAGAAAATATTACTCTATAGTTGTGAAGAGCTAGTGTACGGTGTACGAATGAAGCTGAAACGGGACATTCTTTTGCTTCATATCATGCAATCTTGATGTTTCATTTTAGTTTGTTTAGATTTAATATATTTATTAACATAAAAAATGACAAAGTAATTTTTACCAACTTATAAAAGACTTCTTCAAATACAATAGATAACATATTTACAATTAAATTTTAAAAATCATCCCAACTAATCTAACATTTGTATCACTTTGGCAATTTTTAGGTTATGCTGTAAAGAAATGCCTAGCGTCACCATTTACATCAATAACACAATGCTATTTATATGTTAGTTCTGATGTAGGGGAAATATGATTGAAAGAAGATAAAAATTTTCATGGGATGCCAACATCGACACTGCCGAATCTATTAGGTTGGCTATAAAAAGGTCATAGTTTCGTGGACTTTATTTGTGTTTTTTTAGACGAAAGTGAAGAATGTTTAATTTTCTATATTCATGATTACCAAATTCTTTGTTTCAATTGTTGTTCACCGACATAGGTTCGATGTAGAATGAAAGAAAGAATTTTGTGATAGATGTGAAAAAATGGTGTTTTCTAGGCAGGTGAGACCTTTGCAAATAACATATACATACATATATATAACATTCCCGACATAATGTAATGACAAAACAATAAGATAATTTGGTACCAACTTGTTAGCTATAGAATAAAATAGAGAGTTTCCGAGTATCTCTTCTTTTCGACAGTAGTAACCAGTCTGAAATAAAATTTCTCTTTTAAATCTCTCCCGGTGTTTAAATTGACAATTCTTGCAGCTTCAATTGATTTTTCTCTGGTGTTAGGGGATAAGTTGCACCGCTGTCGCCCAGTATCTAACATGCATATTCAAGAAGAGGGTGATTACAGATAAAAATGATTCTTCTGAGTTGCTCTTTTTTAAGATAAATTTGGTGCTTGATAAAGGTTGTATTATATCTTATAATTTAATATATATGTATTCAACATGAGATAAACAAATGCCTATATATTTACGCTGTTTTCGTTTCTTAATACAAGATAGAATTAAAGTTCACGAATATAGTCCTACGGTTTGCGTTTTGTTCATGGATTGATTTAAAAAATAATTCAAGGATGAAAATAAATTTGTTAATCGAAATCATTAAAAAAAAGCAATTGTACATTTAAATATTTTGAGTTGGATAGCTTTGTTATACATCATAGATAATGTAAGATAGTTTCTTCTCGACTGTATTTATGCTTTTTACAAACGCTTTGTCTTTTGATATTACTCTAAAATATATACAAATATTCACCTTTGCTTGAACGACATTATATACCAAAAAAACAAAAATTATCCAACGTAGACATATAAGGTAATTCAATTTTTCATGCGCAGAAATATTTTAGTGGTTTTTTAAAAAGATATTTTAAATATCATCTTTTAAATACATTTTATATTGTTGAGCCATAACACGAAAAGGTATTTATTCTAAATAAAATTTTGTTTAACCAATCAACCAGTCTCACGTGTAAAAATTGGGAACAGATTTCTGCATTCCATGATTCTTCAAACTGACAAGTATTGGTGAATTTGGATAAAATCTGCATTTTTTCAACAAGCGATTTTTTTTTAGATTGAGAAAATGAATAAATGATCAAATAAACTCGATATTATTTGTGTGTCACATTGCGCTCACTCATATTCTTTCATTGTTACTTTCTGTAACGACGTTAATTTAGAAAGACAAAATCGAAGTAAGGCAGGATGAACACAGAGGTACTAAGGGAGCTAACTCTGATTCAACGCCGCCACGAGATCAGCTGATTGTGATATAAAAATCATGTGACTATCAACTACTTTCAAGATGGCGACCACCAGAGGGTTAGGACATGTTGTCTCTGTTGTTGTGCTGTTTATTTCATTTGCGATTTTAACTAATGGCTACACACCGAAACGACAGGTGAGTTTAGACAAAAGCTTTCATCTTCACACGATTGTGACTCGCGTATTTTATTCAGTTAGTGCTTAATCATAAGAAAATAGAAATCGCACATGCTTACATGACAGCTAGCTACTAAACACTGGCGGAGTGTACATAGTCCGAAAGGTTATGTTTATCTATTATTTTTTTTTTGTCTTCAACTGTTGTTCCTGAACATATATAATAGATTTACCTTCCTATTTACAATCAAATATATCAAATATTACTGACACTTAAAGATTATTCATGGCTGGTCAACGCACTTTTTTGAAGTCGTCACATGAGTTGAACGTACATGTACATACCTGGTACAAATCCATGATTCTGATCAGCTTCAGTTATTTATATCTAATGATAAAGTAACCGTTACAAGTGTAGTTCACACATTTTTCTTGTTTCACGTATGTGTGCTTGTCTCTTCTTTCAGAGACGTTGTGTTATATACGTCTCTGCTTCTTTTTAGCACAGAGATCTTGTAATAAAATTTGACACGAAGGATCACAACCAAGTCTTTTGATAGAAAGAATCAGTCTTGACTCTTACCTGATGTACATGTAAAATGAACACTGTATTATAAAAAAATCATAGTTTAACTACAGAAAGAATGTTGAAAACGGATATCTAGATAAGGTGTACATGTTGCTTAGCACTTCCATGTTCCTCTCTATATAGCAGATATATCATTATGTATTCATTCGCAGTAGTGGCTGAAGTCAGATCTTGAGACTTCATGAGAAATTTGGAATTTGAATAGCTGGTTCAATCTTTGAGCCATGTTACATGTTACAGATTATCTGACTAAGATCATTGATTATTCTGTACATACAGCTAAATACATACCTGAACCCAGGTTGTGTGAAGGACTGTGGAGGGGGACTGGCTTATGTGAAGGCAAGGGGAGATATGGACACTCTACACTTTGTGTTCACTACAGTGGGAACTCCAACAGCACTGGTGATCAGGACCAATACACTAGCTGACAGAGAGCATGACAGATTGAGTTTCAATTGGGACAAACTTAGGTCCAATGACTCAGCTGGAGCTGTCTACACTGACAATCCACAAACCAAAGTGCTATATTCATATGGTCTCATGTTCACAAGGGTAAGCACATATAGCTTATATATATATATAATAAGCTGTAAAATTTCACACAATTTTCAGTAAATATTTTTTTTTCTAGTGAGTCCAGAGTACCATTTCAAAAAAATCTATAAGTCCTATTACAAAGAGGTGAATTTTCAAAATTTGATTGATTCACACTGGAAAAGCATAGGAGTCCAGAACTGAAATATTTGAGTCCAAAAATTCTCTGAATATTGTTAACAAAATAACATGAACTGTATGTAAACTTCTGATGCAACAAGGATGATGCTATTTGAGTTGTCCTTTATGTAGACAGAGTTTGTACAAGGTGACTAACCTGTTCTTGATGTCTTTACTAGTTATTTCAGTACAACGACACATCAGATGATGCAGACCTTTCTCACTACTCAGCACCCAGTTCTGAACTGACTGTGTTTGATTTTCTGGACAATGTTACCATGTGGGAGAATCTTTTGGACACATCATCAGATGAACTGATTATTTTAAAAATTCAACAAACAGATCCTGACCTATCAACTGCGATTATGAATGGTTCTCTAACGATACAGGTATTTGTTTATCTGTTTTTAGTGGTTCCCTGCGCTGTAAACTCTACTAATAGAAAGCCTACCTTCAAAAACTTAGGATTCTACTTCTTATTTATCCGTCTTAGCTTTGATTATGTCATTGAAAGGAAGAAATCCTGATCACCATTTAAAATAGCAAATGTCTCTGGATACTCATTTCACCCTTCACATTTTGAGAAGTTAAGTCACAGAACTGAAGGGTCCATATCATACATGAAATAAGAAGACTATGTGTGTCTTTGAATACAAGAGCCAAAATTAAATTGTAAGAGTCAAAAACATATTCTCAAGGGTCTGCTGAATGCCCTATTGTTAGTTTTTAAATTTTTGCCTCTTTTTTGTATTTTTTTTTTCAAAATTTTATTAAAGGGAACTATTCATTTCAAACTGACATTTTTGGTCATCATGGTACCTTATTGTGGTCTCCTTTAGTCCAGTCTTGTGTGTAGTGTTTTGTGCATCGTTAATGTTCAACATCTTTTGGAAAACTCCTGGACGGATTTCAAAGATATTTTGCAGAAAACTTTAATTGCAAAACCTGAACAAAAATTGTAACTTGTATGATCCACTGCCCCTAGGGAGTCTTAGGGGTGGGGCCAAAATTAGGTCAAATTAATTGAAATTAAAACTAAAATTCTTATCGATACTCAAGAATGGTAGAGTGGAATGTTTGATGTGTTATGTTTCATGTATTGTTGAAAATCTTCAAAAAATAAAAAATTATAAAAAAAAAAAAAAAAAAAAGAATGGTAGAATAGACATACTATTCATGGATGGAAGGGTCTTTTAAAATGCCCTGCCAAAATTATAGATTTCACAATTCCAGGGTCTTCCATTTCCTCCTGGGAATAATTTTTAATTATATACTCTGGAAATAGTTCTAACACGGTAAGAATTATTAGTGTGGGATAACAGTTTCTTGGTTTGCACATAGTGACTCTGAAAGACCCCTAGGAGCTAATGGGCGGGGCAAAAAGCAGTCAAAATTGACTCAAATTTCAAAATTATAAATATGCTAGAATCTATTAAATACTGTTTATAGATGGAAGTGTTTATATGGGAGAATAATATGTTTTGAGAGGTAATTTCTTTAAGTTTAAACATGATAAGAAACTTTAGCATGGGACTTCAGTTAGCATTATATATACAAGTGTATGCATATTTAATATTTGCATTACATGTAAAATGTAGTTAAAGTTATCTAACTTTATTAACATGATAATTTCTATAACATGTAACTAGAATGATGACAGCATTTTAACTCAGCTGACCATTAAGACCTTTGGGCCTCTTTTTTCTCATTAACAATGTTCCAAAGATTGTGAGAAGATGAGAGGTACTTATATGATATTGAGTATAGAACCCATTTGAAGATGTAGAATTCTCCCTCTACACTTGTCATATAGAGACATACACATGGATTAACAACAAATGTAGTAAACATAAAGATCAGGATAAGGTGGTTATATTGAAAATTTATGATGAATTTCGTAAATCTGTTGAGAAACAGAAACAGATTGAAGATTCTGTTTATCATATATCAAGTATCAAAGAAAACCCATGTTTCACTGTCATTCATAGAGGTATTATCTTATTTTATCCATTGCAAATGCAAGATATCTTACAATAGGTCATATTACATAGATATACAAATATGACATAGGTGTTTATGTTTTCTATAAAAAAAAACCCAAAATGTGTGATTAAGTGAATTACTCTGTATAATATTTTACAGTTTCACATGTTTGACCATGAAGATCGGGCAGATGACCTTCCTCACCTACAGTACAATGAAGACACAACACACTTCGACTTCATCCTCCAGGATATTGACACAGGAAACCGTTCCAATGCCCGCTATGGTTTAGAGACAATCTTCTTCAGTGAGGATGCTGACAAGGGAGATATGACTATCGAGGATGTCAAGTCAATTGATGATGAGTACTCTCCGGGTGTTTTTTCTGTAAGTGAAGTCTTGCTTATGTACAGACTAATTGTAAGTAATAAAGATCTTGTAATAGAAAGGATTTTGCTACACTCTGGTTCCCTCCATATTTATCAGAAAGTATTTCTTTTTATTAACCAATTAAGAATTTAAATGCCAATGATATAAAATGATAATATAATTTTTTTAAAACTGTAAATACAAGGTCACTGATTCAGACCTTATGGGCCTCTTCTTGAGCAGCTTAATTGCACTGTCATGTGATCTAGTTAAGATTGGCAATCAATAGCAAGATACATTACAATACATCTTTGTTACCCAGAATGAAAGTCATTAACTTTTTAAAACTGATTTCCAAATATATATAAACTGTGATGGTATCACATAAAATGTTCAACATTAACAGCTGGTAATATTGCCCAGTTTTTCTGCACATCATGCATTCATTCTCATTTTTTATTGTGTACAATGGCCAAACATATAGCAATTTTTTGATCTCATAATTGTTGAATTACTGACTCAGATTTGAGTTGTTTTGAGGTTACTTGAGACAAAAATCTTATGGTGACATTTTTCAATCGTAGTAGTTTGTTCATAAACTTTTCTCATTTTGAACTTCTCAAAATCGTGTGAACTTATTTTAATGAAATTTTGCAGAAACCTTCTCTGGCCAAGGGTGAACCAAAATAGTGAATCCTATTTTCCCTTTCCCCAGGGGCCTTCGGAGCAGGGCCAAAGCAGTAAAATTTACTTGATTCAAAAATCTTCTTCTCAACATCCAGATATAGAAGAATCAGCAAAATTGTGAATTTTCTGGCCGCAGATTCTCACATTACCCCTTGGAGAGAGGTTACAGTTTACTATAGTTTATATAAGAAAAGTACATTTTGGAGCATAATTTGTTTGATTTCCACAGGAAATAACTTGGTAAGAATCATTAGAATATGATGATAGTTTTGATGGTATACATATACATATGTTACTTACCTCGGATGACTTTGACATGTAATCCTTTGTTCCAGATCAACAACTTGCTAAGCAGACCGGCAGTAAAAGCAAATGGCGGATTTCTACAATGGAAACCAATATGTTACATGAAGCCTGCCAGGGCTCGCTCAGTGGCCACTGCAGTGAAGAAATATGGGCCTCAAACTCTGACAGCAGAAGATAAAACCAACACAGGTTTTGTTAAAAACAGTATTGCGTACGCCTTTTATGGAGGTCATAAAATCATTGATGTTAAGATGTCGTACTCCAATTTCTCATTTGGACTTTCAAAGGATGGTTTTTTTACCAAAAACAATTACACAGCATGGTAAGTGTGAAGTGCAATATGATTGGTGAACATGAACGGTGTTTAAAATGTCGTCCTAGATTAGTGGAATAACACTTGTATTGGTTTTCTGTAGAACTTTTAATGAGAGAAGTCCAATGACGAATCCTCAGATTGAAATTTAAGTGTCAGCATGTTAAATTGTAATAAAGTTTTTATAAAAAGGAGAAAAAACATGGAAAAGGCCTGATTGTGAAATTTCAATAAAATTTCTTTGCTATTTTGCCCTGTAAAGATTTCATAAAAGTAGAAAAAACTTCGAAAATCCTGCTATTCAATTACAATTATTTTTTTGACTTCGTCAAGTGAAGTTCTAATCAGAAAGCGAAAAAATTTAAAAGGCCTGATATTGAGATTGCAATAGTTATTCTAATTTTGACAGGTAAAGTTTTAATAAAAAAATTTGGAAGGCCTAATATTCAGCTTATTCTAGTTCTAATACGGCTTTTAACAAACATCCACCTGTCAAATATAATCCAAATCCAGCTTGATTTTGTGATTCTGACCAAGGCCAGTATCTCGTGTACATACTCTAGGGATGAAGGGAAGGTTGTAAGTCAATTTATCAATATTGTATATTTTCTTTGGGCACACATTTTTGATTTTACATAAAATATGCATTTTGATTTCCTGGATTTCCTGCTCACAAAATGTTTTAATACTGTAATCCATGTCAGTTTTTATCCGTTTTTCATTTGGTAGGCATGTAAATTCGTGGGTTAAGAGTACCCACCATTTCGTAAAGAAAATAAATCTCCCACAAAAATTTCTGAATGTACAGTATGTCATATTACTGACCAATATAAGACTGTGTACGTGTATAATTCTAAATATCGGTCAATATGTCATGTAATTCTGACCAAATGAACACATGTTGTTTGATTATGACCGCTGGTCTGTGCAGGTGGTCTGTACAGTTTATAGTACAGTGTATAGTATGTTACACGATTTGGACCAAATGTTGACGTGTTGAATGATTCTGACTAGAGGTCTGTGTGTTGTGCGATTCTTTCCAATAGTCAATAGGTATATCATGTGTTTACGACTGGTGATTGATCCTGCCAGTATGCCATTTTTTTTTGCCAGTTTTACCACCTGGGGTCTTCTTTTACAAAGCCAAATAACTGTCTGACGAATCTGGTCTCCTGAAGATATATTGAACGTGAATTTGTTCGACAGTCTATTAGTACACGCCCACCTGTTTGAGCACCATTAGATTACTTCATATTTTTTTTGTTTTAGGACTGGATCACTTGGCTATGGGGTTCCCCCAGCAGACAAGGTGTCCACACTGGTTATCTCTGTGATATCAGCTGGTCTTGGCCTGCCTGTTGTACTTATGGTGTTTGGTGGTTTATTTGTCTGTATGAAGAACAAGTTTGGAAAAAAAGCTAAAACCACAAGCTTTTCGGAAAACAGGATCAATTGAATAAGCTGGTAAATTACAAGGACACATTAAAGAACAATCATTTATGATTCATCATCAAGGACATGTTGATACTGTGATATAAGTCTTGTTGTTTACTTTGTACAAAGATCAGTTTAAACATAAATTGAAAACAATATTTGACTTATTTTGAAATATTGTAGACTCATTTTAGAAATATCAAATAAAATATATTGTCTCCAAAAAGTTACATAAAAATTCCAAAACGTATCGCATTTGGATATTGAAAACATCTGAAATGTTAAGGTATATTGTGTTCAATGAGAAAGCTAAAATCAACTTTTAAGATTTACAAGGTCAATATTCTAATATTCAAATTTTTTTATTAGAAAATATTAAAATAAATCTGTTGCTCCAAATCTCTAGTTTAAAATACCATGTCAGTGGTATTGTTGTAATGTATACTGGTGCCAAATAATTTCATATATAGATACAGTCACACATGAATGAGATTTTTTTAACCATTTCATACATGTATTTGTTTACTGTATTTGAATGTAATTAACATTTCAATGTTTCATGTATATGTCTCTACATTCCAATACTCCTTACTTTGTGTTGTATAATTTTCTTGTATAAATAAATCCTAATTTTTGTTATTGAGTAAATTGATCACACTGAAAATGTTGTAATTATCATAAAGCATCTATGGTTGAAAGATTTACTGAAGAGATGTGAGTGAGAGATGCTTTGATGTATTGTACTTCATTAAGAAGAAATGAAAGTGGTATTTTCACAAATTGATTTACTTTGCAAGCAAAACAGTACTAATAGAGAATGTGTCATTATGGTTGAAAGATCATATTAAATTAATACAAACATGAACTTGTTCTATAGAACTACTAATAATAGAATGTTTACTACCAAAACATTTGTTAAAACTGAGAGGGTAATGAGAAACTTTGAACTTATTGTTCAAAATATTTTCTCTTTCTCTCTTTTTTTTCAAAACCTCAAAATTTCCCAAAATTGGCAAATGTTTTATTTTTTAGATAAGTTGTCTACATTGTATCTATGCAATGAAAACATTTAGAGTGAAATGTGTTGGATTTGTAATTTGTCTGTTTACTATTTAAAACAATGAGATACTGTGTATATTAAATTATTAATTAAAAAGTGGACAAATTGAATCTGAAGTTAATCAGTTCTGATTTGATTGCTGAATAACAATAGATAACATCAAAGTTGTCAAGCAACTTTTCTTACTAGTGAGACGTATGGATGGTTATTTTAAGTGTGTTACCAAGGGGAGATATTTTAAGTGTGTTACCAAGGGGAGATATTCTAAGTGTGTTACCAAGGGGAGATATTTTAAGTGTGTTACCAAGGGGAGATATTTTAAGTGTGTTACCAAGGGGAGATATTTTAAGTGTGTTACCAAGGGGAGATATTGTAAGTGTGTTACCAAGGGGAGATATTTTAAGTGTGTAACCAAGGGGAGATATTTTAAGTGTGTTACCAAGGGGAGATATTTTAAGTGCGTAACCAAGGGGAGATATTTTCAGTGCATAACCAAGGGGAGATATTTTCAGTGCATAACCAAGGGGAGCTACTTTAAGTGTGTTACCAAGGGGAGATATTTTAAGTGTGTTACCAAGGGGAGATATTTTAAGTGCGTAACCAAGGGGAGATATTTTCAGTGCATAACCAAGGGGAGCTACTTTAAGTGTGTTACCAAGGGGAGATATTCTAAGTGTGTAACCAAGGGGAGATATTCTAAGTGTGTTACCAAGGGGAGATATTTTAAGTGTGTTACCAAGGGGAGATATTTTAAGTGTGTAACCAAGGGGAGATATTTTAAGTGTGTAACCAAGGGGAGATATTTTAAGTGTGTTACCAAGGGGAGAAATTTAAGGGTATTACCAAGGGGATATATTTTAAGTGGGTAACCAAGGGGAGATATTGTAAGTGTCTTACCATATTTTAAGTGCGTAACCAAGGGGAGATATTTTAAGTGTGTTACCAAGGGGAGATATTTTAAGTGTGTAACCAAGGGGGGATACTTTAAGTGTGTTACCAAGGGGAGATATTTTAAGTGTGTAACCAAGGGGAGATATTTCAGGTGTGTAACCAAGGGGAGATATGTTAAGTGGGTAACCAAGGGGAGCTACTTTAAGTGTGTAACCAAGGGGAGATATGTTAAGTGGGTAACCAAGGGGAGCTACTTTAAGTGTGTAACCAAGGGGAGATATGTTAAGTGCGTAACCAAGGGGAGATATTTTAAGTGTGTAACCAAGGGGAGATATTTTAAGTGTGTAACCAAGGGAAGATGATTTAAGTGTGTTACCAAGAGGAGATATTTTAAGTGTGTTACCAAGGGGAGATATTCTAAGTGTGTAACCAAGGGAAGATAATTTAAGTGATTTACTAGGTGGAAATAATTCCTATGTCTCAGGGATATTTGTAAAGAAAAAGCTATGAAATAAAAGCATGCTGTGATAAATAGGCTTTACATATAAATATCCAATATGTCACCTTGGTGACTGGAGTATAAGTTTTTGGTCAGCAATATCAGATGGTTGGTGTACTTGAATTGCTCGATGTCTGTGGCCTGTTATCTGTTTATCATCTGGTCAGCTGTAAACAATTCTTGTTATGGCTATTTGTTGAAAAAAAACTCGACGGATCTTTCTCAAATTTAAATCGTTTGTGTCCTGTTGATTTTTCAATTTGTCTGAAAAACAAAATTGCTGTCAGACCGCCACCTTGGATTTCTACACTGAGTGTTTGTAATCACTATTTCTTGAGAGGCATATGATGGATCTTTCTCAAATTTCCAATGTAGGTTTTCCTTGATCCCTTGATGTACCTTTTTTTGGACTGATCATGTAAATCAAAATGGCTTAGAGGCAATCATCTCGGACTTAACAGTTGAAAATTGGTGTCACTATTTCTGTAGAGGAATTAATTTAAAACAAAAAGAGAAAAGAAGGGAAAAGTTTCAAAGAATAAATAAAAACCAAACAATCAAGTGTCGACACTTGATATTAAATATATACTGACAATGTTACACGGAGTAAGGTATTCAAATCACCGACTATTTCACCCATAGGGACAACCGATTATATCATTATGTGTTGTCGACTCACATATTGCTGCGTTCCGTTTCCCTTGGACGTAATCATTGAGAACGAGTATGGTAGAAATTGAATTGATTGATATTTAGTGAGTTTTCCCCCTGTAACTTCAGTAGATTCTTGGTATTTTATTGTCATGTAAATGCTTTTGTTGACGCAAAAAAGTTCGTTTGGCATTTACATCAAATGTTCATCTGCTTTAAGACAGTTAACGACGTGATGTTAAAGCCATGCTCTCGGGATTTTTACGATCGTGTTATTACTAGACTTTATAGCTTACATAAGTATGTACAAATGTATATTTTCGATCTTAATTCTCTCTGTGAAAGTTCAAGCTATACTTTGTACCTATAGTATGGATAATTCTTGTGTATAAAGTCCACCTCTCTTCCCCATCCAGATATCCCCATGCTACCTCTAATCTACCCACTGCAAAACACAAAACAACGAGAATGCAATATGTGCTGTGAAACTAAATAAAACCATTATTGTGATGTCATCAACCAAAGGACCGTACTATCATTTGCTTACATTAGTATAACGTCCGATGTTCTTCTGTAAATGGTAAACTAACCACCATGGCCAGGTAATTTTGTTAGCATAACGATCAAATCCTTTCACACACGATAAGGACAATGAAGCCGGTACAGCTTTAAATTGAGATTTTTGTTTTGTTCCTAACAATCTTGTACAGAACGCGAGGAAGGTAATATATAGTGACTACATCAATCAGATAGCGGGTAAGTGATGCCTGGAAATTGCAAACAATACACAACGAAAAATCACTTAAAACAGATGTGTTATAAAACGCTATGACCCTGGTTGCGACAAAATTCTGAAGTGGGACATTAAAACTGTACTGACATGGTAAGATGCGGGGGCATAAAACAGGACTCCACGCGTCATTATCTAATACTTTGATTCTTGATAAAAAAAAAAGTTCCAACAAGTTAAAGCAATGTGTTTCTCATCGTGACATAAGAATGTACTGCAAAAGATATAATTTTCAAGGGATTGTTTTTTTTTTAATTTTTGTCAAGAAGAAAATTGCGACAAAAAGGATACAGAAATGTACATTAAAAATAAATTCGATAGAGATGACTTGTTGATTGTCGTGTAAAAGTTATGTTCTTATATTTGAAATTTGACGCGTCGAAGAAAAGAACTTCATTTGATAAATGTTTCTTTTTGGTGATGGCGATGTGAACTTCCATAAACAGACATGTGAAGTCTCTCTTCATAAACGTTGTTACGAAAAGTTCATGGTCATTGTCAGATCACAAAGTTACCTGGGTATCTTATTGTAGGCTATTTTCATTCTTTTCATATAAAAGCATTTTTTTCTCATTTTTGATTGGTTTAGCACCAAAGGAACGGAATATGTTATAATCTGCCGCAGAAAAAAATTGCTTCGAAATACATGAACAAATTTTTTTGACAAAAAAAAAAAAAAACAAACAAAAACAAAAACAAATACAACAAAAACGAGATATTTTTAGATCATTTTACTTTATTTCTCCGAATCACTGTTATGACAGTCACTGATATTTCATTGATTTGAAGCAATATTTATTTTCACCTTTGCATATGACTCATGTTCGCTACTGTATTCTATGTACACGTAACACAGACCTGAGATCCAAAGTGGTATAGACACTACATATTGTACAACTAAGTATGCTGTCAGTGTCCTCTAGTCCGTGGTGGTGCAACGTTTCTCACCACGAGCTGATATACAATACCCAGCCGCACCTCAGCAAGTAATACATCAACTGACCTACACATAAACAGTACATTGAGAAGTCGCACTCTCTACTGAAAAAATTCAGAAAATCTGGCATTAGAAACGTTTTTGTGGAAAGAAATAGTAATTTTAATAATACAGTTGTGAGATCTTATGGGGCGGTTTTTGAAAGTTGATAGGAATCTCAATAAAAAATTTAGAGTATATAATCCAAAGATAAGTTTTGAGAATAATGTCATGATTGTTCGCCATTTGTCCCAATATATTTTCAATTTTTCCAAACGGATTATTTTGTTTTAATTGAGTTTTTCATTTTAGAAACAAAACATAAATTCAGTATTGAAAAAAAAAGTTTTTTATCATTTGTTTGGGTCATTATGTCTGCGCAACAACTAGGATATACAATAATGTATGCAGTTGGAACAATTGGTTAATTTGACAACAGACGAACAATGTTGTAGTGTGTTTAATTCACAGGTTTAAAAACTATGGTGAGAGATAAAAACCATTCAAAGTAAGAAATTTCTTGTAGTGTTTTCATAATGGAATAAAAAAAAAAACTTAGATATTTATCTTACCAATGTAATGCTTTTAATCTTATTGAAATGATATTTAGAAATAATTTTAATAGACTAATCTATCATGTTTAGAATACTAAGCTGTAACGTTTCATAGATGTAGGATCGTTCGTGAACAGGTGCGTTTGGATAGGATTATGTTTAGAATTGGTAATGTGACTGTAGTTGTAGCAATGTCGGTTAAGTAATTATAGGGTAACATACCTCTATTAAAATGACTGCCCTGTTTCTACCTATATCACAGACTCACGGTTACATGCATAGCACGATAGGGTTTATATAAAGCAACATTAATTTCCATTTCACTATTGCTACCCACATGTTTTTCTACCCTCAATTTGTATACTTTGTACATACTATACAGGTATATGTAATCCACGCAATTCAATTGTACAATGACGTAATGGCCGTCTTTAATTAGAACGATGTGTTAAAAAGAAAGTAACAATATATATATAATCAATATATTACTTGTCTAAATGATACCATCGTCTAGTTTTATAAGAAGACGACTGTTCATTAGAAGGAGATGCAAGTTTAATTCACTTTTTGGTTCAAATGTATCAGATTTTTGGGTTGTATTTACAGGTGCTATTCATTTTTGCCTTCCGTACAATCCTTGATAGGTGGTAGACACTGCTGATGGACTCCCAAGTCCCCGGAGTTCGCCGTAACCTGGACGCTACGTTTTAATCTATACCAATGTACTTGCCAATGTTTTGAAATTATGGAAAATTTTAAATTTAGGTTTTAAATATTTCTTTCGATCAATTTTGGTTTCCTTCGATGGTCTAGGTTTAAACAAAAGCAGACCATTAGTATGACTGATGAGTCATAGAAGGACGAAACAGTTGTATGATGCAGCATGACTGACCAGTCCTAGAAGGACGAAACAGCTGTATGATTTAGCAACACTGACTAGTCCAAGGAGGATGACACAGATGTATGATGTAGCATCATTGATGGGTTCTAGAAGGACGAAACAACTGTATGATGCATCATCACCGACGAGTCCTAGAAGGACGAAACAGCTGTATGATGCATCATCACCGACGAGTCCTAGAAGGACGAAACAGCTGTATGATGCATCATCACCGACGAGTCCTAGAAAGGACGAAACAGCTGTATGATGCATCATCACCGACGAGTCCTAGAAAGGACGAAACAGCTGTATGATGCATCATCACCGACGAGTCCTAGAAAGGACGAAACAGCTGTATGATGCATCATCACCGACAAGTCCTAGAAGGACGAAACAACTGTATGATGCATCATCACCGACGAGTCCTAGAAAGGACGAAACAGCTGTATGATGCATCATCACCGACGAGTCCTAGAAGGACGAAACAGCTGTATGATGCATCATCACCGACGAGTCCTAGAAGGACGAAACAGCTGTATGATGCATCATCACTGACGAGTCCTAGAAGGACGAAACAGCTGTATGATGCATCATCACTGACGAGTCCGAGAAGGACGAAACAGCTGTATGATGCATCATCACTGACGAGTCCGAGAAGGACGAAACAGCTGTATGATGCATCATCACCGACGAGTCCTAGAAAGGACGAAACAGCTGTATGATGCATCATCACCGACGAGTCCGAGAAGGACGAAACAGCTGTATGATGCATCATCACCGACGAGTCCTAGAAAGGACGAAACAGCTGTATGATGCATCATCACCGACGAGTCCGAGAAGGACGAAACAGCTGTATGATGCATCATCACCGACGAGTCCTAGAAAGGACGAAACAGCTGTATGATGCATCATCACCGACGAGTCCTAGAAGGACGAAACAGCTGTATGATGCATCATCACCGACGAGTCCTAGAAGGACGAAACAGCTGTATGATGCATCATCACCGACGAGTCCTAGAAAGGACGAAACAGCTGTATGATGCATCATCACTGACGAGTCCTAGAAGGACGAAACAGCTGTATGATGCATCATCACCGACGAGTCCTAGAAGGACGAAACAGCTGTATGATGCATCATCACCGACGAGTCCTAGAGGACGAAACAGCTGTATGATGCAACATCACTGACGAGTCCTAGAGGACGAAACAGCTGTATGATGTAGCATCACTGACGAGTCCTAGAGGACGAAACAGCTGTATGATGCAACATCACTGACGAGTCCTAGAGGACGAAACAGCTGTATGATGCAGCATCACTGACGAGTCGAGTCATCACCGACGAGTCCTAGACGGACGAAACAGCGTATGATGCATCATCACCGACGAGTCCTAGAAGGACGAAACAGCTGTATGATGCATCATCACCGACGAGTCCTAGAAGGACGAAACAGCTGTATGATGCATCATCACTGACGAGTCCTAGAAAGGACGAAACAGCTGTATGATGCATCATCACCGACGAGTCCTAGAAGGACGAAACAGCTGTATGATGCATCATCACCGACGAGTCCTAGAAGGACGAAACAGCTGTATGATGCATCATCACCGACGAGTCCTAGAAGGACGAAACAGCTGTATGATGCATCATCACCGACGAGTCCTAGAAGGACGAAACAGCTGTATGATGCATCATCACCGACGAGTCCTAGAAGGACGAAACAGCTGTATGATGCATCATCACCGACGAGTCCTAGAAAGGACGAAACAGCTGTATGATGCATCATCACCGACGAGTCCTAGAAGGACGAAACAGCTGTATGATGCATCATCACCGACGAGTCCTAGAAAGGACGAAACAGCTGTATGATGCATCATCACTGACGAGTCCTAGAAAGGACGAAACAGCTGTATGATGCATCATCACCGACGAGTCCTAGAAAGGACGAAACAGCTGTATGATGCATCATCACCGACGAGTCCTAGAAGGACGAAACAGCTGTATGATGCATCATCACCGACGAGTCCTAGAAGGACGAAACAGCTGTATGATGCATCATCACCGACGAGTCCTAGAAGGACGAAACAGCTGTATGATGCATCATCACCGACGAGTCCTAGAAAGGACGAAACAGCTGTATGATGCAGTTTTACTCATTATTTTGTTCTACGTTATCGTATTCCGTATTGAAATGTGCTATTCACTTTTGTGTCTTTTGTACAATCAATGATTTTCCCTCTATAGACTAAATTTTGGTTTTTGTCCACAAGCCACATTTATTTTATTTTCTTCTTGCCTTCCTAATACCATGTAACGTCCAGTTACAAAATTGCAATATCGATACTACATAGTATGTGGTATATTTGCTTTTCTGTCAAATTCGCAAATCGGAGCAATTTAAAGCCCGAGAATGTGATACTACATTTTTAAGATGGTCACATATCTTCTGATTTTAATTTTCAGAGAAGTGTTTTAAGGATTTAAAATAAATAAATACATGTCTGTGTGACACTACAGTTTGGTCTTATTCTTCTTGTACTTTGTCAGGAGTCTGCATGTAACTAGTTCATTTGGTCATACTTTGCCCTAGTTTCATTAAATTTATGTTGGAATTAAGTTTATGTCGAAATATTGGCATTTTTATTTTTTTGTTTTTAGAAATTCTGTATTGTTTTATAAATTTCATTGTATCATATTACAAATACATGCGATATTTTAAACATTTGAATGCTTCTTCCTCTGAATAACAATGACGATATGAGGAACTTTACTTGTCTTACGGCGAATATTAATTGTACAATTGATGTTGTATTCTATAAACAGGTTTTATTATCGATTTACCATTTTTATTTGTGTACTTTTACATTTCTATCGATTTACATTTGTATAAGAATTATACTCCAACATCCCTTTGTCGCTCTAAAAAGTTACTTATTTAACGTTTTCCTAACGTTTACATGTTTACAACATATAAACCTATATTTGGCCACCCGTAGCATCATATATATGACGCAGTCTTTTCCAAGGCTTTGTTTTGTACAGTATATAGCTAATTACTAGCATCACGATTAGAAGCACGTGCATATCACTTCCGTATACTACATTGTACGTAACACATGAATACACACACTGACAAATAGTCATCTAATATGATCTTATATCTACAACGAACATAATCTTATCGTAATATAGGCGACTTATTCTTCTTATATACAAGATATATAAAATACGACAAGTACATCTGCCTATATACAATACAGCTGCTCACATGGGACACGACAAGTGGACTTAGCAGAGTCTATGGTCACACGCTGCTTATATATCCTACCATCAAGTATATAATATATATTATATATATGTATGTATGCTAGGCCATGTATTTTGCATATTCTTTACGATAATGGTACTTGATACTTATAATGATTTTTTTGTGACAATATTTTAATATGTAAGTATATATGCAAAATAATTGGCCTTAGAATGAAAGACTAACGCATCCTCTATTAAATACCCCGATACATGAATATGAACAATTTTTCATTAATACTATGTTAAGTTGTATTGAAACTTACGACATCATCATTCAAATGACAGACGATGATATCTATTAGGTGTTTTTTTTCTAGGAATCCTTTTGAGATTGGGTTTAATTTTTTTATACATATATCTTCAGTTTATAAAACGATGTGATATATATACATTCGACAAATCAATTGAACCAGAAAACGTCAAAATTTCAGTTTTTAAATAAAGGGAAATATATTTTTAACGCTATCAGACCTGGTATGTAAAATACCTAATTCAGTAAACGTGTTACTTTTTTTTGTGAAATAACTTTGTATAATACTACTAAATACCATAGAAGATTTCGCATTCGTTGTCAATAACTAAAACTAAATTTGGCACATACTGAAAATGATATGTACAAACGCATAAAGTACAAATTAACAGAAATTGTATTTACATTTCTTTTTCAAAACAATTTACCGTTATAAAATAGAAATAGAACATAAGTAAGGTAGTGAATGCAATCAACAAATACTGTTGACTTATATATATAGTCAGCGTATTCATATAACACAAGTTTGCTACTTTACGTAAGTTCGAAGGAGAATACGACTGCTATCACACATGCTTTTACTAGTATTGAGGAAATTGAGTATTTCATTGGAATGCTTAACCTTGACAGTGAACCAATATTATCATTTATGATTATTTGGTTATGATAGAAATTGGTCACTAAACCTCATGATTGGATTTTAAAAATAAATTTTCAGTTGCTCACGACTTGTTTGCAAAATTAAACCGTAATGTGAAAATAAAGAATATGCTTTATCAAATAATCTTATATCAATTCCACTGCTTTTAATATAAAATGGTCTTACTAATTGCAATTTTTTTTTCTTTCTCTATAAAATCAAAAATAAGATTTTTTTTCTCTTTTGTTTTGCTTACAAATATTTCTGTTTTATAACATGTCATGCACACGGTGTCATTGTAATGAGTATTTACATTGCGTATATGGCGATGTCAGAACTAGCGAAACTCTGATTAAGGATGAACCTTGATTAGCTTTTTTTCCAACATCACAGCATGGACATGCGTCCCTACTACTAAAGCTAATACCTTAAACCAAGCAGACATGTTTAGGTACTGAGGCTGGGAATTTTGTACCGACTACAAGAGAAGCAGCCACCGAGTTTCCAACTCCCTGATATGTTAATGTATAATGTTGTTTCTTCTCATGACACGTTTAAACTAAATATCTCTAACGCTTGTGCGAGTTTAAACAATATGTCATTGATCAACGTCACTGAAGCATATCTGTCATACTACATAGTGCATGGGCATATAATAGTATATATTTGGCTGTCGGTGCATATGCTATAACCGCGAGGATTCCGGCTTGGTGCTGTCTACCTTGACAGTAGGAACGCTTTGTTTACTAGGCTCATTCGCCTTGGTCGTCGGATCAAGTTCTGTAGGACGAGTTGGGGATTTTTCAGAAATCACTGGCTCCTTTGGTTGTGCCATACAAGACGTTTTTGGGAGTTTTTCTGTTGATTCCTCTCCGTCGCCCATACTTCTTCGATGAAACGCCATTTCTTCCTTAGTTTTTTGTTTTTGTTCTTTTGTTTCCTTGGGGTCAGGTATTTTCAGAAATTTCATCGCGCCTTTGCCATCTGATGGCGGCGAATCATCTGTTGACTTTCGTTTGTCTCTAGGTTTCTTAATTTTGTGTTTTTGTTCTGATGGTTTGAACAATTTTGTACCCAGGAAACTGGACCTCCTATTGCCCTCTTTTAAGTCTTCAGGATCTGAGTCTCTGCGCGATTCATCTGAACAAGAGGACTGTTGCATTCTATTTAAATCAGCACCAACACTACCTGAACGCCGCCTTTCGGGAAAATGAGGAACTTTAAGTCCAAACAAATTCGGACCAGAGGGCGCCTTCTTCATTCTACTGACTTTCCCGTTAGGTATATCTAAATCTCTTAGACTCTCTTTCGATTTCGATTTTCTTTCCTCTGTGATACGATGAAGTTTCCCCGTGAAATCAAATTTAAATTTCCTCTTTTTTCTAGAGCTTTTTGAACTCTCTGAACTATCGTCTGAGTCCTTATCTTCATCTTCACTAGCACTGGTTACGACAGGAGTAGACTCCATTACAATCTCATTCACGAGTTTCTGGTCCTCCTCTAGGTCGGCTCTACTGCTTACCAAACTAGGATTTTTACCAATCTTTGTCAAGCGTTCTGCGGCAACACTTTCCATAGTTCTACGCATGACCGGGTAACGTTCTAGCACTATGTTGAAGTGATTTACACATAATGAATACACACTGACGTATGTCTCTGCTCTCACACTGGCTACTCTTTTAGCGTTGGTCAGCAGGCATATTTCTGAGGAAACATAAACGATGATAACTAAGAATCTATTCATGTCGGTTGAAAGATTATTTGTGATTAATATTTTTGACGAAAAATTGAAAACTTTGAATGAACTAATAACTCATTGGTCACAATTAAAAATGAAAAACGTATAACTGAATATATATATAGTACATCAATCATTGATGTTCAGTCACAAGAACAATCGTACAGTACAATTCCGATTAAATGCAGGCTACTCACCACCGAAGTACGACCCATCCGACAGGGATGTTGCAACTTCATTGTCAATTGTGATAATGTCCACGATCCCCTCGGATATAAAGTACATTTTGGTCCCCATTGTCCCTTCACGTATAATGTAATCACCCGGCTGATAAACCTCAAAGATCAATTTACTTATCACTTCAGACACAAATTGGGGGTCGGCATTAGCAAAGAACGGCACAGATTTCACCAGTGCTCTGCAATTGTGGTTAATGATATCCTAGAACAGAAAGAAAAATCTTCCAGTCATTCGAAATGACGTTTGTATATTTATGTATGTATTTGGCTTATTTTGAATGCACTTTACATAATTTACATAACATAAGTTTTCTAATTGTAGCGGGGTTTTCTTTGCACTGAAAAATGTACTAAAACATATTGCAGTTTTTTTTATATATATATTTTGATGTACCAATTATTGCGGATCATCAAACTGATAATTAAGCTAATCTGTTAAATGTGTTAATTCGTTGAAATTTGATTATCAGCAGTCCTATCACATTACTGACGGAAAAAAACGTTTGTTTGTTTAGCGTTTGTATCAGTTAGAAAATCATCACGTGTTCAACATTTGCAAATGACGCTTTATCAACATTCTTTTTAGTAAACCCAAGTAGATACATTTGTGAATAAGGTGCAGTTATTTTTCCTTTGAGGTCAAATTTTTGTAATAAGTCGATCATAATGCGAAAACATCTTTGATTCAAACTACTCTTTATCACGGACGCGGGGTTAAAATTTCTTTCTAGTATTCTTGTGAACATGCAAGACAGTTATTAAATTCGAATGATAGTGAACAATGATATTTTGCGCGAGTTATCATTTTGTATGTGTTGTTTCACAGTTGATATCATAATGTTTGGACGGTTAACCAATTGTCGTCGAACATCTCAACGGTGATGGGTATAGATCTGTTTATTTAAAGACATAACACTTATATAATAGGGTCTATGTTTCCAATACAAGGGGCTTCTCCATACGAAAGCAACGATGTCCTTTGAACTAATGAAAGTACCTGTGGTATTGTCATTGTTATAAAAGTAATCTATGTCAATTTTATACTGTTTTGCGTAATATACGGGTACGGAATGTTTTATTTGTACACGAAAATACAATTGCAACGGCACTTGATTGACAAAAATAACGGGCAGAGTCAATATAGGTATTACAAATGAAGAGAACGAGGTTTGTCAGTATATGAATATATATGTAGGGAGCGAGGTTTGTCAATATAGGAATTATATATGTAGGGAGCGAGGTTTGTCAATATAGGAATTGCATATGTAGAGAACGAGGTTTGTCAATACAGTAATCACATATGTAGAGAACGAGGTTTGTCTATATAATAATTACATCTGTACAGAACGAGGTTTGTCTATATAGTAATTACATCTGTACAGAACGAGGTTTGTCTATATAGTTATTACATCTGTACAGAACGAGGTTTGTCTATATAATAATTACATCTGTACAGAACGAGGTTTGTCTATATAATAATTACATCTGTACAGAACGAGGTTTGTCTATATAATAATTACATCTGTACATAACGAGGTTTGTCTATATAATAATTACATCTGTACAAAACTAGGTTTCTCTATATAATAATTACATCTGTACAGAACGAGGTTTGTCTATATAATAATTATATCTGTACATAACGTGGTTTGTCAATCTAGTCATCATTTAAGTAGAGAACGTTGTTTGTCAATGTAGGAATTACATATGTAGAGAACTAGGTTTGTCAATATAGTAATCACTTATGTAGAGAACGAGGTTTGTCAATGTAGGAATTACATATGTAGAGAACTAGGTTTGTCAGTATAATAATTACATATGTCGAGAACGAGGTCTGTCAATATAGTAATCACATATGTAGAGAACGAGGTTTGTCAATATGATAATCACATATGTAGAGAACGAGGTTTGTCAATATGATAATCACATATGTAGAGAATGAGGTTTGTCAATATAGTCATCACATAAGTAGAGAACGAGGTTTGTCAATAAAGGATTTACATATGCATTGAACGAGGTTTAAATCGAATTTACACAAAAGTACATGCATTATCAAGCGTAGTTAATACCAAAACAATATAGCAAAATATGAGATATAACATGAAGAATGATATTGTTGTAAAACAAAAATCAAAACCTGTCTGAGACATTCGTTCAGTTCACAAAGTATATTCTCTTCGTCAAACATCTTCCCCTGGTATCTGTGTTCGTAGTACTCGGATATCTTCTGGCGCAAGCGCCTGGGTAACTTCCGGTATATCATGTACTCCTCTACTTGTTTGAACTGTAAGATGACAAAATGAAAACGGAAATCACCAAAGTATATCTCAGACATGATTTGTACATTGTATCAAGGAGTATGAAAGTTGAAAGGCAAATAAGAAGTCTGTATATTTTCATGGTAACATATCTCAAAGCTAGGAAGTACAATATGCTGAATAATAAAGAAAACACAATTCATTTTCATTAAGTGATATTGACTATAAGGGTTACGGACTTATCTGTGTATGATTAACCAATAGAAATATATCAAAATGATGAAAATACGGGTTTAGAAGGACGTTAAATGGTGCAACAGTCAATAACAAAAATCTATATCGAGTTTTTAATTGATATCAAAATTACCCTTATCTCATTTACATTGCCGTTTCGTCCTTGTAAGACTCGTCATTGATATCAAAACTCTTATTATTAAACCCAGGAGACGACTTTGAAAGAGGTAATACTGGTGCAAATCCCACATGATGCAGAAGATGTTGTAATCGTCATATATCTGGTGATTTTAGAAGAATTTCCAGTACATGTGTGTATTGGTAATCGACCACCGTTCGAATGAATTAAAACGTAGAATACAGGTCAGGACAAACTTTGGGGACATATAATCTAGCAGCCCGCTGTATTGCAACACCAAAATATAATTACTGATGATACTTTTTTGTCGTGATATTCATATTGGTGTAAAATGTGATTGCTTCTTCAGTAGTATCCTATTCTTACACGAATTTTACTATCCTTATACAAATTGTACTGTCTTTATATAAATTGTTCTATTCTTATACGGAATGTACTATTCTCATATAAATTGTACTATTCTTATACAGAATGTACTATTCATAAACGAATCGTACCATTTTTATACGAATTGATAGTACTACCATTTAATGTTTTTTTCATCTGAATAATCATCAATAACAATGAAAATATCCACTGTTTACTTTATGAATCTAGTGTTTATGTCCAATAGGTAAATCTTTAATTGAAATTAACCTTTTCATTGTAGAGTCGTCTCGATGTGTCGAAGGACTGAATGATGGTGGTGGTATGACCGAGGAATAGTGCATAGCATGTAGCCCCACTAAGCATACTCAGTATTGTCAACCAAGTGTCCGTCATGTTTTGGGGTGGAAACCGGCCATACCCAATGCATAGCATGTGGGAAAGAGCTTTAAATAAAGCCCATGTGTATTGCTCCGCCCAATGAGCTTCCTGCAAGAAAGAATATGGGTATATGAATATGATTTTTAAAAATGTAATTGTATTGCTTTCTAATTACCAAATAGAAAATTATGATATTAATATATGAGAATGAATACGGTATAAGTAATATAACATTAACGCATACAAAGCTAGCAACTATGTATCTATACAAATGTACTTGTACATGTACTTATGTCAAGCACATGCCTTTTAAAACTAATCTATTATCGCATTAATGATTATTTTGGTTAATTTGCCTGAATGATATATAATTCTGTTATACACTTTCCGACATTCTTATAGTCCTATTTTATTTCTATGAATATGCATGCTTTAACGAGAGATGATTGGCAAACGATGTGGTGATTAGTTAGAACTGATGGTTTCTGTCTACTTGATTTTCAATTCCAGTACTTGGTTACCGTATTAAACTGCCAGTGTTTATGCATATAGTGTTTTCTTCATACAGACTTTTATGTATATATGAAAACCAAAAAAATCAGTTTAAAATGTCAGTTGGTATTAAGGTAGAAACGTTCTCAGTTTCTCCTAAAATCACGGCTGACCTACAAGCACATTTCCTTGATACATAACACATGTGTTCCCCATATTCTACGTTCAAAGAACTGTATTCGCCCATAAGCAATATATATATATTTTTTTCACCAGGATATGGAAATACACATAAACTTCTGGTTATGTACACGACTGATAGATCAATATGCCTAAAAGCACCCACGTTCGCACACCGTGTGTCTACGACATGGATGACACGCACTTCCGGTATAGTTCATAGCCTTTGAGTTGTCCATAGAAAGTGTGCGTGTACTGTTATATAAATATGTGTGTGTGTTTTAAATCTGGAAATTCCTCAGAAGGCTGGTTAAGACTATATCATGTGATCGCTGACATTAAAGTGATCTAGTTCGTGTTTTCTGAAAATTTTATATTGGGTTTGAGTAATATATAGGAAAGCGCTTTTGTATCTGTAACTTATTTTAATGCCTTTATAGTACACTGTAGGTAGTAATAACAGTAATGAAGTAAAACATGAAATAGTGATTATGATTTATTTTGTATGGGAAAGAAATTACTGCGCAAATTCAAAAAGTAATAAGCAGTACTAACTTGATATTATGAATTTAAGTTGAATATGCATGGAACTATCTACTTGCTTATGAGTCAGAGAGTTTGTGAAAAGATGATGAAACCTAGTAAATGGACAAAATATTCCGCGAAGGATGTCATATATACATTTAAGGCGTAACGTATTAAAAGGTATGTCGCAAAATAGAGTGACCAATACAAACCTTCAGCCCCTCTATAGATACCCAGCAATCGTCAGGATAGTCCTGCAGCATTGGTATAAGGAATTGGAGACAGCCATTCCAATGTCCCAGAAGAAACATTAGGCAAAGCAAGTTAAAAATCCGCATGAACTTCCCTGCAAATGCTAAAAACTGCAAAAAACAAATCAAAGAACTGAATAGGAAACTTGATTTATTATACAGATACTCAAATGTTTCCTGGATTTCCTTGCACGTCTGATATAACAACAAAAGAAGAATATCATTGTGAAGTAGTAGAAACATCAAAAATATATTTGAATACCAGAAAAAATTCCTGAAAATACCAACAATATAGATTATGTTTCAATACAACAATACATTAAACGAAATCTACACCATTATCCATTGAATTAGCTGCACCGAATTAATACTAGTAAGGATTTTTTTAATGCGATTTCTCGCTACGATAGTATTTATTGTCTTCAATTGATAATAACGAGTATCAAACAAACTTTATAAACATACTTTAAAGAATATGTCACAGTTAGATTTTATCTCATTGTGACCATATATCTATTCATCTGTGATAGTTCATTTTATAAGCATAGTGAAAACCATGATCGTAAACATTGCTGATATTCAAAAAGCAATGCCAACTTTAATTTGATTTAAATCAGATAAATATTCAAAACAAGAAAATCTGAAAAGTGAAAAAAAAAGAAAAGGAAGATTAGTTTAAAACATCCGTCAATATGAACAAACACAAATAATTCGAGTAAAATGACGACATACGTCAAATATTTCAACCAATTTCAGATTTTGTGGTCTGCGCCAAGGCTAGAAATCGGAAAATATGAATGGCCTTTAAATAATAATAAGATGGGAAGAGGTTAAATAGATGATGCTATGATACAAATAGTACTGATATAAAATTGGAAATGGTCTATAGTGGTTGGACAATAGGCTACATATACTTATGTCCGAGGGAGGGAAGTGGATTATCAAATATGTGCGTTGTTATATATTTTTTTAAATACAGTGCTAAAATAATGATATGCAATGAAATCAATAAAGTTAGAGTTTGAGATAATAAGTATTGCACAGAGGGTTGGATATATATGGGGTATTAATAACGAACAAAAATCCGCAAACTAAAATATCGAAATCTGTCATATATGTTTCGAGTATAAAGCAAACAATAAGAAACGTTTACAATTACATGTAAGAAGAAAACTGAAAATATAATGCACAACGTACATAAATGGAAAAGTAGTTTGGCAAATACAGACAACGATATATTAAATTGTATACAGAAAATCCCTAAAGAATAAAGAAATAGTGTAGATATTAATAGTATAATATTATAGTATAATATTAGTAATACACATACACTAGTGTGTATACACCAGTAATAATTTAAACAAGATTTATAATTATGTTGTCTCAATCATAGTTGCCTGCTAGGCTTTCATTTTGTCAAGTGTGTGAATAATTTTCTTAAATATACACCTACACAAATATGTGTTCTAGACAGTTATTCATCTACAATAAATTATAATTTCTACACGAAATTCCCGATTTTATTATGCTAAATTGTAACATTGTGTCAAGCAGCTTAGTATGAAATGAATTAATCGTATTTGTTTTTACATTAATAAACAGCAACGCTGTTTGTAAAATTGATATAAAATTATCGTATGGAGCATACAACAGTTTGAAATAAGAGATGTTAAGAATTTACCAGCCAATCTTTGTTTTAGATGGTATTACATTCAACGCAGGGGAACATGTTAAGAAATCAGGTTTATTTCTTTGTAAGTAAGTATATGGGAGAATATAATTCGTTAATGGAGATGTCAGATTGAAATTTAAAACAAAATCATGGTCTAGTTTCTCACTCTGAAACACATGACAAACATGATCTGATCTAGGTATATTAAACTGCTTTTGTATATTTCTATATGTAAACAGTCTTGCTAAAAAACCGACTACAGTTTTTATGCAAACTTTACTATGACTATGACAATACTGAAATAGCACAAGAAAACGAATTTCTATCGCCTAAAATCTTTTATTTGATTCTAAAAATTACATGTGCAGAGAAATTTATGTGATGGTATAATTTTTGTTGCGTAAAGAGTCTGAAGCAACTACGCTACGGTGAAAAACAGCTAGTAAAAAGTGCACCATAGTGATAAAAGCTATCATGATATATGCGTTTAAGGAGGCCAATGAACGACATGGGACAAATCTATCTATCAGGTAAAATTTGCAAACAATTATACATATTGTATATCATCTCCTTGACCATATGTAAGTCGAGCATGTTGCTCAATAAGTTATCAAGAATAAATGAAGTCAATTATCATCATTATTATTACTATTATAAGGTTCGCTTGTCATCATGTCAATGGAAAAAGGAGGCATACTTTCGTAATATGCTTCTTTTTTTTCTATTTACCAGTATACAATCACAACTTGCTTCCTATAAAAAATAATTTCTTCTGAAGTTAATGAAATACATGGATTTTACTTTATTGAAAGTTGTTTAAGGCTATTGTGTTCTGAGCACTGTATTTTACGATATATCACTGTTTCACCACTATAGTCGTAATTCCGTTTTTAACATATGTAAGGTGATTTAACGATAGTTTATGCCACTTTAATACAATAAATTATTGAACTGAACATGTTGTAGACCATATGCATTTACTATAACAATGGAAATATCTATTTATATTTAACACTAATTTTGATTGTAATCTGCAAGATATATCGAATTTTTGAGTGGTTATAATTAAGTATTTATGTGATGAATGATGTGTATTTCAGCAAGTAAATAATAAATTGCAAGCCAACAATTCAAATACCTCGCTGTCTCGTGCAGCTATGTCAGCAGGGGTAAGTGCTAAGAGTAACGGCGTAATGCAAGCAATGTTAATAATAGTGGCCAATTAAATCGCAGCTACCATGTAAAGCATAGATGAATTGGCCAATAAATCACTCCTACTGAAAAGCACTCACCCCAGGTCGTCTGCGACGTCCGCACATAGCGAAACAGGGGCTTCCTTCAAACTGATGGGAAAACAAACGTCTTAATGGCATAGCATGCTTAATAAGAAGCATTTTAGAAACAATACACTTACTAACAAAACGTTAGTTATGATGGAAATCGTAATGATATTAACTTTAGAATTTTTGCATAACTTCATGCAAAGAACTGGAGCAGAAAGGGTTCATGTATATATTAACAAGATTAATTTCTGTAGCACATCAATGGCTCACAATATTATAATTGACACAAAAATTGTTAACAGGAAACACAGCTGAACATATTAAATTCTACGGGTCTAAGCATGTGAACAGATTCATGTTTTGTTATTAAATCGATACCAAGACAAAGAAACAATAACAAACTAGAAATCATGCGCAAAATAGTTAACAAAGAGACAATGAAGACACAATGTGGGTTAAATCATGCATGCCGAAAAGTGTTAAAAGTGCTATAGAGAGCTCGATTTAGTGGTTTAGAAATACAAAAGTATAAGCAGATAATTTAGCATAGCCACTTCCCTCCCTTGAGAACAAAAACAGTGAATATTCTGTGCTAATCCTATGATTTCTAAGTGCATATGTCTATATCAATTGAAAAAAAGAAGTGAAAGTGAGCAAGAGTAGATTCTATCAAAACATTGCTATAATGTCTGATTCATTTTGGTCGCATTCTGTTGCCTTAATTGTTTCTACTTCGGCATTACCACAAAGAACACTAGAGTGATATTATACATATACCGTACATTTTTTGCCATATGCTAGAATGAAGATAGAAAAAAGAATGACGGAAAAATGTAAAGAAAAAATAACAAACATAAGTTTAGAAACTAAATATACGATATAGTTAACATATTAAAACGTTAAATTAAAAGATAGAAAGAAGGCTAGAGAGATGTTTGATAACGAGAACGGAGTTATCTACTTTACTTTCTTCGGATTAAAATTGAAAGAAGGAAACATATATTTCATTAATGTATAGCAACACTAACAAATATTTCAAACAAGGGACAACTAGCTTATAAATAAATTATACATATCAGAAATCAAAGCATTGTTGAAGTATAACCCAGGATTTCAATAGACCTGGACTAACTGGGTTGGTGATTGACGCCTGGGAGATTACATCTTACCTCCTCCCATTGCTGAACATAGCGCACGAGGCGGGAAAGCCGGAGAAGTCGAAGTAGACTTAGCAACTTAGCCAGACGCAGCATTCGGAGTGCTCTCCCTGGAACAAACCGATAAAGCATACCTTTGCACTGCATTAATAAAGTGACTGATATTACATTGTGAGTGTGTTCTATTTGTATATTATTACTAATACAAACACCATCAACGAATTTAAAGATATTAGTAACAAATGTAATCTATACAAACATAATACGGGAAAAATAACGATTAATCATGTATTATAAGGAATAAAATAAGATAACGAAAAGAAGGTATTGAATAGTTTTGATGGGTAAAATAGATAACAGTAAAGTACCAAATACTAAAAGGTATGTTTTACAATGAATTTTGCTTTTCGTAATATATTGCCGATTTGGGTTTTTGATTAAAAGGACCAATAAACTATCTTATATAGATACATATATCAGTACTAGTTGTCCTGTAGATATCGTTCGACAAATAAACAATAATTCTTTTTTGTAGATTCGTCATTGAGTTGATAATTATACAAATCCAATGGAAATGTCTATTTCTAAAATCACAATTGTAGGAACTGCATTGTTTTGCATGTCTCTTCTACTTGACACAAAGGGTTAACGAACTGACAGTAATTCACATTTGGAACATCGTGGTCCATATTGACGAATCAATGAAAATGCAATGCACAGTTCATGTACATATTGATGTATTGTTCAGAACGTTTATCAAGTAGATACTATCTATAAAAGAAAGTGACGTTTAGTTGTATGAAACGAAATGAAATTTGCTGAACAGTGCATTTTACTATAGATATATATTTGTACAGCGCATAACTGCCAAGCATGTCTGAAAGCTGATTTTTCATAAAAAAAAAAAACCATGTCGATTCTAGCATTATGTCAGTTTGCAATTACTCTATTTTGTCATAATATGTTGTCATATCTTATTCTTCTATGTTTGGCCAAAAGTACCATTTGTACGTAATGTCATGCTTTTACCAAAATTGGTACTTGGATTCAGTTATCTGCTGCATCAAATTGTATATGTACATGCTTAGAAATATATGATAACTTTGACCATCATACAAATAGCCAACTTATGACCTTGAACTAATGTAAAGTGATTTTACATGTTCAATGGACTTACCATGAACAATATAATGAGATAATATTTGATGCAGAATACTAAAAAAAAAAAAAAAAAAATGAGAAGAAAAAAAGGAATGACAAAAATACAGCCAACATACGGTTGATAAGAATGGCACGTAAAGCATGCAGAACAAGGACGGACCAACACAGATCATAACAAAACAAATATTGAAACATAACAAATGGAAGGAGACATTAATTAAATATACATCAAAGGAAATTAATTCTGATTTCATCGCTTAACCAAACATCTCGATTGTTTTTTACAAAACGAAACAGATCTGTAATGGCCCAGTAAATAAAGTTAAAAAAACATAAATAAATGTGTTATATTATTGGTAAATAAAACAAATTATAAGAAAAAACATAACATGTAATAAAATAAATAAAATGAGGAAAACATGATGAAACTGTAAGGCGACCATTCTCACATTTGCATATTGACTTCCGTTGACCTTTCTGAGAGGAAGAAACAGTAAAGTTATGAAGCAAAGCGTACATATGTATATACAGGTAAACAGGACACCACTGGATTATATACAGGTATGTAAGTGCAAGACGTGACAGGTGAAAGTGCAAGCTGGGACTGTGATACCAACTCAGAATTCACAATTATTTTTATAGTAAGTACATGGTGTTGTCTCCGATTACTTTGAATATCAACATTACATTTACAATGTTTTTATTACTGAGCATGCTTTGCATCGGGTGTTTTCTATATATACTTGTGTGTCTTGATAGCATAACATACAATTTCTCTGTTGTCGTGTGATTGGGTTTTTTCCTAGTGAGAACTATAGTGAGAGAAGCTTAATAAACTAAGGTCTATACTAATGATTCATCAGTGAAATATATTTGACAAACAACTATAATTATGGTCACCTGTTCAACAAGACAAGTGAATAACAGGGACAGTTGGCATTTATTGTCTTTTTAGTATCATTTTACTTGCTTAATATTGTTAGTTCTGAATTCTATAGATATCTTAATATTACGATCAGTCATGCATTGAAGGACTATCAACTGATATCACTTTGAAGCAGCAGCAGCAGCATCCAAGAAAAAAATCAAGCTTGCGTTGGTTAGCAGTGACACTTGCAGCAGGCAGCAGGCACTTGATAGTGCTCGCAAAGACAAACATATCGAAAGATAATTTTTGTAAAAGTATATGCCCATTGACAGCAAGCCACGCCCCACCCACGAAATGAAAACGGTCAAGTGGAAAAAGATTAAACAGGAATGAAATGCAAATGAATATTCTGTTTCAACTCGGCGTCGTTTAATAGATAAAATACGAGAATGATCACCTTGCCAGTATGGCGATGGGCCCATTGAAGCAGTCGTACCTGCGTGGAAAAGCTGGTTGAAGTCTGCCTCTGCATCCCACATAAGAAAAATATAGTCCATTGGAATGGAACTTATCAAATCAAGGAAAAACCAGGATTTGACGTAATGTCTTGCAATTAATTTTGGATCTAATATGATTTCATCGGCGAAGTCATTTAATATCACACCTGCAAAAAACAAAGCAAAAACAGAAGTTAAGGAATGGAATCTTTCAGAGTGACATACAAACACATTTTGATCATTAATTCTGAATTAGAAACTTTAAGAATAATAACGAAGTATATGAACAATCAACATATCTGATACATACATGTACATGTATAACAAGAGCAGAAAAAAGCTGATAAAGAAAGCAAAACTCTAATTCAACTTCACAACATGTGCATAATGCAGTTGATGTGTTTATCATTATGTCGGTGCATTTCGACAAATATGTTCTTTGACATAGACTGGTTGGTTTAAAAGTAGTTAGATAAACAGCAATGGAATACAACAACAATATAAAAACAGAACAAAACTTAAATTTAAGTCCTTATATAATAGTATGTATTAATCACGCAATTAAAAAACATTTGCAATATAAAAATACAGTATATATTTAAAGCAAGAAAGACAAATAAGAAAACAGAAAGGGTCATTAATGCTCAATTTCATAATGGCAAATGATTTTTAAAATTACACCAAAATTATTAAAAACTCATTTTTCAATTATATATACTAGTATTATATTTAGTTCTATACGTACAAAAGATAAATGGATATATATTAATCATTTCGATAGTTTATATTAAATGTCAATACAACATATACAGCACAGCCTGCAGTCATAAAGCAACTACACGCAAATGAAAAAAAGGAAAAGCACTTAATAACATACTTGAAGATCGATCTCTTAATCTTTTCATTTCTTTAACAATTATGGATTTTTTCAGACAAATCTAATCATCATATTCATAACGATACATGTTACATGTGTAAATGAAACGTATATTTGTACATATTTTTTTTTTATATTTATCGGTAAAAAAAATGATCAGAATTACAGTTATACATGTGCATCGGAACGAACATCATTATCAAGACTATTTTCATATAAAAGTATGAACCCAACATTGGTGAACCGGACAGCTCTGTAAACTGGAAAGGTATCAATTTCTTTTATTAACAGCAATTTCGTTACACATCTGTTCTGATTTTTTTTCATACATAAAACTCTGTTTCAACTCTAACATGAAACGCAATTTGATTTTCTCATATGAAATAAAACAGTTATATGTTATTGATGTAACTTATTTATCCCTTTCAAGCTTGCTCTCGTGCTAATTAACTTGTGTGTGATGGACATGTATATCCAACAGAACTCTACATCATTCAGTGGGTAGAAAGTCGAGATTCCTTGTACTTGTCGATTGAACATTTTTTCGCCCTTCCCCGAATATGTACAACGAAACAAAAACAATACAAAACTAGAAAAAAAAAAGAAGAAGAAGAAAAAAAATTTAAAAAAAAATGAGTACAGAAACTTTTAAAGGGAGATTATTGAAAGGAACAGTAAAAAAACAGTAAACCGTAGAATGTAAGCGGATTGAGTGCTATCAGGTGCAGATACCAAGATAGCAACGAGAATTAAAACAATGTACTGACATTTTATGTCTCCAATTCCGACGTTATTGATAGTGACGTCGTAATAATTCTAAAATTGGACAGATTGATCGGCGCATCCTTTGGGAATATCATTATCACAGAAAGTGAAGTGAGAGACGGGAGAAAATTTATTCAATTAGAAAAAAAAAACATTATCATTTACATATTTGTTGGTCGATTACTGCACAATATGTTAAAGTTGCAACAGAGTTTATTTTCTATGACAATTGATCTGGTAAGCATTATATGAAATAAAAACAACAATCTATAGACTATCATATCAACATAATTCACACTAAGTACTACAGTCATATAACCATATCACACTACTATAGTACTACATGTTCATTAGAACGTACAAGATTGGTGTTACTTTGATTGCTAAACAGGCGGTACCTACACCTGTGACTACGTTCTAATAGGAAGGAACTATCTATACGTCCATCTACATAAGTTAATAGTAACATTTTCCTTGAAGCAATTTGTGTTATATTGTTAGTTTTTACAGTTGAAAAAGCATTAAGCTCTAGCAAATTAATTTTCTCTCACGGAACATGATGCAGCTTGTTTTCAAATTGTATATTTTTGTCATTATTTTCAAATGTTCTTGGTAAATGTGAAATATATATCATATACCAAAGAATGCATTAATGAACATATTCAAAATGTCACATGAATCTTTATTCATTCAAAAACGTGGCGTGGTTCCAAATATACACATAAACTAGATGTTGAATTTATTGAAACATGGAGCTAGTGAATCTTCCAATCTAGATTTTGACATTTCATTCTAACAACTTTTCGCAGTCTTCTCTCAGTTCTAAAAGTTGCAGTTTTGAGAGAGAATTTGATGTATGATACAGCTGTTTGATGCAGTTTACTTCATTGTGTGGTTCTACTGTGTCTAACTAGAAATTTGCATTGAAGGCGTTATTCATTTGTGTGACTTTGTACAATCTTATATTATCATTTTTTTCAATCAGAGAAGTAGTCAATTATCCAATGAATCATGTAGATATAATAACAAAAAAGATAAAATTTGAAACAATTGTTGGAATCGAGTAAAGGTAAAAGGAAAATAATCATTAATAATTGTGAAAAATTATCACATCAGTAAAACATGAAAACCAGCATATTACATGTACATTATAATAACGAATAAAAGAGTTCATCTTTTCAATAATAATACAAAAGAAGAAGAAAAAGCAATAAGGATGGTAAAAGAAAATAGCAAAGTTCAATATCAGATTATGTTTGATGACATTTGGCTTTAAGGACACATAGTATTCGGTTAAGATCACGTGTTCATCATATTATGAATGATCCGGAATATATAAACTATGAAATTGTGCTTCCTTTTACGACATTACAAACACTACGATGTTAGTGTCATTCGTGAATTATCTACAGTACTGTTAAAACCTGTTAATTAACAATCCAGTATGTGTCTAGCTACTTTCTAGTAGATTTTGTTAAATGCACCACAAAATGCAGATTTTGAATGTTCCGTAATTCACGTCACCTTGCCAAACTTTAAAGTGAATTGGACTGTTGGTATAGTGTAAATATGAGCAATCTTGTGAAAATACCTATATGTATAACTTACTGTTGACGTTTTCTTGGTCGTCATGGCTGATTTGGAAACCTGATTTTAAACGTTACGTAAAATGACCAAACATGTTGAGGTAAACATTGCAGGTACACTTTTTAGGGAAAAACAAACGGTTGGACTAAAATCAGGTTAATAATTAATCATATTTGCTAATATTGAGTTAGTTAGGAAATTTTGAATAAAATAATATACTTCAAAAGATAATACCAATTTATCAAGATAGAAATAGACAATTCTCTTTCTGTTTGGTAACATTAGTATTATACTTAATGGATAATCAGTGCATATGAACGGTATTATTCTCAACCTATTTGCTAAAAAAATGAATACCTTTAAGGTTGTCATTTTGATTGGTAATATTTCGCATTATTTATTAGAATGCATTCATTACAAAAAAATGAAGAAAGAATGAAAGATATATTTTTTCACGTGATGCTATACATTTACAACGCAAAAATACGACCGATCGCCAAAAACAACCTTCAAGGTATCGAATATTGTGTTGACTTATGTATGGTTTACCTTTTTGTTCTTTAAAACAATTAACATATTGTATGAAATATTGTTGTTTCTATTGTCGTTATAGGTACTTACAAGTTTGCTACCATTCAGATCATTTTGTTTTTTAAATAAGATATATATTCTATCAATTCCATCACGGTTCATACTTAGAAAATCAAATAGATGTATTGCATATTGGTCACATGTTTTCTTATGTTGATTTTTATCCTTGTTTCTGATATTTCATACAAAAACTTGATTTCGTTTATTGCTGATAATGGAAACTATATATGCAGCTCTATTGATACCTGAATACACAAACATCATTGTAATTAGATCCATTAGAAAATAACCATACATGCCAACCACGAACACATTATATTGATTGCGTATACTTAGCTATATACATATGTAAGCAGTTGACAGTAATTTTGTCAAGCTATCATCATTTGCGAAAAGTAGTAACCCGTAGTCAATTGCTTTATGTAACAGAAACAATTACACACCCTTATGTGTATTGGTGTGTACAGTACTGATATACGTTAGTATGTATTCAGGCATATACTAACACAATTTGTTCATGAGATCGACTTCATTTTGTGTTAGATTCCTTAAAATTACAATTCCAAATTGTAATTAGATTGAACAGTTAAAAAATCAAACTGAAATATAAACACAATTTTACAGCTACCTAAAACACATAACGGAGCTATTGTGTGTTGTCTGGTCTGAATCAAAACGAAATGTCAACGGAATCTTAATACGGAACGAAACGAAGTGAATGAAAGGATGATATAGAAAAACATACTAATTCATGCATGACGGGAATTGCCCAAGTATATTAGCACTAAGGACAGCGACTAGCTGCTTCAGACGTGCACTGTTTATTTCCGGGCGCTTGTTAGTAGTCTCAAAGCATGTTTATTTTCACCAAAAACCAGTTCTAAATGCTGTAATGTCTTGAAATGTGTTTTTCTCTCTAGACATATGTTTAAAGTGTCTTTTTTAGTACCGTCGATGCAAGATACATATAGCAAATATTTATTGAAGTTTATTCATCGTATGTACTAATCTAGTATAGCACAATGATGAACATCAAAGCAAAAGCAAATGCATACGGATATATACATGTATATAAATGACAATGTAGTTTATATCAAAACATCCACCGCACTGGACACTGAGCAACTTAAAACGACAACAGCATGCCTCAGTAACCTTATTGCTGACGTATGTACATGTTGCTGTTGTTTTACCATTGTACACTAGTTTTCAAATCGAGTGTTTCAGGTATCAGTGTATGTTACTAATAAAAGAATGTTATTCTTCCTTATAATGGTACAGATTTTACTATTTACTTCCATTATTGAAACATGAACCAAGTTACCAATCATAAATCTTTCGTTATGTATAAATCAGAAGGCTATGTATATTGCCAAAATGTGGTCAGGAAGAAATATGTAGGTTGTTTCTCCAGACAGTATATTTCATTAACTGATACAAAAGTAGAAATACCATATAATTTGTAGCAAACGAAATGGTACCATACGTTCATTGTGACTGGTTTGATGCATACTAAATGTTTGAATTAAAGTGTTTTTCTCTTCTTGATTTGATTTGTTTTTTATTTTTGTTTTTGTTTTTTTGTTTTTGTTTTTTTTTATGATTATTTTTTTAAATTTCGTTTTTGTTTAATATTCATCATTATTAAATTTCTTGACAATGCTTATGACACAGATATTTCATATTAAATTTTCATATTCTAACAGTTTTATTTATACATGTACAATTGGCTTTGTGATTTTTCGTTATTTATTTTTCTCCTAGAACAAAAGAAATACAAAGCATACAGTTTACATGAATGAGCGTAACGTACTGATGCACCCTGTAACACTGAAACACCACGTCACAATACCAGCCCGTATTATAGACATCAGATCATTGCATACATCACATACAATGTACGTGAGTAAAAGCGTATGCATATATAAGGTCATCTGATTAAGATGCGGTTATCGTGATCGCCAAAATGAATTTGTAATATTTCTGTTAATGATTTATCATATTTTAGAGTAAACGGTAGAGCTAAATAAGGTAAAGCAGAGGTCACGTGGGTGTAGTGTTGCAAAGCTTGTGCACCTGACTACCAAATATAGACTTCTTACCATTTGAAAAAGTCTGCTGTTGGGTATCTTTCAGATATATTGACTGAATATAACCCCCGTCGTCACATATACCTGATGATGCACGTTTGAAGCATTTAGTCACATGTCTTTTCTATTTTACTGGCACAACCTACCCCTAGGGACTAGGCACCATACTGACTGGCTCAAAGCTGAACGAAATGTGATAATGGTTTCGGTCTAACTTAAAGTTGACCTTACAGTGATTGGTGATTTGAAATTCAATTTTGGTGAATATAAACATGTGTTATTTCACAAAATAAAATAAAAAAATACTTCGGTGCATTAAAACGTCAATACTGTGAAGCCAGTCAAAATGGTTCATAATAGAAGTGAATAAAGACAAAAAAACTAGGGGCAGACAACCAGTTAGTGATATAAAGAAATTAAAGTTGAAAGAAGTGATTCAGCACCTATCAATAGTTACCGCTCACATATCAGTTTCACACTATTTTCCTATCCAATAATGCTGAGTATCAAAAATAGTTTTGTGTGATATGGCTCATTTTAATAACAACTCCTTGTCCTGATAAATTGTCTTTAGAAGTAGCATTTCTCTTTATTTTTCATTTTTTTTGCCTGTAAAACGATATCACTTAATCTCATACCTTAAGCTAAAATTCTTAAAATTTTTGAAGATTTTTGTACATGTATGTAATACGATTTAATTTACTGAAAAAGTACGTATTGTGTTCTGTAGGTTGTAGTTAAATTCAGAATGAACTAAAGCTAAAATGTATATCGTATATAAATATAAATATGTATATAAGCCTTAAAATACAATATCTGATTTTAATATATTGCGACATTACAACAAATAGAATATAATTGCAGACACGATATACCAACATAAGTAATATTTGCAATTTACTAAAACATTTTCTTACTACAAACTTTTTTTTTTGCTAAAGCAAGAGCTAATAATAATTATCAGTTGAATATTTACCAATAAAATATATTTCTTTTTGTTTTTTCAAAGCGAACATCAATCGTGAAATATTTGAATAACTAATTGGCTGGAAGGTTCACACGTTCATGCTAATTAACTTAAATATGAAATTTACTCACCCGTTCTAAAATTGATAACGATATCTAGAAAGAAGACTGTATCAGATATACAATTGAACACGATCCAGTGAGTGCTCAAATCGTCGTTGAAAAACGATATGGCAACCGGAAGTATGATGAGATTGGCGATGAGAAGAACTAACATAAATAGATCCCAATAAAATCTGAAACAGAAAATAAAACAACGTTAGTTTATGATTTACATTTAATTGATTTTATTACTTATTTATTTAACAATAAAGGTGTCGTTTTAGGTTTGCAATTCACAATATAATGTGTTACTTTGGTTTTTGCCAAGATCTTTAGAAAAGACAGATTTTGCAAATAAGAAAAGGACAAACTTGTCTATTCACAATACTCATAAATTTTCAGTATTTGGTGACCCTGTATATCTTGTCATGGTCATTCAAAGAAAAAGCGATGAAGATAGAGTTAGAGCTGTTTCGGATTATGTGTTTTGTGCTATCAACAAGTGCAGTAGTGCTCGCAAGACTGGTAAAAATACTTTGTGTTTGACATGGTTTGCGTAGTGTATCTTAAGGCGCTGAAATTAACACTATGAATTTTGTCATCACTGGGCCATTAGTAAAATGGTATCGGCAGTTTTAGCGTTTTCCATTTGATATCATCTGTGTAATTAATATTTTTCCAGAATACAAGTTGTTCTTTGAATATTAGTAGTGTTTTGTAATTTTCATTCAGTATTATCGGTAATGTCTCCCTCGATATCTTCGGAACATAGAATGTTAAACTATTGGAAGGGACGTAATATGTTCGGAATGTTACCAGTTCTTCGAACACAACCCAATACCCTTGGGTGTGTCAAGTTAAATGCAATTACATGTAATCCTGGGCGTACTGTAGACCTACGGATTGCCAAAATATGAAAAATATTTTTTATAGAATTGGTGCCTTTTGAACCTTCAATGTTGCAATAACTGATAATTTTACATTGCCGGTATTATAGAAACATTTTGAATATGAAACGGACAGGTCCATCTTGATATTTCATTATGCTAGCACTTTGTATTTTGATTGTACCTAACCAGTACCAGGTGGTATGGAATGTAACATACATAATTGAGTGGTTAGTCGTGGCCGATATACGAGTTTGTACTTGGATGTTATCTGTATTTTCTTTGTCGTCACAAGAACTTAACTCTGGTAATGTTGGTACATTGTAATAAGCATTGATATCAATGGTTATAAAAGAGTGTTGCAATCGTATCATAATGATCATCAAGTATCTCCATTATAATGTTTTAAACCAGTAAATTAGATTAGATATCACATAACAGTAGTGCTTTGTATCAAAAGCTATTGTACTCAACATTTAGTGTAATACTTACATCGCACTGAGCATTTATACGCATCAGTGCATTCTGTCTAGTTTTGAGTATCAAAACACACTACACATAACACTAATTTACAGTGCTTCTAGCAGATTCCATCAGTGTTAACAATACTTTGCTATTACGTTTGGTAACCACACTGATATTTCAATCATATTTGACCATTCTTCTGTATCTACATCTAAATTATGTTGATTAAGAATTCTGTAAAATCCCACTCGCCATTAATTTGTGATTGACATATATTTCTTCTGAATAGTTTTGACCTACATACGGTGATGATGTGGTTTTATGTTCCAAATCTTATGATTAACATGTTACAGTGACCGGAAGTAACATGATCTGTCTTAGCAACGCGAAAAACTATTTTCCAGGAACAAGAACGAAACCATGTGGCTCTTCTTTTGCACAGCTCCATATTGATTGTATGATCAACCCAATAACAAATTAGACCTAAGATATTTCTTTTGGAATTCGATACAGACAGGTCTGTCACGTGCAACCAATGATCCGGGCGTTTATTGTCAATTACATTTCTAGGTCAACTGCCATCATGCTGGTTGTCTTTCCAGGCGAGGAACCGAACACGTGCACTTCGACTGCTTCCCGTTTTTGTACAAATATTTCAGACCAGAAAAAAATTCATAGAATTTGAAACGTTATATTATACACATTTTGCGGTTTCAGGAAATCTGTTATAAACTATTTGGAATTCTTTGAATTAACCGAGTGATGTACACAAATACATAATATCACTTGATCTATGATATCGATCAAGAAAGCAAAGCGTATTTCATACATTGAACCGACACCAAATGCGATTTTACTTCCAATGATATTCCTCGCCTCTATGTACTCATAATGCCGTGTGCAATTATTTAGAAAATCCCCATAATTACTTAACTAAACCAGAAAACAAAGTCAATCATGAGAGAAATCGCTGACGCCATGTTAAAACATGTGATACATTTTGACGCCACTAAGTGCATTCCAGTACAGTATCATTTGATTATTTCACGATAAACACATTTGTCAATTATCATGCGCGTTACCTTTAACATATCTTTCCAACAATCTTTCAACTTTGATTACTCAGACACATGTTATTTTTTTTTTTTTGGAAAAGTATCCGTTACCACATCATTCCAAATAATGTTTCAAAAAAATAATTAACGAAAAGGTCAATGATGCTATGTAAGACTTCCTTATTGCGCCAAAAAAGGTAATATATGATAATTTTTTAATTGTTTCTGTAAGAATACGTAAGCGATTTTAATGCATTGATGATTCATTGGGTTGGTAGTGTAAAAACAGTAACCAAAAACACTCGGACTTTTGGAGAACACTTTTTCTAGGTAGACCTAATGGCAACATAGCTGTAGATCACGCCTTCTTATTCATAATGGAAATATTTGCCCCGCGTATTCAGTTATGAAGTAGACACTAATATTTACTTGATGCTATGCGCGTTTAATACCATTTTTGTTGTTGTTTCAAGAAGATTTCTGTTTCGAAAAATACATACATTCATATTTATATATATACCATTTTATAAAACTATAAGAAAAATGAAATCAACAGCAATTTTCTGATTTTCGTAAAAAAATACACTGCAAGATTTCAGTAAACCGCGAAAATATAACCCAAGGAAAACCCAACTTTTACATTAAGGGTATTTAAAAGTTGTTTATACAGCTGTGCAATGCATGCTATCTCTATTCTTTATTGATTTTTTCATTGATTTTTCTAAACCAATTATTTCCCTTAATTAAATATGTAAGGGCGAGTATAGCAGTATAGAGATGTTCATTGCAAAACTGTTAATAAAAATAAATAGCAATGTCGTTTTACTTTTGATACTTTTAATTGTCTGATGTGTAGATGTTGTGTTGTGTAGAAGCAAGCAATGCTAACTTGCATCTGCTTTGCAACGATAGCATGTTTATTTCAACAGGCAGTATTGATCTGGTGGTCGCACAGATTCACGTCTGTCTGGAGCGACTATACCACACAGAATGATTTGGAAAAAAGCCTGCCTGAATTTACAAAAGATGCTACACATATATATGTATATAGATATAGAAGTATTGATTTTGAGGCGGGGAATGAACATCGCAATAACAAAAATCACAGGAATATCATTCTAAATCACTACAACAGCCTGACACACTGGTGATTTTTAACAAGGCGTTTTATCTACAGACGAAAATATTTCTGGTGGATATCGCTAGAGCTAGATTAAACTGGTTACCTACAGAGTTGGCAGGAATTGGTCTTTATACGTAAAGCCGTCAGCAATTTGACGTAGATTGATATCGAGATCCTAAAAGAAACATTCAATTGTTAAGATGTCAAAAACTAATCGCAGCCGAGCAAATCATAACTGCTGGTCATATCAAGGAAACTGCGTGGTGGAAGACGTTTCTGGGGGTGGCACAGTATTGATCCTCTTGGACAGAGCTGGGAAGACAGCGGAAATCGAAAATAGACAAAAAAGTAATACGTTTGCTTGAAACATCTAATCGGTGGTATGCCCCCAGCATTATCTGTAGTCACGATAGCTATGATTCTGACGCATCATAGTAATTTAGTGGATATCTTTTAGTGATACATATTAGGGCTACACAATATAGCTAATGTTTTCAAATATTAAACAAATGGAAATCGAAATATCTATTTTGGCATTATTTCACTTATCAAAATCAACCTCAGAATGGAATTACTTCTAAACCCTACTAAGCTAATAAAAGCTATCAACAATAATCTGCATTAACTCATATACTGTCATTACATTTTGAAGTACCTTTGTGATGAGTTTCGATTCATCGCAAAAGTAAAAAAAGGTATATCGGAAACGCTGCCGAGAAACATTAAAGAATGATAGGATTAGATGAATGTTTAAATCATTTATCTTTTTATTATATTTCACCAACGGGTTACTTACTGATAGAGTAGTATGTACGAACAAAATACCGGTACATGACAATTACGAAAGATGTTTTAATATGGCGAAAGTGCTCGCGTACAAGGTTTTAAAATTTGGGCCCTTGGGATCATTGGCTAGTCCTAACAACAGCTGTATGAAGCTGTTTAATCCGTCGTTTGATTAACTGTGTCTAATTCTGCATTCTGAATTTCTGCAAATTCTTTGAAGGGCTTCTTTGTTATAGAGCATATTTTCCCGAATTTTATGGTACTGGAAAAGAATGCCTACATATTGAAATAACAAAATTGATTTGACCAAATCTGTTAATATCACCAAGTCATGTTAGCTGAAATTGAAGCACAGGCGGTACATTGATGTGAAAGGAATCCAAGAACTCTATGTTGTAGGAGAATTAATCCCTTTGATCCCTTTCCATTTTCAATTTCTATCTAGACATCGGTGGTCTTGGTATAATGAGATTGCGTTGTTGACTATTCCGCCAATGTGCTGTTCGATAATGATTCGGGATGTGTGTGTGAGTGTGTTTGTGAGGGTGTGAGTGTGTTTCACTTAAAAAAACCTCATCAAGGCCAAAGCATTTCTCCAAGTGTTTCTCTAACTCTTTTAATGTAAACGTTCAATGATTTTCCGGAATTAATTGCCATTAGTCATCAGGGCAGGAAAACCCTGATGACTGCATTTACTTCTACTTTTCTATAAATATATCGCATTGGCAGCGCCAAGAAACGTGCAAAGCATAACTTCATTTGGCATATCTGCTGATTGAACTGTATGTCCTTGGTTTTGTAAACTAGTGAGCTTTAGGTAGTCTAGAAGGACGCACACGTGAGTAATGAAGATTGTATGCCAGCTTTATGAGCTAAGGTCGGTAAAGGGCAATATGGCTGATCCATCGATTTTCCATGTCGCTCTTTTTTTAACTCGTTGTCTACCTTTCATGCTGGTCAACAGTGTTGTTGAAAATTGTATTATGTATATTTATCATACAAATACAGAGAAACATATACATACCCTACGAATGCACTCTAAGCGAAGTAAACACATCATGTAATATTAATGGTATCTGATGTACAACTTCAATTTAAAATGACATTGCTTATCCACAGTGTACGCTTATAAGTTATTAAATAACACCGAAACGAGTAAGCTTAGAGGTAACGTTATCCCATATGATAGTTAGACTACACAAAATATGGTATTATATATTATTCTCGCTGAGAAAAATGTTGGAATACTATCTTATCTTTTGCAGCCAATTGGGTATTAGTTTAGCTTTTTAAGTATTTGACATCAATCAAATGTCTACTGATTTATTTGCGTGGAGAAATATGTCTAATATATCGCAAATATGGGCGGTTCCATATGTATATACTCCCTGAGCATGCGATCCCCCTTAACACAAACTACTTTAATTTTAACCTATATCCGTCTTTCCAGAAATGTATAGTAAGTTTTAATCAATATTTGTCTGTTTTCAGTATTTCCCAGTAATGAGAGTTTTTAAGTTTGAAGCATCTCTTTGTGTTTGCGAAGCCTTTTAAGCAATAACGATCGATTCTTGAAACAATTTCACTATTATACATCAAAGAACATTATATAGAGGACGCATGTACTGGGCAAGGTCAAATTGTCTTGTTTTGTCTATGGTTAAACCAACTAGCTCATACAATCAGTAATTTTAACCAGAGTTACAACTTTGAATTTGGCTTTCTTATCCTTCGTTTTATTTGGGTTTAAAAGTTATTTTACTCTTATATTGTCACGAGTTACGGCGCCTGGCAGTGTGTGATGTCCATTTAATTGATTCTTACTTTAGAATTCCTGCTGTTATACAGGATAATAAAAAATTGCATAGCTTTGCGGGATGTAGGGACAGCTTAGATTTGGCCGCGACGGTAGCGGCCCAATAAAGGAAGTTAATGTAAACGGGTATTGTATGGAAAAACATCATCAGTTATAGAGTTAGAAAATACAATATCCATTTACCATTAGCTATAAAAATCTTCATAAAGATGACTTTATGAGGAGTACACAGATATGTATTGTAGGGATTAAAAAGGAATATTACAGTAGGTAAACACAATTTATCATTATTATTTTCATTTGAATAGTTGGAAAAAATTACTACATTAGAAATTTATGTTTCATGATTTTTCATGGAATAGTTGGAAAGAAACATTACAATATGAACATATTTTATATTTTTTTATAGAATAGTTGAAAAGAACTGTTACAATATAAACATATTTTATATTTTCATGGGGCAAATGAAAAAAAATATTCCATTAGGAACTGATATATTATGACAGCTCCTTTAGGTTATATATATATCTTTTATTTGATGTGTATTACAGTAATAGCAGGAAAGTCTATATATCAATATCCATTATACTAAGTGACATCATCACCCGTTCTGGCTTTCTGTATACTAGCACAGATAGATCGTTTTTTCTGATATATGTAGATTAATTCTAATTGCAGTATCGAAAGGCTATGTTTCTTTTAGTGTTCATTCGTTTATTTTACATTACGATGAAGATCGTATGAAACCGTTTCTGGTCATAGGCTGTGATTGCACACGTATGTGATTCACTGCCTGAATTATTAACACTATCGGATAGTGGTTCCTGCATGCTCTCAGCGTTGTGTAGACCATAATATCGATCCGTAGCCCCATGCCGCCAGTATGGGATTCCTGCCTTATGTTCGTCTTCTGACAGATTAACACAGACGCCACACAGGTATGCAATATAAATTGCAAAGGTGAAATATGGACAGAGAAAAAAGTTGATTGAATAATGGTTGTCTAAAGCATGCATTCTAGGTCTAGAATCATGTAGCTAGGCGGTTTATCAAATTGTCGACATGTTTGTATGGTTACCAGTTTGGTATGGCGTTTCCTAGAAAAGCATACATGATTAGGAATATTGCCATGTGATGAATGCCGTCTGGCGAACGATACGAAGAGGTCACACGATCTCAACAGCCATATATGTAAATAGATTTAACGTTGATAAAGGACAACGTATTTCACTTGTCAGCAGTTATTTCAGGTCCGCTAACGGTCACATGATTTTTCATGAACTCTGTCCGTAACAGAAAAGACATACATATATTTTCCATTTGATGTGTGGATTTATAAAATAAGGATTTATTATTTTAGGGATCCTTTGTGGAGACTCATAAATCAAATATCAAATAGAAACGAGTTTAACATAATTTGTTGTCATAAGATAAGTTTCAAAGGCAAATAATGTAGAAATAAAATATTTTTGCATCATACATGATGTCATATCCACTATATATTGATGGTCTCCATTGTTACGTCACAATATCTTCTCTGTGAGTCCATGACGTCATTTATCTAAAGTGACGTCACAATAAGCTATATTACACATTTATGATATTAAAAAACACAACCTGAGAATATCTACTGAATAATAAGGAAAGCGTATGATGAATTCCTTTCGTAAACTTCGAGTTACGTAATAATCGACTTTTATCTTTCATAAGTCTCTAAAATTTCTCTTACGAGTAATTATATTCAACAATACTTCTGTATACACGTTTGTGAAATCAGCAAAATGTTTATTAAAAGAACAATAAAATAAAATACAAATCAGAATTCTATCGTCCATGTTTTTAATATACTTAGTATTAACATAACGGAAAATCTGATATATTATGGATTCTACATCAGGATTACAATGTGTCTAATAGCATAGCAAGAAAGCAAGGATGGCTGTTGTACATTGGTTGTTGTTGTTGTTCAATTAATTTGGTTTACAAATTGAATATATTGAAATGGAAGTACTCAGCATTATGATAGTGATGCACTGATGGATAGGGATAACTCTCACTCGGAAGGTCACAATACCGATACATTTGTTGCTGTTTTGCCAGTATACCGTGTTAGAACTGTCCTTGTGACACAAAGTGTAAAAAAACAGAACCATTCATTGTATAGTTCGGTCACAAGGGTTCAAATAAAAGTTAGTGTTAACAGAATAGTTACAGATGCTTTGCATTTAGTTTGCATTTCGTTTGCCATTCATTTGCATTAAATCTCGAGTTTGCTTTATCATCCTCTATCCTTGGTGCTGAGGCTGTTTCAGTATCAGTTTACCCTTCAAACGAACCCACTCGTATAAAGTATTGTTTCTGATGGAAAGTGATTTCATATCATCGCAAGATATCATCATCAGGTGCCAAATGAAAGGATGGTTAGCTAGTTAACTAAACAGAGAACTGTAAATGACAAATTACACGTATGATCTGGGAGAAATATGAATGATTTTATTTGAATAATTTAATGCAATAAATTCAATGAGATTGAAGTGATGGATAAATGTGTAAATTAACGACCAACAGGTGCCCCGAATATAAGGTCTTGTTCTTCAGGCTTAATATACTTACATCCAATTACATGTGGTATGTAAATGTTGGAGAAACAACACTGAAAACAACCATTGCTTGTTGTAAATTTTCCTGACATGAATTGTCAGTTGTATGGGGCATCATAGCGTCTTCTACCAAATTAGAGTCGTAGGCTGGTCATGCGCGTACTTTGATTAGTACACATCAGCCACACGCGCATGATGTATGACGCATATAAAAACCGATCAGTGAAGAGCTGTGCACTTTACCGGCGATAAGTTAATTTTAAAGAGGAAAATAGCTTCACCACCACACTCACTATTGCGAAACGGGCCGAGCTTATGCAACCAAATTCTTAATTTAATTTTGATTCCATCGTTGATTCATTTCAAATATTCACACTTTAATTTGCTGCTGGATTACTATACATGTATAAGACTTGTGTTGCTCTCTAAATAAGCCAGAAATATGTTTTCGCTTTCATCTTACCGTAAGGGTTTTTCATCAAGATATGTTTCATATCTAAATGTCTACAGGTCTAACACTTGGAATTTCGTACATTAATTTGTAATTTTTTATATATCTAAAACTGAACATCTAATAATATTGTTGCTGAGAATTGATGCAACCATTCAATATCATGTAAGCATACTATTAATGCGTTGCTAAACCTTACACACCCTTTTTTCAAGGAATGAAGGAAAAAACAGCTTTCATAACGATAATGATACTGTACTGATATTTGAAAATAAGTTAAATATCAGTAAGACACTTGCATAAATAAGCGAATAGTATTATCTTAGTACTCTCACGTTTGCTAATAGTGAATATTCAAATCGCCCCTATTATCACTCTTTTCGCTCGATTATTTGGCAACTAGCCAACAGTACATTGAAACTGTAAATTGCAATTTTGGAGAGGATAAATCATCTGATGACAATAGGTCAAAGAAATTTAATCAACCATCTGACAGGTATGTGAGTGATGAGAGCTTACAGTTATGGCACAAATGGTGCTGAACTTGGCCAGATAGCTGATGGCACGGGCGTTCTATCTATTGAAGATAATGATAGATAATGAGAAATATCGAGAAAAAAAAGGAAATTATCTAGGGAACAAATATGATAAATTGCATGCAATAAAATATATTCTATGAAAGACTGTGCGACGTGCATGTAGCAATTATCAATTTCTATGGCGATGTAAGTGGTAATTGAGATCGACAAAGAGAACAACAGTGACTATTCTATTAGTTCTTTTTATATATTGTTTAAAAGCAATATCGGTCAATGTATGTTATTTGTTTTTAGGTTTTATGGACATCTGTGAATGTATTGTAAAAGCAAAACAACACTGCAATCACTATGCGAACTAAAAATCGTTCGTTTGCTAAAACGTGAGAGAATGTATAATTAACTTGCTATAACGAAACCAAGAAGGAAATACGGACATATAAACACAATGCAAATTCTGAATTAAACTCGATAAACAAAAAAAAGCTTGATGTAAACATAAGAATTATTTATACTGTGGGAATATACCAGAAAAATGAGACAAGATGTTTTGAAATGGAAACAGTTAGCATCTCTTGCAACAGCGACGGCATCCTCAAAATAAATCGAATTACATTTAACTCATATTATTTTCTTAAATTTAGAGTCGTATAGATAATAATGAAATCATTTCATACACTTACTAACAATGAAAAATAACTAAGTGAAATAAATAGGTGAAGAAGGTAGGTCAAATCCCTTCTTTAAACAATTGCTCCTTAAGTACTCGTATTACATGAAGACGAGGACTTCTTATAAACACTCATTGACTTCCTGGTAAATGAGTTTTAGCCTCATTTTGTATATGTATATCCTGGTTCTAAATTAGAACGATAAGGCGTACAAAGTGTTGCATGTAGACTATTTACATTATAACACTTAACGTTATGTCACTTTCTAGATGTTGTAAATTCTCGCCTGTTTACAGCAATTCTGGTGTTCATGTGTTCAACGGATCTACCGCTTAACAGTTCAGCTTACAAGAAATAAAACAGTTGGGTTTGGTTGCATAAGCATATCAAGAATGGACTTTCAATACATCAGGAAAACAGCTGAAAATTGTTGACGAGAAATCGAAGGTACAGTACATCTGTATCTATCAACAATTCTTGAGCAATTCAATTCCGAAATTGGTGTGCACGATCGTTAGCATATGTTGGTATCCCACCTATTTATGACATAGTAGGCGTTATTCGAATGCATTTTTCAATATCATACATAAACACAGTGACAAAACCATTGATATTGCTGAAACTAAAACGATACTGTTAAGAACACTATTACCATACCTTGGGGTTGGTGAATGGAAGACAAATTAAAAGCAAGTGAAGAAAAAATGAATACTATGAAGAAAAAAAACCACGGAAAGAACCAGGTGTTCAAACAGGGTAAACATTTTAAGCTTGGTGGTATTTCAACAAATGTCACGTTGTCAAATTGGAAGTCGTGTTAGCGATAAAGGAGAACGAGGTACAGCAAAGAGCAGCGTTAATGTCGAACGGCGAAGTAAACACGAATCATTTTCAAGTGAGATCGGGATGTCGACAAATAAAATTACTTGCTCATTGATATGTACGAAGATCAATCCTGCGTTGTAAGTTTGTGCACCAGCCTTTGCTATAATCATGGACGCTGTTGAGAACAAGAATTCGAATGCACAATCTGCTGTAGATACGGTGGGAGGTAAAGTAGATATGCCACCGTCGACAAATAAAAAAAATTACACTGGAAAATGAAACCGTCACATTGTGTGCTTATAATGTTGATTTATTACGTATTTCTCTGTTGGTCTCGTTATAATTAAAGTTCGACATAGGTGGCGGAGCACATCAATTGGATGTATGAATCTAGTTTAAACCGTAATGCTTATAACGAGTATAAGGTACAATACATACCAGCTATCTTTATGACTAGTCAATGGTCTGGTTAGTGAAGAGGAATTCAGTGCGAAACTTATCTTTAACATTTTTTAGAATTTGTTTTTTATTTTGAGTTGGTTTCCGCTATGAATTATTGTCTTAGCCATGACATGGTATTTTTTTAGTATAGTAAGCTGATGAGGAGATCTATTTCACTATTGCGTTTGCGACGCAACGTGAGTTGAAAATTAAGGAATTTTGATATTTTTTTCACATATTTGAAAACAACGTAGACCTACAAACGTATAAAACTATCAAAGAAATAAAATGGGAAAGTAGATCATGATAGATTATAATTGAAACCAAGGTTGAAAAATAGGTTTGCAATCTATTTTATCATCCTAATGTTCAGTGATGGCATCTATGGACCTACCGGTACTGAACTGAAAGTGAAATCATGATAGCATTCGATGTAGAAAAACATGACAATTTTTACATATCATACTCGTAAAAACTAAATTTGAAATTCTAGCTTCATTGAGAACATAAAACTGTCTCCTTCACTGTGCTGTTACTATTATAGTAGATAGAGAGGGTGTGCCTAAATATGTTTCCGTTTATTGTCAAGGTATCAATGTAACATTACATAAACCGTAGTTTTATCTTAATGACTGTTGCATAAACATAGAAAATGTGGGAGTTATATGGGGATTTAACATCCAGCGGCTGATATCTGTTGCGCTATTAATATCTAAGACCGATTCTTACTGTTATCTGCAAACTTTTTAGAAGGGTTATTATTTATCGTCTGAATAATGACTTCGTTCTCACTGTTGCTTGTGAGGATTTTTAAGTTCTCGAAGCAATCAAGAGCAATGGAAATTATAAACCTCATCACAATGATATATCATATGGTAGACTCGGATGATGTAGAGGATACACTAAGTAAGCAGGATTTGTTTGCCTAACTACACATGACAATAGCCGTATTGGTTCACATGGAGGACTCGATTGATTTTTACTCAGTATGATGTTACTTCTAATACGTCACTTCCGTCCATAATCACATACAATGAACTAAAGCTTATATATAATTGTGCTTTTTTAAATAAAAAAATATTCTATTTCATACATCGTCGCATGACATCCCTTGTGATTTAAAGTGATGGCCTGAAAACTTCATTCACGCTGAAGTAATTTTTCTTTTCTTTTCTTTTTCTTTAGCGAAATGCTCTATCTCTTTCTGATGTGATTGACAGGGTGAAGAGTAAAACTTGCTATAAAAAAAATCCAGTACAAAGGTATACACGAAAGATATTACAATGATGAACCATCCTATGAATTTTGCTACCAAACTACGTTGTCGATAAGGTACATATTCTGAATACTTCACATTAATCTTATACATGTATCCTGTGTCAGTGTTGGCAAATACATGGTATATGTCATAGATACGATCACATTACTATCAGAAGTGTAACAGAATTATCCGTCCAATCTCTGTGTATCAGTGACCAGTTGGGCCATTGACCAACCTCTAGAATTCGGCTACATGGAGATTGCAGTGTTTCATTAGCAGCTAAACGTATACTAAAACATTGAAACAGAGATATTCATTACTGACCCAAGAGGGTCAGATTATTTTTTGGAACAGCATATGTAATTCGCGGTTTTATTTTAGGCAACCTTGGCTGACTCAGCATGGGAGATAATAGGTGAAAGCATTTATTTATGGTAAACGTCAAACTAATCTTCATGTTGATTCACATTGCATCATATAAAATGAAAAAATGAATCAAGAAAGTGAAATATAAGATTTCTGCCTACTGTGATTCTTAGCACGTAGCATTTGAATGATATAAAGCCCTCGTTACGCTGCAAATATACAGTATCAAATTTATCACACAATATAAGACAAGGAATTTTCAGCATGGGCTTTTTGGAGGGGTCTTTTTATGTTCAAGGAGTGAAATTAACCGCAAAAATAGACATCTTGAAAATAACTTTAATAAAAATTTCCGCATTAATATGTTTAAATGAAGCTTGTAGTAAAACCAGAATTTTGATACTTTGAAAAATACGAGAATTTTAGTAACTGTAATTTACATAGGTGATACAAGGTGAGGTAATACTCGAACAGAAATAATTACAGAAAATACATCGAAACCGAAACTTGTGTTGAAATATGCTTTTTATAAGCACGTCATTTGTATATTACATTTAAACAGCATTCGTTCATCACAATACATTTAAAGCCATACCCACCAGTTGAGGTATATCTTCAAATTTCATATAATGTTTGTCTTGTTTACAGAGATTAAAATAACTTTTAATCTTTAATATATATCTATCCAACTTGGTCCAATGACTCAGCTTCAATCAAATGCAGGAAGTTGATAATAAAAAGAAAATTAGAAGAAACAAGAGGTAACCTCAGGAATGATACTGATCATCCAAATTTTGCTTCGTGCTTTATTTGCGTTGATCGTATGTCTGCATTTAGCAGTGCTGATGTTCGGTCTCTGCGTAAATCTTTATTTGTTCATAATTTGCCATAGTAGCCTAGAATATAAGTTTGCATCAAGATTTTGTTTACCTCCCAGTTTACTTAATTGTTTTTAATGATAAATAGTTTGTTTTACTAACTGACATTTTCCTCAAGACTATTTTTGTGTATTTGTTTTACACTTTAATATGAGAAATTCCGTATTAGCCCACTAGCGATTTTCATTGGTCCCTGCTATAGTTCGCTTGCTTTGAATACAATAAATGTCATTTTGATCGAGATTATGTATTGCTTATCATCATTGTTGTAATTCATGTTCATAATCTGTATAAATAGATAAAATAAAAGGATAGAAAAAAAATGAAAAATTAAAGTTTGCAGATAAAGTCAACACACAAACCGAGATCTGGAATAGATATAAAAAATACTCTTTTTCTATTCTCAATGGCACATGATGTTTCATGGTGCGTGTAAATGATTTTTACTCTTGAAATATGCTCCCAAATGTGATGTAAAAGCAAATGGACGTGTTAAGTTTGTAATGTCAAATAAAGAGGTCCCGTGTGTCGCATACAAGTATGATATCACAACTCAGGATCCTTTAGCGACCATACAGAAAAAAATCGAAAGTCTATTATGACCTAAAATAAAACAGTCAAATATCTTTTAAATAAATTATGTGAACTTTCAGACAATATAGGGAGCTCACTCCATTATCTGTGTTACCGAACTTACCCTGTAAACCAACAGCAGTAAATGATCTCGGTATCGTTACATAGACGTAACTAGCAGACAGGAGAAACAGTATCTTGTGCCACGATAGATACAAAATATATCATTAATTGCACAATGACTTAGAGGTATATTGGTAGAAATACAATTTCCTTGAATGTTTAACGTCCGTGACACATTGCTCAATAATTTTGAACAAAATGTTTTTAACTCCAAACTGTTTTTCAAAGTATTTGATTGATAATAGCTAAAACATTTAAATAATTATTTGATTGATTAAACTGTTACATACACTTGTCTGCTTTCACTATTTATTGATTATCAAAGATATTTGTTTTTATTATGTCTTTTAGATTTATATTGTATTATATGCAGCCATAAAATTATAATCTTGATGAATGAATTGAAACTGCAATAATATGAAATTAAATTCTTACGTATCTATAAAATGATACCTTTCGAAATTTTTATATGTCTTAAACATATGTTGGAATATCGGTTTGTTGGGTGGCGCAGTGGTAACGCACTCGCCTTTCACCAAGCCGGCCGGGGTTCGAATCCCGGAACGGATGTGGAAAGGTAGTCGGTCACCTGTCCGACCACGTGGGTTTTCCCCGGGTACTCCGGTTTCCTCCCATAGTAAGACTCCTCGCGCGGTTACATCAACAAGAGCGATTATAAAAAAAATGCTATAACTTATTTCGCAATTGTTGTAAAATTTTAAAAATGAGTGTTGATTAATATATTATTTGTCAATTATAACCAGGTTCATGATTGAAACAGTTGGTATAATAGATTGTGTAGAGAGAGAATGATTTAAGAATGTGAAAGTCAATTTATCATTAACCAGTAAAACGTTGATGCCTGGTGGTCGTAATAACGTTTGCTTGTCATTCCAGCTTTTTGTCAGTACAAGTCAAAGTGTTAAATCTAATGGGCACTACTACTGATACGTGTAGAAGCTAGAGAGTTAAGTGGATAATGCTAAGATAATTAACTATAATCAATTTTCTACAAATTGCCACTTAGTTGTCCCTTCTAAGTAGTCATATTCGGATAGATTTAGAAAAGCAAGTTCGACACAGCTAAGATGAGATGCAATGCTTATGGCAATAGTGGAGAAACAGAACAATTCTTAAAATAAATGCCTATAAACAGAAATGTACATTTCCGATCTGTGTCAAAAACACCAGATTCTGACATGCCACTTGTAAGAAAACCGAACTTCAATCTTGCAACCAAGAAAACGAGGGCAGACATTGTAAAGTAAATTGTGCAAAGAAACCTTGATAAAAAGTATTTATCTTAATTATCCTGCCTTGCTGTTACAAAGCTATATTTTATAACTAACGTTGTCATATTGAAGGTCCTTGAATCATTTTTTGTGAAACAGAATATTTATTTTTGAGTCAGTTGTTGCTCAAAATATATGGTTTCTTAAATTTCAAATAGAAACGAACGCGTGATAGCTTTTATGACATAACTATTTTTTTCTTCCTTTTCACAAATAATGTAGAAAAAATGCTTTTACCACGTCATCAATAAATCCTATAATACAAGCTTGTCTTCCTTTTTACGTAATAACGTTATCTGCCAGCGGCTGACATCATCTTAATTCATCCCAAGATGTCACAATATGTCAACTTATACTCAGTACGTAGAACATTGCTTTTTTTTGCCTTGAATATTGCATTACATTATTGGTAATATTTTTCTACCAGAATGTAACAAATGATAACATTTGCGGATTCACTTGGTTCACTTTATGTGTAGTCAAAGTGAATGTATGTGTTTGATTTGGTTTGTTGTTGTTTAATGTTGTATTAACACTCATTATCATTAAAGGACGGGTCAGCTTCGGGTGATGGAGGGAAGTAGGAGTGAAGGGAGTAAAGCTGGCGACAGTGCCTCGTAGACTTGGACCCCGCGATCCAGAGGTGGAGAGCTAGTGATAAAGACGGTCAGACACCTAAGCTACACAGCCATAGCGGCCCCCTTCTGGCGAGTATTTGTGAACATGTCTTTCGTTTTGGATGAACTCTAATCGGCACCATATCAGCCAACCTGCTCGGACAGTATCATTAAAATATATTATTTTCGTTCGGTTTTCAGAAATATATTAAAGATTGCAGATTCGGTACATCGGAATACAAAGTATCAGGAGATCAATGTATGTAATCAATATCCCTGAAGAATTACCCACGGTAATAGTTCGGCATCACGAATGCCCCGTAGGACTTCCTGTCTGGTTTCACTGTGATTCCGTAGTGATCGTTACATCTACACGTGCGTAAAGATATTATGAATACATCTGGGTGGTTGCAGGTCGTATTGTAAAACATTCTGGTCGACATAGACTGCTGCGTGCGATCTGACTCAGGGAGACGCTTGCGTGTCTATGCTACCAGACATGCATGAAAATACTTCAATGCACCTGATACCCACAGAGGCTTGATCAAAGGAATACTGCATAGTATCATACAATGCAACAGTGATTTCACCCCTGTTAAAAAAACTTAATGAAGCATTAATAATGTTTCACTGGCTGAAAATAGAACTTGTACGGAAAACTTAAATAGAGTTAAGATTAAATTGAAACCAGAAACATAGTTCCATGCATTGATCTGACTGCTAGATCTGTTTAGGATGATGCAAACTTTAAGGAGATCGCTTCACAAAGTAAAGATTGCTACTAATTTGAACACGTCTGTGTTATTTCCAAGTTTGAGTTTCCGTGAATCGACATCAGGTACAAAGTAATTAGTATACAAATACGCGCGGCAAGTTTATAATGTTCATTTATAAAAAGACGCTTTGTATGTTAAAAAAAATATGTGAACTTATTTAAACTTTTCAGAGGCCGATCAGAATTGTCAGTCGTTTAAATTTGTTAACGATAATTGATTTGAATTCGTTTCTTAATATCCAAATTAATTTGCTGCTTGCTTATCCTCTCACACTCGCATAGTGAGTGTTAGAACCTCTTTAAGGCCCACGCGTGTTATGAAACAGATATAACCTAAATGTGATTAATGTAAGCAAAGTAAGGCAACTGCGTAATATTGATGAATTGTTTCGATACGGTAAAACACACACTTTTGTAATTTTTAGGTGTTCAGCGATTTATGTTTTCAAAGTGCATCGATAACTCTAAATTTAAGAGGTATCTTGAAAAAAGCAATTTTCGTATTTTCTCATGATGTTAAATTTTGTTCCCTACATTAGCCACGTTAGATATCTTTTGAATAAGGCGGATATCACCAAGAAATTTAATTATCGTAGATAACTACTCTTCGATAAAAGAAACTCCAGAGACATCAAAGACATGCTACATTGGGGCTAATAAGCATATTCTCTAAAAAAAATAACATTGACGTACAACAGATCCTTGTGAGTATCGTTCCTTTATAATGTAATTTTGTACAAACTAAGCCTCTAGTTACATCACAAGACTTAATCTTCCTGATCAAGACTTACGAGTGTGTGTGCTGTGCTGTCGTTGTAGGTTTATTGAGATAGATGGTGGTGAAATCCACCAGTACACCGCCTACCTTCCGAAGCGAAATTGGTTCTTTGTTCGCTAACAGACTAGATACAAATCCTACTGGCTATGCATCAGCCCGCTTTGTAGCGTTGGACGAGATATGTCCAGTTATGTAAGAAAAATATTTACTTTAGATCACTTACTTGATTCTAAAAAAGAAAACTACATTTATCACTTCAGTTGCTTTTCCGGTTATATATGCAAATGATCAAAGCAAATTTGGAGACAATACATGCGCCAACAGGAAAGTTTTAAAAAAAATGTGCAAAAGGCACATAAGTGAATAGCACCTTTACCTTTGTAGAGCCCAACAATGAATTAAACTGTATCGTACAGCTGTTTCGTCATTCTCGGACTCGTCATTGATACTTAGCAAGCCTAGGGAATGACTGAGGAAAACCAGAAGTAATCGAAAGAAAGGTTAAAACTAGGTGGGGATGGGCATTTTCCTCGTAATTTGATAACCTTAGTAATTTCCATATATCAGGTAAGTTTCGTGCAAGATAGTGTATATGCGTAGTTCTGAACCCTGTCACTGTTCGAACGAAGTAAAACGTGACATGCGGGCTACGACAATCCATTGAGACTCAATTCCACTAGCAGTGTCGAAATTGTTTTATTTTAATTTTGAAAATGGATATCGCATCCTAGTCAAGTCCTTAAGTGATATAATTGGATATGACTAACGAAACAGCTTATATAAAAGACTGCATGACATTGGTAGACAATCCTAGATGTAAGACAATCACAATGTTGGTCTTTTCCAGCACTCAACTCTCAAATCAGAATGATAGTTATATCCAATTAGGCAAACAATCGATCGATGAAAATGCTTTAAAACATGTTAACGAAGTAGGTCTGTGAGTAATGACGACATTACCTAATATGGCACGATAATATATCCTTATTCATGTTACAGAAGCGTCCATTTGGACGCACGATATCTTGTCGTAATAGTATTGTGTTACCAATTAGGTAAATACACAATACTGTTGTGCAGTATCTCGCTCATCATTGTCGTTATTAAATACAATTACAATTTTTTGTTCCACGTGTATAAAATTATAACCAATCTTTTTCCAAGGACTTAACCATTTGCTACACCGCTTTTACAATTTAAACGTAATAAGACGAAAATGTGTTATTGATGTTCTGCGACCAGCCAGATTTTAAAATCTCACGATCATTTGTATCCATACCCTGGAATTTTTAGTTTCCATTATTGTAGTAAGATTTTATTGAGATGTGTTGATTTGTACAAAGACACCGATGAACCGATGCTGCATGCAGGAGATCCCTTAAAAATGTCCCAATCAAGCTCTTTAGATTGCAATTGATGTTAACGTTGAGAGACCAACATCCGTGTTATCAGATTGTAATCGTTTCAGCCACGCCGAAATTTAACATGTATGGTTTAGCATTCCCCGTGGAAATAGTATTTTCATATGTCATTTACAATGCTATGAACATTCAAATTACTCGAAATAATATAGAGTTAACGCCGCCATATAAAATCATATAAATGATGTTCTGTCGTATGTTTTGCTTGTTCGTTCGTTCGTGCGTACATAAGGAAGCATTTAATGGTCTAAAGTAAAGACAAAGATCAATGTAGAAAGATGTCCACTACTGGAACTATACAGCATCCTTTTCTATTTTAAGTACAAATTTACATACGGAAAACGATAAAGGTAAGTTGAACTCTTAACTGTAACTCGTAAATTTGTCGAAACATCAAAACAAGGAAATTAGAATTACATAAAAAAAATCAACCCGAGACGTTGGGGGCTAGATATAACGCACTGAGCTTGGTTAGCCGTGATATATATCTATAAGACAGTACTGATGAATATTTGAGCAGCGTTCACACCTTATCATCCGTTTCTATACTTAAGGAGCTATCCGACATTTGATTTAAGTTAGAACGGACGGCGGGAATTGTACAGAACGGCGTTACATAACATGATCCAGATGAAATATCAGCTGTTCCATGCCTCCTGATTAATTGCTTTCTAACAGCCTGGCGTTCATCCAGATGCATTTCGGGATTGTTTTTTGGCGGGGAACAAGTACAGAACGAAAAGATCATTGCTCCGTACAGTAGACATATTGACTTGCTAAGAATCACCATGGCGCGTTTCCTGGATAGTCAATTGTAGGTTAAATAGTCGCAGTGTATTTTATAAGTTATTTATGTATTTTAATCAATAAACCAGTGTCAAAGAAGACATTCCCGTGACTCCTGTCAAGCCATCTTTGTTTTTAGAAAGCAGACACTGTTCAGTGGTAAACGCCTGCAGTGCCCTTGGCATTTTCTTTACAAACGTCTCTACGTTGTAGATCGCCAAACATGAGACTAATTTTCCTAAATCATTTCAATGTAAGCACTTAATCATTTTTACCTTGTCACTTAGGTTTTCCATTCTTCACTTTAAATACCATGTATTCAACTTAACGTTTTTTTTTCTCAATGGCGTCTGGAGCGGATTCATTTTTTTATTGTGGTCTCGTGCTGACATTGCCCACCTTCTGTTCTGAAAACTTTCAACACAACATGTTTCGTTTATTCCTTCAGTTTTTTGCTTTAAGTGAATAAGTGATAACCATGTTTAAAACTAATGTATGATGTAATCACCAAATAAACAGAATTAGAAGGATCATTGAATGTCGTTATATTGAATATAAAATCAACATTTACATATCGCATTCTCAAGTAGTTAATGGTGTTTGAAATTATTTGCAATCGGACGAAGTAAACATGTTTTGTGAGAAATTTGAGTTACCATTTGTGCTTGAGGACATAGCTTGTACAAATAGACGGTTGTGCCAGTCATACTCTGCAGCACAGTTACAAAAATACTGTCACACATATACAGTGTATACACTTCAGCAACGTGGACGGTATATATTGTAATAAAGTGACACCAAATCAAATGTAGCACAGTGACAAATATAAAATGTAACAACCTGTCCACAAGGAACTTGTGGCACAGTGACAACTATACAATGTAACAACATGTTCACAAAGCACTTGTAGCACAGTGACAACTAAACAATGTAACAACATGTCCACAAGGAACTTGTGGCACAGTGACAACTATACAATGTAACAACATGTTCACAAAGCACTTGTAGCACAGTGACAACTATACAATGTAACAACATGTCCACAAGGAACTTGTGGCACAGTGACAACTATACAATGTAACAACATGTTCACAAAGCACTTGTAGCACAGTGACAACTAAACAATGTAACAACATGTCCACAAGGAACTTGTAGCACAGTGACAACTATACAATGTAACAACATGTCCACAAGGAATACAGTGACAACTATACAATGTAACAACATGTTCACAAAGCACTTGTAGCACAGTGACAACTAAACAATGTAACAACATGTCCACAAGGAACTTGTGGCACAGTGACAACTATACAATGTAACAACATGTTCACAAAGCACTTGTAGCACAGTGACAACTATACAATGTAACAACATGTCCACAAGGAACTTGTGGCACAGTGACAACTATACAATGTAACAACATGTTCACAAAGCACTTGTAGCACAGTGACAACTAAACAATGTAACAACATGTCCACAAGGAACTTGTGGCACAGTGACAACAATGTACAACATGTAGCACAGTGACATGTAACAACATGTCCACAAAGCACTTGTAGCACAGTGACACAGTGACAACTATAACAACATGTTCACAATGTAACAACATGTCCACAACAGTGACAACTTGTGGCACAGTGACAACTATACAACAGTGTAACAACATGTATACAATGTAACAACCTGTCCCCAGCACGTGTAGCACAGTGACAACTAAACAATGTAACAACATGTCCACAAGGAACTTGTGGCACAGTGACAAATACAAAATGTAACAACATGTTCACAAAGCACTTGTAGCACAATGACAACTATACAATGTAACAACATGTCAACAAAGCACGTGTAGCACAGTGACAACTATACAATGTAACAACATGTCAACAAAGCACTTGTAGCACAGTTACAAAAATACTGTCACACATATACAGTGTATACACTTCAGCAACGTGGACGGTATATATTGTAATAAAGTGACACCAAATCAAATGTAGCACAGTGACAAATATAAAATGTAACAACCTGTCCACAAGGAACTTGTGGCACAGTGACAACTATACAATGTAACAACATGTCAACAAAGCACTTGTAGCACAGTTACAAAAATACTGTCACACATATACAGTGTATACACTTCAGCAACGTGGACGGTATATATTGTAATAAAGTGACACCAAATCAAATGTAGCACAGTGACAAATATAAAATGTAACAACCTGTCCACAAGGAACTTGTGGCACAGTGACAACTATACAATGTAACAACCTGTCCCCAAAGCACGTGTAGCACAGTGACAACTATACAATGTAACAACATGTCCACAAGGAACTTGTGGCACAGTGACAAATACAAAATGTAACAACATGTTCACAAAGCACTTGTAGCACAATGACAACTATACAATGTAACAACATGTCAACAAAGCACGTGTAGCACAGTGACAACAATACAATGTAACAACATGTCAACAAAGCACGTGTAGCACAGTGACAACTATACAATGTAACAACATGTCCACAAGGAACTTGTGGCACAGTGACAAATACAAAATGTAACAACATGTCAACAGAGCACTTGTAGCACAGTGCCAACTATACAATGTAACAACATGTCAACGAAGCACGTGTAGCACAGTGACAAATATATAATGTAACAACATGTCAACAGAGCACTTGTAGCACAGTCATTATCATTTACAGAAGCAAAGTGATAACCACACACTGCAGCTAATTGACAACCATGTGCTGTAGCACAATAACTGATATATACTGTACTTAGCACAGTGACAACCGTACACGATAGCATTGTGACAGCATTACAATATAATGTTTTGACAGATATACTCATTGTTGTATTGTAACACAATGTAAACTGTAGCTCATCGATAATCATATGCTTTCAGAAATGGACAGCAATACGTTGCAACATAGGCTGATATATAACACCATGATAGATGGACACTAAAGCAGTGACAACGAGACACTGTAACACAGTGACAAACATACACTTTAGCACTAACAACCAAACACTGTCGCACAATTACAACTATACACTGTAACACTGTGTAAACAATGTAATATACCATAATAACAGTTATACGCTATATCACAATGTAGCAAAGTGACAACCACACATTGTAGCAAAGTATTATATTGATGCCAATGTACTGCGACAGAGTGCCAACTAACTATTGTAGCATAATGGGAAATGTACACTGTAGCACCATGAGACATATTCACAGTAGTAAATTGGTGACAACATACTCTAACACAGTGACAATCATCAACTCTACCACAGTGAAAACTTTACCTGCAGCATAGTGACAACCCAGTGTAATTATATACTATAGTTCAATAGCAAACTGACAATCACATACTGTAGCTAAGTAAGAGCCATACACTGTAGCATTGTGACGACCATTCACTGTAGCAAAGTGACACCCATTGACTGTAGCATTGTGACAACTATTCACTGTAGCATAATGACAATCGTACAGTGTAGCATTGTGGCAACTATTCACTGTAGCATTGTGACAACTATTCACTGTATCATTGTGACAACAATTCACTGTAGAATAGTGACAAACATTCACTATAGCAAAGTGACAATCGTACACTGTACTATTGTCGCGACCATACACTGTAGCAAAGTGAAAACCATTGACTGTAGCAAAGTGACAACCATTCACTTTAGCAAAGTGACAACTACTCACTGTAGCAAAGTGAAAACCATACACTGTAGCAAAGTGACAACCATACAACGAACTACAATATCGACAGTTAGCGGTCCTGGTAATAAAATTTGCAATTATATGAATTATAAAACCGTTGTTGACAAAATGAATCATTTGTATAGATCAAGCTTCGAAATGGTTTCATTCCTGCTGTGTGTATGACGTAATATATATATGTAACAGTTATCATAGTATGTATCAGTAGTATCTATAGCCGATATAAATGACAAAGCTTAAGATGAACGTTAGTTAAGTTGTACAATGTGTCTTGTATGTCATCAAAATTGCCATAAAGTTCGATTATAAATGCAATAAGAATTGATATATGAATTCGTGCCCTTTGTTATTTATATTTTTGTTTGTGAGTTGTTTGTCGTTGCATTATGTAGGATTGGTTAAACAATGAAAAAATGTATGAAGGAGCAAAAAGGTTGCCTTTATTGTCATATATGATCATTTCTTTTATTTCTTTTTTTAACTTATATTTGAGTTACTTATGACCTTGCCATGGAAACACAGTATTTAGATATATCAACAATATGTCAACAATAATATAGTTTGATATATGCGAGATTGAAGTAATTATATGATATATAGGTATTAAAACATATCATAGCCATATGTAAAACGTGTTTTTGATTGATATATTACGGTAAATTAAATAAAGTACGTTATGTTCGGTATGTTAGGTAAATTACGGTATGTTACCAAGGAAAGCAAGGCATGGCCTACATTACCAAGTAGACAGGAGAGACCTTGCTCTTTATACCTAACGTTTATAGGTTCCAATACCTGGTTAATATCGAAATGAAACGTCTTCGATTAGAAAAATGCATGCACACGTCACACGTGGCCCATAACTCGCCAGCAATGTTTGTGTAAAGCACGCGCAGATAAGGGTGGGCATGAAGAACACAGCGTTGTTCTTGAGACACACCATATGTATATAGAGGTTTCCAATCCATCTGGTCAGATTTCTCTATACATTGTGTACTTCCAGCGAGAGTATACACAAAGTCCATCATCTATACATTTACCTGTGTTTATATACCCTATAGCAGTATTAATATTTATATCACGGACACGTGCTACATACTATCAAATAAATAAATTTCAAGATGATATACATAAACCAAATTTAAAGCAAATATTATTTATGTCAATATACAAAATAAATTTCTTCTCTACTTGCTCCATCAGCACCAATACGAAGCAAATATCAGTGTTCACGCCTATCGCCTACCAAATAAAATATCTAAGATAAATAATTACTTTAATTGGTTTTGATGACAACAAACAAATGATCTTAATGTCCGGATATTTCCACTTTTTGAGAATTCATCAGTTAGATCAATATTGTTGACAACGCTCATAAACATCCAATGCAATGATTTGTTAGGTGTAGTTTTCGTTTTACATTGATAACAATAACATACAAAAATAACAACGAAATATGAAAATACAAAGACTTACCTAAAATTGCTGCACGGATGTATAACCCAATTTCCTACTCGTTTGTGTCGCATCTTCTCCCTCATTAAAGAATTCCTATTTCCAAACAATTTCATGGCTAATTTATTATCCGAGGGTTGGAAAAAAGAAATGAATTGTTCTTTCAAGTAGCTTGTTGGACTAGTCTTTTGGTCTGTAGATGAGGTCTCCCCTGATCCAGGTAAGAGCTCTTCCTTTGGTGTTCCGTACAGGGACGTTTCGTCCCCTACAAAATGAACTTTAATATCATTGTTGTAGTTCATGTCTGGGCTGAGATAGTCGCTGTATACAGATTCCTCGTCAGACTCTATCGTTATAGTAATGGAAGGATTTGTGGGACGATTCGTACACTTTGGTAGACACGGCATAGTTCCGTCGGCCTTATCTGAGTTCACACCGAGGTTCATACGTTTGAGCTTCAAACTTGGCACTCGTTTGGACGGCTTTGGAGGTGTTTGGGAACTGCCGATTGGATGCGAGCTCTTACGTCCGGCATTTCCATTGGCTGATTTGGAAAACTTTACAGAGTCCGATCGGGTTATCTTTGGAGAAAGGTGTACCTGTTGTAAGGTACTGGCCTCGCTCTCTGTCACGCTGCTGGTAGCTTCACTACCTCCTTTAGATCGATGCAGGGCGGGAGGAGTATTGCGCGTAGGCTCGGGAGCTCGGCGGTAAGGTGAGTTCTGATTACTGGACGATTCTTCGTCTGACGAATAAGATACCGGGCGATCATGCTCCGATATATCGATCAGAGGCTGGGAAGAGGGGTTCCGAATGTTGGCCATTCTGCTGGTATGTGCTGGTGGCACCTGTAAGAACAAACATCAAAGAGATAGTTAGTTTCAGGTAAATACAAAGCATTATAGTTCAATCACGGCATGCTGAATTATTTCTCTGATTTGAATCGGTAGTGTTTAGCACGCGCACGAGTGCTGCTCTGTAAGAACAAAGATCAAAGCAAAACTTAGTTTCAGGTAATACAAAGCATTATTGTTGAAGAAGCATGCATATATTTTCTACCCGTTGAACCTGTAGTGTTTATACATGCACGCAAGAATTCGTTTCAAATACTACAAATCTACCTGCCCAAAATCTCTGAGATTCCGCCATTTCGTTAGATCGATAAACCCCCTTAATCCTATAAACTCACGTGTTTTTATGCCCAACGAAAAAGTCATTCCTGACAAAATATCCTTTTATCGCCAGGAAATGTGTTCGTTCCCTTTGTTAAAGATCCCCCAACACAAATCGAATCTGGTAACGTTGCGCGTTTGCTGTAAGCCACCTTTGCTATTGGAATTATACCTTTTCTATAAGGACAACAGCAGCGCCGACAACAGTGTCACCTATTTGTTGTCGTCACTTTATAGAGACGACTTGAAAGGGAAAGGGATAGGCCCATTCGAAACATCACATTTGTGTGTAAAGTAATGTATATTGTTATCCTCTAAGCGACCATTGAACGCTATCAAGAAAGCAAATTGAGAAAACAGCATCTCAAGGGAAATACTTGAACTTTAAATTGAAATCATAGCATTGCTTCGACGTCAGCAGGAACTATTTTCATCAATCTACAATAAACGAAATGACATATTAAAACATTCAAAGAAGGAATAATTAAACTGCGAGCCTTTCTTTAATGTTATTAGGACGTGTAGATAAGACCGGCATATCCACAGCATAATATGGAGGTTTCAACCTAACTCTTGATGACAAAAGTCACGTGTTACCGACATAACGATTTCAAATACTGACGACAGCAATTTAACAATGTTAAGCTGAACATATCATGTAAGAAATATTTAAAACTAGGTATGAAATGTAATACTTTTGTCATTTCCCCGTACAGGAAAGCAAATATTTTCTTAGGTTCTGTGATTGACGAAAAATGAAATTATACTTTAAAATACGAAGTAAGACATATGGGGTAAAGTCTATAGCAAAAATCTGTAGCTGGACTACATAATGATTATTAACAATTATGTTTTAAATTTGCAACATTTCTTGAAATTGATTATACTAAATACGTTCATTATCAATTTCATGCAAGTTGCTCCAGGAAAAAAGGGACATGTCCACTTTAGAGAAGGAAAAAAATATCTGATCTGAAGACAAACGATGTTTCTATTTAGACAAATTGGCAATTCATCAAGGAGAACATGTTCTGTAGTTAAAATTTAATGAAGATATGTGCGTGGTTTACGTAAGTGGAATGTACATCTGGTCCAATTTTCCGTTAAACGTGTGATTGAACTTATCTGCTATTTCTCGATTGATCTATCCATGCACCAGATCTAAGCCCGGAGATGATAAAAATAAGAACAAGGTATCGTGTTGTCCTGTGTTTTATCACACTAACAAAGGTTCTTGTTATTTGCAATTAAGGAATGCTGGTTTAGTTTCAAGGGACTAATTTCTAGAACAGGGATCGCGAGCACCTGTCCTGCTCGGGTTCTTCAGTAACTGCGTGCATTATCCAGGAACAACAGAAAGGTGTTCGTGTGTGTCCCCGATATTGCTGACATAATAGCACATGTAAATGCCGTGAGTCCAGACAGACATACGGGTTACCGAGGCGACGAGGTTGAGACACTGAAATGATTCGGCGGCATGAGGTCGTTTTGATTTAATTAGCACTGGTTTATTGAGCCCTTAATCCATCAATCAGTTGGAAAGGCGAGCATGTGTTAATATTTCCGTGTATATACATAAATATTGTCCAACTCGGTCTTCTAATATCCTCTGTATCATTTGCAATACTACTGATAAATGTGAGAAGGCGCATGCGTAGGTTACACTATGATTAAATGCTATAGACTGTGAAGCTGTCTAATTAGACATCCAGCTTACCGAATAGATTACTTAAACGTATCAAAACTTTATTAGCACCGGATATTGGTTGCCATGAATGCAAACTGCTCCCTCGAGCATTTCTGTAAATAGCACTGTTTCCATTGGACAGCGTATACCTGAATCTACTGACCAAAATCCCTGACATAGGGAGCTTCAAATTGTGTACAGCATGATGCACATCTGAATGAAAAGACAGGTATGTATATTGGAAAGAACCCATTTATCTTCGCCGTTTTTTTAAAAATGACAATAGCTTACAAGCATTCGTGTATTGATAGAGGTATATATCTAATCTAAACAAGAGTTACTTACGGGAACACAATAAGTTTTCAAACAACATCGGTATAGACATTATTTTCAATCGTTGGAGCAATGACGAATATAGTATTTTGTTTTCGTTTAGTTGTTTATGTATTTCACTCCATTTGATCGATTACTGTATATTTTCGCTTGTTTGGATTTATTGACAAACAAAAAAAATTAATGTCTGAACTTCGACGTCTGCGATTCTGAATTGCCAGGAAAATCTGATTTTCATTTACTCTCTTTCGAGGACTTGGATAGCAAATGATAAACTATTTATTGGAAATAATCTGAGCTCCTGCTTAGATTAAGCATTTGCATATGATAAAAAGAATGCCATTTTGTAAGGATGTAAAACAAAATGAAGATTATATTTGCATTTATGAGAATTCGATTACGTAATCCTTGTCTGCTCATTTGAGGGTTTATATGATGAGCTCTAAATCAGTGCGTTTGCCATGGAAACAGAGATGTAAAATTGCGATGTTTGTCATTTTTAATCTAATGCCTTATTTGTCATAAAAAAACTAGTTCCGCTTCCGAAACAAGGAAGTTGGATTAAAGTGCGAAATTACCTGTCAAATCTATAACGTCATTTCGCAGTGATACGCATGCGCTCTCACAATTGAATTGTAACAGGCCTGTATTGTCCTAATTGGCATTCTTTGTGCGTCTTATAATGTTAGGTTGTAGTGTTCTAATGTTTGACACAAATTTACAGGTATGCTATTTTGATTTCGGTATTATCGTGGTCAGCGTTATGTTTGAGTAGAGAATACGAACACAAAAAGTAGATGTGCAGCTGATTGAAATTGTTATCATTCATTTTATACACTGCTTATGTCAAGGGAGGTAATAACTTCAAGCTTCAGCCAAGGATACACGACACTTTACTCCCTTCCTATATAGCAATCTTTACATCAATACCTTCCAGAAAATTAAAATCCAATGTGTAATAATAGAAAACTGAAATATCAGCATAACGCTTAGATACGCGAGTAAGTATCCAAATGATGAAAAATAAACAAACTTCATCTGGCCTTTATCATATTAGAGTTATCAGGTGCAGAAAGAAGCATGATAGATTGCATGTGTGTTCGGTAAATGTGTATCATGGTTTTTCATCTGATTTTTTTTTTTTTTATTAATTCTTTGTTTTTGTTTATTTAGCTGTTAATTTATCTGTTATTTTTGTTTACTTTTTAGTTTTTGTTCTTGTTTTTGTTTTGCTTTGTTTTTATAAGGTTTTCTTCGTCTTTTTTACAATTCTAAACAAGACGACAAGAAAGCATAACTTACGAGATATGCTATAGTGTAAAACACACAAAGCCTTCACTCAGGTTACATCGTTAAAAACTAGAACTAGCTATAATAGGGGAAGCAAAGGATTTAAAAGAAATATGCGTTACGAGTTCTTTTACAAATGTGTTTTACAAGTTATCTTATATACCTACCTCTAACTCCAAGGGAGCAGTATCCTAGCAACACGGCTTGTTATGTAGCATTAGGTATTTTATTGTCTGTTAACATCGCTGGTTTTGATGTGCTTGTGACTAGAGAATAAAGTCAACTAATGACAGAGTGGTCGATCATATTCCGATTATACTATACAAATTGAAAATGTGAATATGATGAATTTTGATTAAAACTAACAATGGCGGTCATAAATTGATACAATATACACGTGCTTTGAAATATTGTGATTACTTAACCGTAATGTGTATTGCTCTGTGATTAGAGAAAGTATTACGATCTTATTAAACATATTACTAAACTGAAAAAAACTGCTGCAGTAAGACATATCACTGTAGTAAGACATATCATTGTAGTAAGACATATCGCTGTAGTAAGACATATCACTATAGTAAGACATATCACTGTAGTAAGACATATCACTGTTGTGAGACATATCACTCTTGTGAGACATATCACTGTAGTAAGACATATCATTGTAGTAAGACATATAGCTGTAGTAAGACATATCACTGTAGTAACACATATCACTGTAGTAAGACATATCACTATAGTAAGACATATCACTGTTGTGAGACATATCACTCTTGTGAGACATATCACTATAGTAAGACATATCACCGTAGTAAGACATATCACTATAGTAAGACATATCACTGTAGTAAGACATATCGCTGTAGTAAGACATATCGCTGTAGTAAGACATATCACTGAAGTAAGACATATCACTGTAGTAAGACATATCACTGTTGTGAGACATATCACTGTAGTAAGACATATCACTGTAGTAAGACATATCACTGTTGTGAGACATATCACTGTAGTAAGACATATCACTGTAGTAAGACATATCATTGTAGTAAGACATATCACTATAGTAAGACATATCGCTGTAGTAAGACATATCACTGTAGTAAGACATATCACTGTAGTAAGACATATCGCTGTAGTAAGACATATCGCTGTAGTAAGACATATCATTGTAGTAAGACATATCGCTGTAGTAAGACATATCGCTGTAGAAAGACATATCATTGTAGTAAGACATATCGCTGTAGTAAGACATATCACTGTAGTAAGACATATCACTGTTGTGAGACATATCACTGTAGTGAGACATATCGCTGTAGTAAGACATATCACTGTAGTAAGACATATCGCTCTAGTAAGACATATCACTGTAGTAAGACACATCGCTGTAATAAGACATATCGCTGTAGTAAGACATATCGCTGTAGTAAGACATATCACTGTTGTGAGACATATCACTGTAGTAAGACATATCACTGTTGTGAGACATATCACTGTAGTAAGACATATCACTGTTGTGAGACATATCACTGTAGTAAGACATATCGCTGTAGTAAGACATATCACTGTAGTAAGACATATCACTGTAGTAAGACATATCACTGTAGTAAGACATATCACTATAGTAAGACATATCACTGTAGTAAGACATATCATTGTAAGACATATCATTAGTAGTAGTAAGACATATCGCTGTAGTAAGACATATCACTGTAGTAAGACATATCGCTGTAGTAAGACATATCACTGTAGTAAGACATATCACTGTAGTAAGACATATCACTGTAGTAAGACATATCACTGTTGTGAGACATATCACTGTAGTAAGACATATCACTGTAGTAAGACATATCACTGTAGTAAGACATATCACTGTTGTGAGACATATCACTGTAGTAAGACATATCACTGTAGTAAGACATATCACTGTAGTAAGACATATCACTGTAGTAAGACATATCGCTGTAGTAAGACATATCATTGTAGTAAGACATATCGCTGTAGTAAGACATATCACTGTAGTAAGACATATCATTGTAGTAAGACATATCGCTGTAGTAAGACATATCATTGTAGTAAGACATATCGCTGTAGTAAGACATATCACTGTAGTAAGACATATCACTGTAGTAGTATCATTGTAGTAAGACATATCACTGTAGTAAGACATATCATTGTAGTAAGACATATCGCTGTAGTAAGACATATCACTGTAGTAAGACATATCACTGTAGTAAGACATATCGCTGTAGTAAGACATATCGCTGTAGTAAGACATATCACTGTAGTAAGACATATCGCTGTAGTAAGACATATCGCTGTAAAGAGACATATCACTGCTTTAATGTTCAACTCTTCTATTACTGGAAACTTACTTGTCTTTTTTTCAGTTTTTATGTATTTTTCTTTGTTCGTTTTTGCAAAAATAAGAAAAAAAATATTAATTGATCAGAAAACAACACATTTATAATTGCAAATACATTTACACGAGATAAATACAAAAAGCAGCGAACATGGTTCGGAACCCTGTATAATCATTTTATTGATAACGGTTCAAATGACAGCTTATCACACAGTATGGTTACACATGATATATATACATATATCTGACGATTATCAGAGCTAGCATTATCTACACCCATAAAACCACCAGTCCACCGCTCACTGCTGACGGTCGATAAAATCCCGATTACTCGCGTTCGTCACCCACAGAAACAATTGAATAAGAGATAATAGACAATTTATTGTTTTCTCGGACGGATCTAGATCCTCCAAACGTGATTAGCGGTGAAATCCCTCAGACGTCAAGCTTCAGCACTGCTAAGATTCGAACTTCTGACATTTTCTGTGACAACCAGGGAAATCACAGATCACCTCTAGTCATCCCTGTAGTCACTAACGATAACGCTCTAAGACGCACGTGCTGCCCTTTGATATACTTATAGGATATATTTTCCTAAATATATGTAACGTGTGCACATGAAATTGTCCTTTTTTTGCCCTTAAACAAGACAAGGGTCATGTGTCACAAAGGATTTCCATGGCGTATACGGGCTCGGCCTGTTTGACGCGTGAGCGTCGACTTTATATCATTTGAGGTTCGCCAAAGTACAAAAATAGCAATAAAAGTACAGTTTGGCATCTGAATGTTAAAGTGAAATTATAGGGGTGTTATGTTTTCACAACGCTTAATTTCAAGTACATGTAACGTCACCCATCAACAGAACAATTGACAAGGCTCTCTCCTTTTTCCTGTTTAAGACCATTTTGGGTAACAACTCATCTAATTTGACTTACCATTGCTAACTAAATGTCGATCTAGTACAGGTAAAGGATTGATGTAGAACGCAGTAAATTTTAACTTACTCAATGGGACTTTGATAATAGATTGGCACTCACTAAGGATAATATAAAGCTTGTAGGTTTGTTTGTTCGGTATATAATCTGGTGAACAGTCACTGAATAACATACGGGAGACCCGTAGCATGCCACAGGGAGAGATTAGCATACAACCACAATAGCATAGACCTGTTTGTTTCTCAGTTTTCTCTGAGAAATACAGAATGTCACTGTTAGGGAGCGTCAACCCACACACCTGGAAGTTTCACTTGAAGTTGCGTGGGCGAATGTTCAAACCGACTGAGCTATCCAGGAAGCTAAGTACGTATCGTCTTTGTACACAAATAGACTTACGAAATAAATAACAAGGTCTTCCAATAACTTCATATCATTCGTCTGTTTTAATACTACACTATATTTCGCTTCTGTTTTATTGTAATCAAACTGATTTGACATAAACAAACTGCCTTCTTAAAGGCAATGACGTATTGTTTACAGATCGTGCATACAGTGAATGAAATTAAAATTTAGATTAAAATTATTGTTACAACAACTCGGTCAATATTACATTGTCGTAAAATTATTGAATAGATATGCATTACGTAATCACGTGTTGTTAATCAACCTTATTATAGATCTTCGTACGACAATTACCTAAAACTTAATAATTAATGTTACTGCATAAACCTTACGGTGTTAATAATCCATCCGATTTAAGATTAAATGATAAATCTTCAGTTTCACGTATTTACGTCTCGAGACAGTGTTGGATAACCCATATATGTCAACAATTGTATACTGATACAATGTATGTAATATTACTACATCGAAATCATATTAATACATGGCTTTTTCGTTCGTGCGGTTAGCGATTATAATCTGTGGTTAGCTCCCTTGGTATTGCATCGTCGGTATTGCTTAGATTGTACGTGGTATCGATCGCGGATAGCTACGTCAGGTCTAATTAATATCGTAATGGACACAAATGAGAGGAACACGGATCTCTGAATCAACTATCGGTTCGTTGGTTTGTGCTTTGGTTAGGCAAGCCTGGGAGATTTTATCGAAAAAAATATTAATGTTGGGTTTAAATATCAAATGTTGCTGATACAGTCAATACACAATGTATCAGGTTAATCTGTTGTAATTTTCTGATCATTCGATACTGGAAGACATTCATATCTACACCCTATTGATTAAAATACCAAATACAAACATTGTAAGCCCCGCTCTTAAAGATCTTCGGTGATTTATTGATACGTTAGTAATATTCCAATCATTTTTGTCTAACAATTCTTAAAATACAATTTCATAAATAATTGTGTCCATAGACTTCAGATTTGATTTCGGAAAAGTGAAAGATGCCACAGATGTTAATGAAAACCTTTTTTACATTTTCGTACGATAGGAATTCTACATTTGTACGTTCGAATAACACTTTGGCGATATAGGAGTTTTAGTCATGTTTCCAAGAAAGTCGGGAAAGTCTACATAGAGGTCAATAGGTTCAAAGTAAATGTCTACTACACAATACATTAATACTGTCTCCGCTAGACAAACCCTTACGACTAAATGTAGAAATGGCAGCACATAGACAATGGTACTTCAGTACATCTGCTGACACAGCGGCCGTAGCCATTAGGCCTCAGACGTCTTGTCTGGGGCATCAGATGAAACCGAAGTACCAGTAAGAACTCTCCCTAACGATTTATCTCAATTCATATTGTCTTCGATCGAAATCAGAAGTAAACTACTTGTACATCAATTATGGTCTTCATTTAATAGCGCGTGGCCGAACAAGAATCTTCCTGTGTGGGAATGAGAGAAGCCTGACCAAAATTGTTTAGGGGAAAAACAACAAGAAAATACCAACATGTTCATTAAAACTAAGGCAATATAAGAACAAAAGAAAGGTTTACACCGAGACTCCTGAAAAAGTACAATGTGAATAAGACCAGGTGTTGCAGAAGAGTAAGCCGAGCAAGACCATATATAATTTATACACATTTGCTGTTGTTATGCTGTAATGTGTATGTCAATGTCTTGCATAGCTAATATCTAGGAATATTCATCGTTCCTTAGCAAATATTTACGTAATATACATGTATCCCGTAATATTGCCTCAAACCTTTTTACTTTTATCATAATGTTTGCCATATGAGGAAGGCCTTTGTTTCTCTACCATGAGCTTGATATATCACTAATCATTTTGGTTGTGCAGCGACCGGTGTGCAGACTGTCTGCATTACATGTATATGACCGGATGCGGTGTCCTGCTGGTTGTCTTTGTGAGTGTACTTCAACGTAGTAACTCAATAAAGTCAGCGTCAGTTCCGCACTAACCCCGGAAAACATGGTACGGACACATTTCATTCTCCCGAAGACACGTTTATCAACACATAGTCTCGCCTTGCGTGCAAAAGCTCATTCGCTAGAGCAATGGCCTTCGCAACCTCGGGTAAGGATTCGAGGTGTGGGGTTCACCACTTCAGCTTCTTGACAAACACAAACCACTAAGGGTGGAACGGACCGGCGTATGCTGTAGTAATTGTGTTTCTGGACATCACACCTATTGCTCTCGATGACATGCTATGGGCCTGATGTGTGTACTTCAGTGATGCATGTACCAGGTATTATAGGGATACTCCGCTTCAATTTGACTCTTCGATAATTTCAGCAACTCAGGGAATGGCTTTAGATTTTGCCCTAAAAACGCTGCAGGCTTTGAAGTTCTCATTTATATATTTTATTCTATTCGTTAATACCCGATAATGGGGTTCCAAGCTTGAAGACGTTATAAATCACAATTTTAAAAAGTGTTTCTTGGTTGACAATATATTCCTGCCTACAATGTGTTGTTTATGATACTCCTCATTGTTCTGACAGAGAGTTAATTGCCAAGTCTATTCTACAATGCCTTAGCTTATTTCTCAATGGAGCAGACGTCTCTTTTGCATTGCTATTGTTTTGTCCCCCATCCCTTGTCACAGACGATGTTCATGAAGTTAATACCGACTGGCTAGCGCAGACTCGCTATATTTGGTGCAAAGAAAACAGCCGACTACTTAGAAATAACAAAGTATGCGTCCACAATAGGTGCCTTGGAAATACAATTTTTAATGCACGTGCTACAGTTAAAATGGTCCAATTTAAAAGCCCTCTGTAACCAAACATTACCGGAATTGTATTGAACCTTCAGATAGAGAGATACAAGTCCTTTACTTAATCGTTTTTATTACCGTCTGACATTACAGTAAAGGGATTCAAGGATATGAGTAAGCTAAACATTATCTGACAGAGCCTCCTCGAGCATTCATATCGAGATAATCTAATCTCCCCCGCCGTTCAATTTCTCACACCAAACACAACATTTGCATGCCAAAGTCGAACGATGTATTTGATCACGTAAATCAGTATTGTTGTCACCGTTGAATATGGGACTCGAATTCACATCTTCTTTATTCCAGTCCTGGAGATTCTGAAGAGTTTACATTTTCAATGAATATCTTGACTGATTGTTTTATTCAGTGTCTCCGTGACATCCAGCTTAGAATAGCCCTAAGAGCCTCAGACAAGACACGTGACTTGGCGAGTGTACGGCGCTTATCCCTTTTTGAGGTCCCCAGCCACAGTAGAAATATATAGAAAATATGTAAATAACACCAGAAATGACACAAGGTTGTACGAGATTTATCTCCCTTTAATGTTTTTGCATGAATACACAAAGTGTTCTGCACATCAATTTCGTAAACTCTAATGGGATCATGGAACTAAATGCACATAGTTAACATTGGCAATAAAAACGTAATTTTATGATTCTATGTCACGTTACACAGTCTTACATACCAATCAGAGAAAGCAATAGGATGAGTCTGCGTATGCTGGGAAACCATTTTATATGTCTCTTGTGCATCTACTCCCTCGTTTAGAAGTAAGCGGAAGAAATTTTAGCCGACGTTTCAAATAGATCTAGCTGAACCACTTTAAGCAAAGATTAAACTATTGACAACATAATGTATATTTGGAGTTAAAGAATAAATGGCATCGAAAATATCGTCATGAATGCTGCGTTGAGTTCCGAAAACATGTACCATGCTACTTATTGATTGGTTGTACTGTGGCAAATTCTTAAAATGTATTGAAGGGTGGTATTTATAAGTATGGGTTTTCTACAAAATCGTACAGTTTGATATTCCAGAGAATTTATAATACAAACTCCATTTCGTCACAGGTACGAAAAATAATTGATCACAATATAAGATATTTTAATGCTGGTTCTTTTGTGTGGTTGTTGATAGAAAAATATGTTATAACTATCATACTAACAAAAAGTCTCCAGTTCAGGCAGGGTCATACAGGTAGATCTGTATCCTCTTGTCACCAGTCCACACTTCTAGAAATCATTTCATTATTCAATCAGCCAATGTAGAAGAAACCATAATCTTTAATATCAACTCTGACAAGTCAAAGTGCCGAGGGAGACCACTTTTCTAGAAAAAACCTATACAATCTACTTTGACATTTTTTAAATTTTGTATTTATCAAAATAAACTATCACCGATTGTATTCTTACATTGAAATTGATTGTTAACATTGTTTACAGTAAGAATGAACAACAACGATCCCTAGACAGTATCGTCACAACATGGTGTTTTGTCTATAAATGTTTATATAAATCTGCACGCAGAATAATTGTTTAGATGTAAAGACGTTACGGAAATATATACTTGCAGATTTATTCAATTTACTTACAATGCACGTGAAAAGGTCACACTAACTGACTGAAATACAGGTTACAGGATAATACAGATTGGTTATTACGACAGGAAATGGAGCTCTCCAATTAGAGGTAGATTTTTGAGACCATGTTGAGAGATGGTAACAGGGGTGTTGTTGAGAATCGTATGGAAATCGATGGGATTAAGATGTATGTTGATGCAATTGAGTTGAAATATTGATTTTAACCTATATCATTTATTTAATATTTTTTTGTCCATAAGATTGTTATTACAGACCTGTATTTCTGGATTTTTTATCACTCTTATTAAGCTTTGTAGTTGATAAATAGAGGTGTTTATTTGACTCTGTTTATTTGGTTATCAAATCGTTGTTTTTTGGAAGTAAGTAAAACCAATTTCCAGTTTCATTGTGTTGTAAACCATTTTACTATAGGTTGATGCGGAGTTGAGTACTAAATTTCTTACTTTTGCTGGCCCTCGTCAACCCTTACCCCTATACATTAGAGTTCAGTGTGTAAGTACTAAATATAGTATCATACAAAAAAGATGTACGTGTTCATCCCTTCTTTACCTTAACATCTGTACAAGGCAGCGTTAGAATTCTGTTGCGATATTGTACTCTTTTATAGACATTTTTCATTAGTCGAACTCCCTTGTTCTATCTGAGACACACGGACAGACACCACTGAGACACACTGATAGACACCACTGAGACACACGGAGAGAGACACCACTGAGACACACGGAAATACACCACTGAGACACACGTAGAGACACAACTGAGACATAAGGAGACACCACTGAGACACACACAAAGGCACCACTGAGAGACACCACTGAGACAAATGGAAATACACCACTGAGACACACGGAGAGAGACACCACTTAGACACACTGATAGACACCACTGAGACACACGGAGAGACACCACTGAGACACACAGAGAGACACCACTGAGACACACGGAGAGACACCACTGAGACACATGGAGAGACACCACTGATACACACGGAGAGACACCACTGAGACACATAGAAAGACACATGGCTATTTACCATACTTCAATGAATACATATAAGTACATGGTATATTCTACAAACACATTAATATGGTACTACTCGATAACATTGTTTTCTACTTTACGACTACATTCCCGTTCACGTGTCCGTGTAAATCTTTCTTTCATTCATATTTTACCTTAGTTTTATTGAATTTGAGATTGGATTATGTTGACGTGTTGGATTTTTTTCTTGCTCTTTTTCATAAATGATCAATATATTTTTGTGGGATATTGGACTCCACCCGAGGTATACCTTGTTAATGATTGAAAACACTGCTGGATCATGGGGACTTTGACGCTCTGAAAACATTGAATAACAAGGAAGCTATTTGTTGTTATGAGCATGCCATAGTAACGTTAATTATCAATTCAATTTCATCTACGCTAATAACATGTAAGTTTGTTATCTAAAGTCAATCATTTTATATCGGTTGTGTAAGGCACAAAGAGGACACAGTTCCGTGACGTCAGACTCGTGACAGCTATAGTGCCGATATGACAAACATAATTACCACTGAATCTTAATGAAGCCGAAATACATCCGTTGATTATGTAAGCAATACATCATTGTCAGACTTCATCACAATATCGGGTTCTCGAGAAAATTGAATTTCAATTTAGAGTCCTTAATCAACAAAAACGAACAGATTTGCCCATACAAAACTCTAATATGTTTGTATATGTCAGCGATCATGCCTGTTTTCATCCACTTTCTTTATCATATTAAGATGTACTGGATTCACTGCCGTGGTTACGTCCGCCAATCATTTCGCCATGTGTTTCCAGCAGTATCTGATAAAGTGAGGGCGTGCGATCACAGGTTTCCGCGTGCTTGCATTCTTCATACACAAACAAATCAGCTCTTTAATATCATAGTAGGGTTATTGCGAGCACCCACTGTTTAACCTCCCGTCAGTAGGGGATTACACGAGGCAACGATTTCAAAATATAGTAGCTGAGGTAAACAGATAAATAAACACAGAAAAAACTTACTTGTAGTCAAAATAACAAAGATAAGGAAAATAAGGTCGACTTACCGCCTACGTTTAAAGATTAAATATACTTCATAAATAATGGCTTAACAAAGACAACACAGACATTGCATAAATAGACAAGATAAACCTTATCTTAGACAGAAATAACATTAAAAATAATCTGTTATATAGAGGCACCACGTGTCTTACATATGCAAATTAGCCTAAACGATGACGTCATCACGCCACTTCATAGCCAGACGACGGATCAAAGTAATTTTGAACTTTCATAGATATTGCTGCTTTGGTCCCCGGTGTAAGATAATATACATTTGTAATTCAACAAACGCGACGATGAAATATCGTGTTATTTGTTTCTTGAAACTAAATACTTTTACAGATGGTTAAAATGTCGGAGAAAAATTATATATAGCTCCGAGGTTTCGTCATATATTTCGCCGTGTGGTACGGTCAAATACAATAAGTAAAAAAAAATATATGAATGTAAATTTTCTGTTTTCTTCAAGATAGGCACATTACCTAAACACACAATGAGTATTGCATCAATAACATGGCTGTGCTTTGTCCTCGCATTCTTCATAATGAACGTTTTGTTACATTTTGTGTATCGGCGGACATCGCGCAGATCAGGTATCCACGGGATACAGTAAATATCCCCTTTGTTAAGCTTTCTGGCTGGTTTATTGTTCGTGTTTGTGCTTAGTAAGTACGTGTAATGATCAATAAAGTTTTCTTTTTTTTTCGTGTCAACAAAAGGTATACTTGTTCAATATACACATAACACATAACGAAGGTAAGCACTTGATTACAGTCTGTTCCCAATCAATTTTACATAAATAACTTAAACTCTTGTTACCTAGTAATGTACCATGTAAGACTGTCCTGTACATGATATATATATATATCATTACAATAGCAGTCGATGCAGTTCCATGGCACTTTGAACGCTAAAGAACAGAGCCACGCTACTACGATATCAGACAGTCATGTCTGTAAGCGTTCCTCACAATATCACAGATTGAAGAAATGCGGAAGTACTAGCAAAATCGCTGTAAAACACGAGGATAAAATTTGAACAAAAGAAAGTTTTACGCAGAGTCCCTTGAAAAATCTCCAGGTGAATAGGACTATGTGGGGCAGGAACACATATATATCAGAAATATACCAAGTAGATACATTTTTTTCATCAGATGGTAACGTAATTTTTCAGGCAAAAAAAAAAAAAAAAAATACAACAAAGAAATGGGCAGTCCTGAAGTCATGGCCGTGCTATATCTAGGACCTATAATGTTATTCCACAGTGTCATTTGTGAATGCTTGACGTCATTTCATTATTTAAAGTGACGTCACAAGAAGCGATATTACAAACATGTGATACGCAAATATATGGCATAGGTATATTTACTGAATGACAAGACAATCATGTGATCTATAAAATTATTGTACATCTATAGAAATTGGATGAAATGTTTGCACATACGTTCTCTTAACACAATTTTGGACAAAAAAAAAAAAAAAAAATACCATTGTTTTTTTTAATTCAAGTGACTACATTTCTGCCCTTTTCCTGCCTTGTAGAGCTGGGGCCAGACAACAAGTATTTAATTATCAATAAATAATCGATAAGTAATCAATAGGTAAGCAATAGGTGATCAATAAATAATCGATAAGTAATCAATAGGTGATCAATGATTAATCAATAGGTGATCGATAACTAATCAATAGGTAAGCAATAGGTGATCAATAAATAATCAATAGGTAAGCAATAGGTCATCAATAAATAATCAATAGGTAAGCAATAGGTGATCGATAATCAATCAATAATTAATCAATAGGTGATCAATAAGTAATCAATAGGTAAGCAATAGGTGATCAATAGGTGATCAATAATTAACAATATATAATCAAAAGCGATAGAGAATTACCATGGCTATCTTTTAGTCTCCAGACTCAAAAAGACGACAGCAAATCATCACAGTTGATCTAGTAAACATTCAATAACTATCTGATAACTATGGTAACTTTACAATGGTACTATCTGTTAGATTGTATGTGTGAAGTGCTAATAGATTTCATGATGTTCCCTCTCATTCTCTTTTTTAAAACTTTTTTTTTTATCTCTGCCTTTGTACTTATACACCCTGAGCTTTTACAACAGATGTTGGGCCAACAAAAAGGTTTACGTCAATGACTGTGAAAACAGTTTCTCTTCTCGCCAGCCCATTACCATAGCAACCAATTTATTGGGGATTTAGGAGCAAGTATGTTGCGTTTAAAAACAGGTTAATTCCACCATCTGCCGTGCGAACCACCTCTACATGTATTCTAGTCTAAGTCAGGAGAGGTATGGATCGGAAGAGAATGGTTGTAGTTTTTATCCCTTAAATTTTGAAAGGTATTGATTTTAGCATTTCATTACATGATGAGGTCGAATGATGTAATTCGTCGAGTTTTATCTTAGGTACAAATAGAAATCAAAATATGTTCAAATAGCAACACATGACTTGAAAATTTTACGTACAAAAGTGAAACTAAGATTCTCTTGACACATCAGTGCCTTCTTTGTCGTATTTATTACACATTATAATTGGTCGGCTTTTTGTAGCATAAATTTACAGCTAATGATATATAACACAGCGTATCTCTTTCGCTATAGAAATAGGATAATTAAGCCAATCTATTGTCTTTACCTGTTTATAATTGGTACTTTGACAGTTTGACACCCACGCGAGGCAAGATAATTACATTAACAGCAGCGTTTGAGATAATTCTTATGATATATTTCTCCTACAGTATAAAGATCACGACATCTTTATTTTTTGTTTTGAAATTCCTGACAGATATGTCTTCAAACAGACATTGATCATATTATACAACTGATATTCTCGTTTTTTTCGCCTAGGAAGTGAACACATGTTCCCGGCTACATTACAATAGTAGGTCTCGGAATATCGGGATAGGTACTTAATGCTAAAAAAAAAAAACTTTACTGTAAAAACAATTTTCAGACAGAAAACACATTCATGTCATAAATGTCATTATGATATAAGAAAACTTATGTGATTGCGTTATCGTACTGTTAAGAGAAATGGATTTCAGCAATACGCTCTGTAGTAAAGGATAATTTTACGTGGGCGAATAAACTTCATGTGTGCAATCATATTCAATCATTGTATATTGCATAATGCACTGAATCCGATGCGTTTTAACAAAATGTGGTTATTTTTGTCTCTAATCAAATAAAAACCATCAGTGAATAGAATGGAAACAATCTTTTATTACGAAACAGTATTCTAAAAATTGCCAGTATTTTGTTGATTCATGAAATGTCGGCAAAAAGATTTGTTCTATTTTTTTCTTTTTTTTCTTCAGCGGAACAAAAATTCATCTGCGCAATTTAAATTGAAAATTTGCGTGAATCAAATGGATTCACTTTTTGTTGCAAATCCAATCCTGTTTTTTTTTTATTTTAAAATAATAATGAAAAAAAAGATGAAAAAGAAAAAAAGAAAATCTCGAGATGTTGTAGAATGTTACTGAAAGGACGAAGAAAAAATCAACAGAAAAGTAATATGAAGAACACCGAACATTTTGTCACAGTGGGAAATGTTCTCCACGATGTTAGAACATTATGCCTGTACGTCGTTATTTTCAACAAGCGTGCTTCATTTTGCGTTCCATGTGTAATATCATTATCATATCGGCCTAGATAACAGTCTAATTGTCTGAGAAGAGTGTTTAGATATAAATACTCGCTAGTAGAAGTACATTTCAAACATACTTTCTTTGATCTTCGCTACAGGATGCTGGCGTTTATAGATTAATATTAAAACGTAGTTAACGATGGTCTCATACATGTATGCTGCCTTCTGCATGTACTTTGCCGTTATTTAATTGGATCGTCGCTACATCTGTCGGGCCTTTTCAGAGATGACATACCTCCTTGACTAGGAAAGACATTTATTGCATGTTAAAATCTGCCAAAAAACTATAAAATTGTAATACGGAAACACGTCCTTCACAAAATATATCTAAAATATTATTAAACGGTTTTCGATAGGATATTTTTCTGTATCATTATCATGTCGGTCAGTAATATACACAGTGGGCTCAAATCACTTCAAATACCTTGGTATATTTCATAGTTCATAAATTGAAAATATCGAAGTGGCGTGTTTCTAATGATAAGCATGACGTACTATGACCGACGGAACTAACGTCCGCCTGGTACATACATCACACGATAATCAGCCTTAGGTATGATCGATAGCCGTCGGCATTTAATGTAGGCAGGAATTAGAGGAACGGGCGTTAGGCTTCTTGGGTACACGGTAGTTTACGCTTAATGAGCTGTCTATTCTTTGGACATTACAGCGGTTAGGCATTGGACATACCAGTTAAAGAACAGGATACGTAGCGTAGCGTAAACACCACTCTCATGTTATTATACGATAAATTATTCTGTTTTTAAATAAATAAAGTGTAGTAATTAAATTATTCAAATTCAGCCACATAAAGAATGTTGATAAATGAGACAGGACAGTATCGCTATCAATGTGATCAGAGACAGGACAGTATCACTATCAATGTGATTGGAGACAGGACAGTATCACTATCAATGTGATTGGAGACAGGACAGTATCACTATCAATGTGATTGGAGACAGGACAGTATCACTATCAATGCGATTGGAGACGAGACAGTATCACTATCAATGTGATTGGAGACGAGACAGTATCACTATCAATGTGATTGGAGACGGGACAGTATCACTGTCAATGTGATTGGAGACAGGACAGTATCACTATCAATGTGGTAGGGGTCAGGACAGTATCACTATCAATGTGGTAGGAGACAGGACAGTATCACTATTAATGTGATTGGAGACAGGACAATATCGCTATCAATGTGATTGGAGACAGGACAGTATCACTATCAATGTGATTGGAGACAGGACAATATCGCTATCAATGTGGTAGGAGTCAGGGCAGTATCACTATCAATGTGGTAGGAGACAGGACCGTATCACTATTAATGTGATTGGAGACAGGACAATATCACTATCAATGTGGTAGGAGACAGGACAGTATCACTATTAATGTGATTGGAGACAGGACAGTATCACTATCAATGTGATTGGAGACAGGACAGTATCACTTTCAATGTGATCAGAGACAGGACAGTATCACTATCAATGTGATAGGATACGAGACAGTATCACTATCAATGTGATTGGAGACAGGACAGTATCACTATCAATGTGATTGGAGACTGGACAGTATCACTATCAATGTGATTGGATACGAGACAGTATCACTATCAATGTGATTGGAGACAGGACAGTATCACTATCAATGTGATTGGAGACAGGACAGTATCACTATCAATGTGATTGGAGACGGGACAGTATCACTATCAATGTGATTGGAGACGAGACAGTATCACTTTCAATGTGATCAGAGACAGGACAGTATCACTATCAATGTGATTGGATACGAGACAGTATCACTATCAATGTGATTGGAGACAGGACAGTATCACTATCAATGTGATCAGAGACGAGACAGTATCACTATCAATGTGATTGGATACGGGACAGTATCACTATCAATGTGATTGGAGACGGGACAGTATCACTATCAATGTGATTGGAGACAGGACAGTATCACTATCAATGTGATCAGAGACAGGACAGTATCACTATCAATGTGATTGAAGACGGGACAGTATCACTATCAATGTGATCAGAGACGGGACAGTATCACTATCAATGTGATCAGAGACGGGACAGTATCACTATCAATGTGATTGGAGACAGGACAGTATCACTATCATTGTGATTGGAGACGGGACAGTATTACTATCAATGTGTAAGAGACAGGACAGTATCACTATCAATGTGATCAGAGACAGGACAGTATCACTATCAATGTGATTGGAGACGGGACAGTATCACTATCAATGTGATTGGAGACGGGACAGTATCACTATCAATGTGATTGGAGACGGGACAGTATCACTATCAATATGATTGGAGACGGGACAGTATCACTATCAATGTGATTGGAGACGGGACAGTATTACTATCATTGTGATTGGAGACAGGACAGTATCACTATCAATGTAATCAGAGACGGGACAGTATCACTATCAATGTGATCAGAGACGGGACAGTATCACTATCAATGTGATCAGAGACAGGACAGTATCACTATCAATGTGATTGGAGACGGGACAGTATCACTATCAATGTGTAAGAGACAGGACAGTATCACTATCAATGTGATTGGTGACAGGACAGTATCACTATTAATGTGATTAGATACGAGACAGTATCACTATCAATGTGGTAGGAGACAGGACAGTATCACTATTAATGTGATTGGAGACAGGACAATATCGCTATCAATGTGATCAGAGACAGGACAGTATCACTTTCAATGTGATCAGAGACAGGACAGTATCACTATCATTGTGATTGGAGACAGGACAGTATCACTATCAATGTGATTGGAGACGGGACAGTATCACTATCATTGTGATTGGAGACGGGACAGTATCACTATCAATGTGATTGGAGACGGGACAGTATCACTATCAATGTGTAAGAGACAGGACAGTATCACTATCAATGTGATCAGAGACAGGACAGTATCACTATCATTGTGATTGGAGACGGGACAGTATCACTATCAATGTGTAAGAGACAGGACAGTATCACTATCAATGTGATTGGAGACGGGACAGTATCAATATCAATGTGATCAGAGACGGGACAGTATCACTATCAATGTGATTGGAGACGGGACAGTATCACTATCAATGTGTAAGAGACAGGACAGTATCACTATCAATGTGATCAGAGACAGGACAGTATCACTATCATTGTGATTGGAGACAGGACAGTATCACTATCAATGTGATTGGAGACGGGACAGTATCACTATCAATGTGTAAGAGACAGGACAGTATCACTATCAATGTGATTGGAGACGGGACAGTATCACTATCAATGTGATCAGAGACGGGACAGTATCACTATCAATGTGATTGGAGACGGGACAGTATCACTATCAATGTGTAAGAGACAGGACAGTATCACTATCAATGTGATCAGAGACAGGACAGTATCACTATCATTGTGATTGGAGACGGGACAGTATTACTATCAATGTGTAAGAGACAGGACAGTATCACTATCAATGTGATCAGAGACAGGACAGTATCACTATTAATGTGATTGGATACGAGACAGTATCACTATCAATGTGGTAGGAGACAGGACAGTATCACTATTAATGTGATTGGAGACAGGACAATATCGCTATCAATGTGATCAGAGACAGGACAGTATCACTTTCAATGTGATCAGAGACAGGACAGTATCACTATCATTGTGATTGGAGACAGGACAGTATCACTATCAATGTAATCAGAGACGGGACAGTATCACTATCAATGTGTAAGAGACAGGACAGTATCACTATCAATGTGATTGGAGACAGGACAGTATCACTATCAATGTGTAAGAGACAGGACAGTATCACTATCAATGTGATCAGAGACAGGACAGTATCACTATCATTTTGATTGGAGACGGGACAGTATCACTATCAATGTGTAAGAGACAGGACAGTATCACTATCAATGTGATTGGAGACAGGACAGTATCACTATCAATGTGATCAGAGACGGGACAGTATCACTATCAATGTGATTGGAGACGGGACAGTATCACTATCAATGTGTAAGAGACAGGACAGTATCACTATCAATGTGATCAGAGACAGGACAGTATCACTATCATTGTGATTGGAGACGGGACAGTATTACTATCAATGTGTAAGAGACAGGACAGTATCACTATCAATGTGATCAGAGACAGGACAGTATCACTATCAATGTGATTGGAGACGGGACAGTATCATTATCAATGTGATCAGAGACAGGACAGTATCACTATCAATGTGATTGGAGACAGGACAGTATCATTAGCAATGTGGTGGATGACCATGCTTCAGCAAGAATTAAAACGAAAAACATTCATGAAAATAGACTGAAATACTTTTTTTTATAAGAAAAAAAATGACGACAAGCCTTCACGGTTGGTTTTGATAGATGCATTTCTATTTGAATAATTCTATTAGTTATCATCTGTCATTTCAATATACGTCAGACACTGCTTATAGGCTAATGTTGATATCGAGTCCTGTGTGACAGTTAAGTGTACAAATATTAATGCGATATGTCAGTAATCTGCGGTAAAAAAAACTTAACCTCACTACAGAAAAAATCCATCACAATATAACACAGGTATCCAATTATCCACCACAATGTTACACAAGTATTCAATTATTCATCACAATATTTCAAAATTATCTAATAATCCACCACAGTATTACACAATAAGTTCTCAATTATCCACTACAGTTATAACACACAACAACCCCTAATGATTCCAATTATCCACGATTAAACGTGAACTACCTTCCTTAAACAATACACGATCAACTATATGTTTTTTTTTCTAATTATCCGGTATAACACATGACTCATTAATATATATATATATATACGCAAAACACATTTATCTTTAGCTACCAATGGCGATACACAGACTCGTAACGTAACTACACTAATCAATGACTCGAAGCTATTAAAGGGACACGTCATGTTAATTTAAATTTTTGTTGTTTGGCTGGCGTCTGTTTAAGAGAAGGAGTGACAATTAATGAGATTTATTCCCAACAATCCTATTCAGACGGAAACTCATTAATGAGTATAACGAAATTCTATTACATGATCACATTATCGAACCAACAACAAAGCTATTGACATATACCAATAATTACGCATTATCGACCATCATGCTTTTAAAGATTCAGTTATTCTTTTCTAGTACAAAAGTCACATTAATATATAATCTGTTGATTAGAACATTTTTTTTTTTTTTTTTTTACATTTTTTTCATTTTTGCTAGATGTCCTGATTACCTGTCAAGTACGGTATGTAAATATTATTCTACGTTTATTTGTTTGTGAAAAATCCCCTACAGTTCCTGGCTTGAACATTTTAACCATTTTACAAAAGATTTCGTAATAGTGCATTTTGATAGCAACAATTCTCGCATTCCAATGCCACACTCAAATTAGATATACATGGAAAATGGATGAAAAACATCAAAGGTAATTCAATAATTCGATGTCCAGATTATTCGCTTGTCTGTTTTAAACTTTAGATTCGATCTTAACATGAAACAACAAACGGGATCACAACATAAAATCCATACAGTGTTGCTTTCTGATCAGAAATAATGGCTAAGCTAGTAATTGATGTCGAGCTAGGAGGGAAATTGGGGAAAGTGACTATATAGCTTGTTTGATTCTCTGATGTCTCACCAGGTCCGCGACTGCCAGATTCGCTTTGATTACCAATGTTGACTCTCCACTAAACATGGCTACCGGAATCAATACGAACGGCAACCAGCTCACAGCTCGCCGTATGCATACCAATGATTTCGTGTCCTCTAAAATCCGAGAGGTCATGCAGGAGACAATATAAACAAGCACAATGAAGACATGATATAAAATATGAAAAACACAAATAAGTACTGAAATCATGTACTTTTGTACAGGATATGTACTCCGTACATCAGTATATATTTGTTAAGACGAACCAATTGTCATACAAGATTAGACACCAGTTCGTATAGCAAATAAACATCATTTTTATGTTTATATCATATTTCAAGTAAATTCCCACGTGCTAAATACTTTAAAGACCTCTCCTCTTAAAGTAGATACTGTGAAGAAGACCATATATTTGCAAATGCATAATCTGATACATGTCAAGATTTCCAACTCGATCTGATTAGACAAGAAATAAGGAAATCATCACGTGCAGGTTAATATACAAGATATTGACGCCTTGTTTTCCAATTTAGAACAGTCGGGTCATAGGGATTCCTTCTGTCTAAATTTAGATAAACAGGACCGGGCGAACCCCGGAATACAAAAATACATGTACGATATTTAAGTCTCGAAGGATGTTATTTGTTTTAGAATTTATCTCTTTACCTAATTGTTCAATTTTAAGATAATATCTTTTTCTTGAATATACACATTGAATTAAGATAATAATCGAATTATCGTTACAAATGTAAAATAAAGATTAAAGATTTTAATTTCGGTCAATATGGTGTTATACCGACCTGTAAGAAAATATTGACCGAGGGCGAAATATTAGGTTCATATAACATGAAATTGACCTCATCAAACATCCATAATTTGAAAATGTGCCATAATGACATGATTGCAGTGTATTCAATGCCTGTTTCATATTGAATTTGTTGAATTTGTTCTAAAAAGAAGCAGAGTTATGAATAATTTGTCAAAAAACAACGTCTCATTACATACGGTACAGATATTGCGCCCGGCATTATATCTACAAACGATATTACATAATTACGAATGACCGAAGTAAAGATGTCCAATGTCCAGAAATAACTAACTCATTGATCAGTATAGCGTTTGATAAGTTTTGATGAGGTCTTGCAGAGGAAATCAGAGGCGTCATAGGTCTACTAAACGTTATACGCTACAGCATCTTTCATGCTGGTGCCAGAGGCTACAGTCGTATACACAAACCTTCAATCACCTCTCAGCCTGTATGACGGAAATTAGCTCAAGCAGTATACATGTAACGGTCCGGGTTCTAATTTACCGAATTATTCAAGTGTGAAATCCCGAGTTTGTATCCACTGAGTGTATTTTCTTGTTCATTTAATGTGCATTATGTCCCATAAAGGATTATTTGTGACCTAGCTACGGATACTCGTTTGATGACGTGTTCAGAGTAATTCACCCCTAATGCAGTGGAACAGTAATATATTATTAATTCCAAAAGACAGGTTTTTCTTATTAGATAATGTTTTAAATTAAACCAGAAGTTTGATAAGAACCAGAGTCAAGACAGATCTTGTTATTCGAATATCGATTATTTCCGGTGAGTTTCATTTCTTTACAATCTGTTTGTGAAAATAATTTGGCGACATGTTTACTCTTGTTACCAATAACATTATTTGTACGTTTATCTAACAAAGCACTGTCTTAAAACTAAATGCAATTTCTTGTTAAAAATTTGCATCCTTACGCAAACACGAAGTAATGTTGGAATATGCGGATAACTAACCTGCTACACCACATCCAGTAATTGGAAGCGTTTTTCATACTGTTCCATCAGACATTTCCCTCTTCCTGGTAGATGTAGCTACTTAAGATTCAGCGTTAAAGGGTTAGCAGTATAGACTGGGAAAAAGTTAATGTGTTTTATTGTTTCCGAATAGGGAGATAGAACGACGTGCTGTAATTAGATCAGTCGGAGCAATGCCAATTTAGAATACCATTGAGCCCTGTGATAGCAGCGATCACCGTCGTCATATGATATTTCTGTTAAGACAATGAAACACAAGAGGCAGATTTATAGAAAAAAAAAACAAAATATGCACCAGAACGAGAATAGGATTGACTTTGATTTTGCAGGGACTCCGGGATTTGTGAATTTACAAAATGATGCTGAGGAAAAGACCATGCATCTACCATCAGTTTACAGTGTTGACAGTCTTGTCAATAAAGTTGTAGATAATCTGAGCTATATTTTGGAAGTGTTCTATTTTTCGCTATTTTCACAGATAGGGCAATCGCTACAATCAGATACCATGAAAATAAAATATATGAAAACAATGGTGGTAAGTTTTAACTTGTGCTAAAACAGACAATTTTGTTTAAATATTAATAAATTGTTATGCGCGAAAATTTAAATCTTCCAAAACGACCACATTTACTGAATGAATATTTATATGTCAACGTTTTTGTAAAACAAAATGTTTAATCACTGATCGATTATTAAAAACTCAGCTGTATATCGTTGACAAAGGGAATATCAGTGTTGTTTTCTTTCAAAAGGGTCATTTCTATAAATAGCTTTAGGTAAAATAATCGATATCAATCTTCATACATTTGTGTATTTCTTCTATGTTTAATTAATTCAATATTGACCATATAAAGGAATAGGACATATCTGACATTAACGAACTCCTTGATGGCGACTTTAATAATTCAACGTAGGTTCCTGTTCTGATCGTCAATAGAATATTAAGCATGAAGATTCCTATGTGTGCGGTACTCACTACATTGTGTTCAGCACAGGAGATGTATTAGTATACCTGGGCATGCTCGTGCGTTTCATGTAGTAGGGAACGTGGAAGACATGATGAATTATATTGATTTGAAGTAGAAATGCGTGCTACGGTCACGTGGCGTATACAAAACTTCCCTGAGCACGCGTGATCTTTATTCATTTAAAGTTTGTATGCACTCTACCGCCAATTGTTGCTTATTTTAGATGGAAGTGTGCAGCGACATTCCATGCTAACAAACGTGCGTTCTTTCATTTGAATATTTGAATAATGAGGTTAGTGCGCCACCCTATCTAGAATGCGATATGTTTTGCTAGTGTTTTTTTTCAAATTTCTGCCTTAATTGCCTCCTTCATTTCAGCTATATCATTGACAATTCTTAGAAAGAAGAAAACAGATGCGTAGAAGTTTAATTCACAATTTAGCTATACCGAATCTAATCATAACTTTGCCAGTATTTAAAAGGTGTTAAATACTTGTGTATCATTTGTAAAATCCTTTAATTGATAGAGGGAGAACGCACCTTGTCAAAATACTGATAAAATAGTGATTAATTTCGGAAACATCACAGAGATGGACACATATTAACTTCTATTCAAAATATACGAGGATGTAGCATATTTTACCAAAAAGCACACTCTGTGTACATGCCATTAAATCACCAATGCAAATAATGTTGTATACAAAAAGTTAAGGATAGACCATCAAACTTTTAAAAGATAAACATGAAACATAATATTAACCAACACAGTCATTGATCTGTAACACACGAGGAAGAACGAAATATACATTTGATTTGATATAAAAAGTTTCCGGAAAACTTACTATTTTTGTATGCTATGTCCAATTTTTATCTCTGGTTAATATGATCTATTTTCTTGATAGTATTACAATCGATGCATGCATCAATATGTTTTATGTTACTTCTATAACAAATCACGATAGAACAATATATCTTTGAAATGTATCATTCAGTCATGTATTTCGAAATCAAAAGAACTGGCAATCCAATCAATGAGTGCTATGTTCTAGTCTGACAAATAATCGACATTCTATACACAGGCCCTATATAACAAGCCCTTTCAATGAATTCTATATATATATATTCATATATATGTTTCCCGGGCGGCTGATCCAATATTTCACCTTTGAATGTGTTACCAACCCTGTAAACGATACGTTTACTAACACTTGCTCTACTAGTTGGGTACAAATACAGCGCGATATCCATTATACCGCTGTATTTAGTGAGTGTGTTGTTGCCCGCTGTTTCCCTCGTGGTTTGTGTGAGGCGCTTTATGTGTTTCCGTTTGTGATGCAAGAATTTCACAATGGCGTGTTGCATTAATAGTTTCCAAAAGGGATCCTGTCTAGTCTAATACATCAACTGAATGCAAACTCTTAATGTTTACCATAAACCAGATTCGCTAGCAATTGTTAAATGAAAATTGGTATCATCCGAACTAACCTATTGTTTATACATTAGCAATGCTGGCAAATAGAAGATGTAAAAGATTCCAAATCGATATCGCCACGTATCGGTAATATACATAATATTGTAAGAAATCAAAATGTAATGACGAAACAACGTTATTATGTCACTGCAATATATAATAAAGTTCATGTATTTTCATTACTAAGAACATCACTTATCCTGCTTATATTATATAAGATATCCGTTATGAAAACGACGGGTAATTCGAAGGCAGATACAATCACACAAAAGAGCAATGATTCAACCAGCTTAACAGGAAAGCAACTTAGCAGACAGGAAAGGCAACCACAATTAATCAGGTGCACGCCAACAGCCGATTCATTTGTCCGTCGCATAACCATATTTTCAGGAGGCGACTGTGTCATTTGTGAATTTTCACAAATCATCTGACATTAGATCCAAAACGATAAAAAAACCAAAAATACTGACATGTCTTAATCTTAATTTAAACTGACAATTGATGAGACGAGGTGAAAATCTGAACAAAAGAGGAATTTACACAGAGATCCTTGAACAGGTACAGGCAGAAAAAGGCCATGTGCCCCAGAAGGGTAAGCGACGTCTTTTTCTTCATCGACAGTACCCGCCATGCGAAAACAACGAAATCACCAGGCATTTCAATCTAAATATTAACAATATTAATCCGCTTTCTTCAGACAACAGATCACGGTTGAACAATATCTTGTTACCGATTGTTAATATACAGTACTTACCATGCGATGTTTGTTTGCTTATTTGTTTTTTTGTTCGATCTTTACGTGTTTTTATCAGGTAGGGTCATTTCAGGCAAGGTTTGGGGGGAAGAGGAAGCCGGAGTTCACTGTATACTTATATAGAGTAATTATAAATCATTTGGTATTCTTTAGCAACTGCCCCGCGTAGGCCACGAAATAACAACCAAGAGGTGGAGAAATAGCGTTAAAGACGGTCAAATGCCTTAATCCCTTGACCTCCGCAGCGCCACCAACAATGCGACTAATTTCATAAACATGCGTGTGTAATATTTGCGTTGAGTGCTTTAAGCTTATGATACAGTTATTCTATAACGTCAGCAATATTTCTATAACAAATAAAATCAATAACTGCATCAGCAACATATTAGAACTACTGACGACAAACGTTAAGGGCAATATCGAAATTTGAGAAGAGAACCAAAGTGGAATCTCTACTTTCTAGAAACTATTGACATTTTTCTTTATGTGTTGTAAATGCTCAATGCCGATCGTTATACGAAAAAGACTTAATTTGGTGTGAAAATGTCTTGATTGATTAGGGACTGAAAAAAATTAATCAACATTCGTTGCCTGGCAAACGGCTTCTTCTCGGGAGAAATTTGCGATCTATATCGAGACAGATTGGTATAGGCCTGTAATGGACTTGTCAAGTCAAGAGGTGTAGTGGTACATACATATTAGGGATTGCGTGCGGTCGCCCATCTTGATAGAAATTTCTCTTGCTATATCCATATATCAGATTTTATTTGGACACCGCTAACTGAGGTAAATATATAGACCAATGTTCTTTCCTGCTTATATATAATATACGGAAACTGTGAGCACATTGTCCCTTATTTATAGCACGTATTCAATATGGGACACATTCGTTGCACTATCTCACGATTTGTTATAATGTATAAGCCTATTTATCATATCTTATTCAGGTAAGCACACCCCATTAGACTTACGGCGAGAACAAAGCATTTCCTTCCATAAACAATCAGGGTGAAGCATTATACATTAACGTCAAAATAAACGGAACGATAAACACCACATAACACATTATCAAAAATGCAAATACGTTATTGCGACGAAACAGATGTAAAAATTATTGGATTTGGATTTGTAAACAGAATTGTACAGGCACGTACAAATTAATCTGGTAATGCATCTTTGAACAGTAAGGCCACGTTAAAATGTTAGGGTCAAACCAAGCTTAACATCACACACAGTATTGGAGATTTATAGTCTACTTCATATAATATCTTGGAAACGTTTTGCAATTTTGTTCATTCCATTTTGGACGTATTAAACACTAATTATGAATCGCTTTTCGTTGTAGTACAAACATGTGCGTGTATCGAAGTGTATATTCTATATCTAAATATATATAACTTTATATATTACTTGATAATCTTTAGTGCACAGAGTAAAATGTATAATTGTCCCAATTTAAATTAACTACTGTTCAAAACCAAAACTTATTGAAAAAGATATATATATATATATATATAATCTTTACACCTAGTCTAGTTGAACGGCGATATCATACTGGAAAATGTAGGTCGAGCCACTTGATCATCATTGACGACGCCATGACCACAAAATAGTTCCAAGATTGAATGATAATGATAATGTCAATTCACATTTAAACCACATTTTCAAAAACGCTTTTTCAAATGACATTTAGGAATGCAAGCATACATCACGCAACCTGTTTATGTGACGACAAGATATATGATCTTGCGCATGCGCAATGGACATGGGTAAGTATTGATAAGTACATAAACTGATTTTAAACAACTTTGTAACGTACTCAAGGGTAAATATTCCTAAATGTTTGGGGTTTTCGTTTTTCAAGGATGTGATGAAATATGATTATAAATGTGTGTTTTTGGTCGGTATTTTGAAACATGGTCGTAGTTGGTGAGACGTTTGTAACACTGTTTGTAGTTGTAAAGGGAGTATGATAAATTAACATTACACATTGTTAGCATGTCTAAGTGAGTATATTAAGTGATTCTAATTTGGTAATTATTGAAATCATTATTTCTGTGTTCATATTGTCATAGTTCATTCATATTCATGTTTTCAACAAATTGAAATGAGTAAACCGGTTTTGAACATGGTGACAATTGGTAGTGTCCAGAATTCCCGAGATAGTGGTGGATTTCGACAATAATAGTCGGTATACCACGATGGTAGTTGAAAGTCCGAAGTTGGCAAGATGGTGGTAGATTGTCGTGTGTTTATAAGATATAAATATGAAGTCTTGCACTCACAAGCTGGTTGTTGAATAAGGATTCATTATTAATGAAAACTACAGTGATTTTTTTTTCGCTCAAGCATTCATTTTTATCGAATTTATGCCTGATTGAGTTACTTGTTGTTACTGGAATATCATTCATTATAACATATTCAATTGTTTTCAGAACTATTTCTGTAGTTGATGCGTGGTTGCTGGAGTTTGCTCGAATGTATTGTGGTAGGTACAGGATAATGGCGACTAGGTAGAACAGTAATGGTTACCGCCATAAGCCATAACCCTCTGTAAAATAATCTTGTCTTTTTTTAGAAATTTGGCTTCATTGCATATGATTAAATGGAAATCTCGAGTGACGTAACAGAAAGTGTTTAACTTGCAAAATCATCTGTTTTGATTGCATCTGTACTTTTTAACGGTCTTCGTAATAAATATATTATTTGTCTACACATACTTAATCGATCTTGTGCTAGGGATTTCAGTATAGTTAAACATTATGGCTAACGTTTAAGCCGAATCTTCCGATGTATAAGAATGGATAAGATAAAACGCGATTATTTCTGTTGTCATAAAAGCTTCCTACCCAGTTATCGATAATTAATCCTGGAACACAGATCTTTACTTTTTTTCTAAAACGCGTTCAGGTCTAAAATAAACATTATCGAACTTGTTGATATGCTACATATAAAAAGTGGCATTGAGTCATAACCCCAGTGTAGCTAGATTTTATTATAACAGGAATCCTGTGTTTTCATTCCGATAGATTTTCCAGATCGGCAGTACTGTGACATTTAACGTAGCTGGAATATTTACAATGACATTGATTTCCTTGTCAAAAGCGTCAGCTAGAATTAAGTATGTCGCGCGCGAGATGGTCCGATAATGAAGGAAGAAGAATACATTTCGATGGAACAATCCCTCTTTTATGCAAAGAACAACCAACATTTAAATCATTTCCACTTTGTTTTGCGGCAGGAGTGGGCACCAGCGTCATCCTTAAATCAGCGTGGTTGTCATTGATTTTACTATAGCTTTTCTGTTGTATATCAGATATATACTGGAATAACTAAAATACATATCTAGCATGACAACATTACATTTTTTACAGAAGGATTTCCTGTTTTGAGAGAAACGATCAAGGCACATTTATTATAAAATAACCTTGTCACACTCCTGAAACACAAGTCTGTTTGAAAGATGGTTTTTACCAAAACCCTTTCAACTTTTCCTGTGTTGCAGTAGACTGGTGGTCTTGCTGATAGCACAGTCAATATCAGTGTGACCTTTAAAAGCCACGCAAAACATAATCTAAATGAAAACGGTAGTTACGGTACCAACACATCCTGATAGTGGTTCGTGGAATGAATTTGTGTTCCTTCCTATACTTTTGCGATACCTAAAACAGATTGTACTGAGAATGGTGATGAAATATGTCAACTGCCTTTTCAGAGTTATTTGACACACATTTTTGACCAAAAAATGTTGGCATATTTTTTGTATACTTTTTTTTCTTTTTGCTTTTGCTCCGAGAATACCAACGAGAAACGAAACGATAAAAAATATGCTGTTTCTTTGTTTATTTCTACAAGCAACCCGGAAGTGTATAGTTGATATTTTCCCATACAGGTGTCTATCTAATCACAACATATGTTTGTGTTCACCTGCCTTATCAGAGCGCTGCCATTAGCTACATAAACACCAAGCTTACCTTATCGGGAAGCTGACAGGAGTCACTGAACAAGATGAACAAACAAACCAAAACTAACATATTAAACTTACCTGTACGTTCTCATCATCACATGGGACCGTACCATCAACATTGGCCATCCATGCTTCCAGGTAGTCCATTTTGTGTGACAAATCCATGTCCCCTACACAATGGTCATTTTACGAGCGTTATCATTCTGTCTGTAGCGGTCATTGCTAGCAAGACGTCCGAACAATCCCTTAGACCCCAGCAGATTGATGTTTTCCCGCTACGCTCACGTGCTACAGTGCATATGGTAAATCAATCATTATTCTCTCAGAACAACTGCATGCTTATGGAATATTATGCAGCATTGTTTTCCTTTAGATAAGGTAAAATGGCAAACTTTATAATATCAGTTCATTTCTTACAGACGTTTCGGGACTGGTTAATCCCGGAATCAACCATTTCTACAGGAAAAATATTGACGCGTATTGAAGTAAGCACTAGAGGTTGTAGTGTAAGTCCCGCCTGGTAGGCTTAGGCACAAGGTCGGGGATATCGACAGCCGTACAGACCACATGAGGTAAATCAAATCTGGGCGACTCATCTCTTTCAAAAGAAAGCATATGTTGGACATATTCCAGACCGATGAATTTAGAGACTAAATGGACCACCATTTGTATATTTATTAAGTGTTATTAAGAATGCTACCATAGCAACTGGGCTCACAGGACTACGTCACATTTTGCTGTAGTCTGGTTTGCTGTTGGGCCTAATGAACGATGAAAGCGAAACGGGGTCATCAAGGATCAAGTGCAGTACTATGTCAAAGAAACGCTCAGATCGATCAAAAATTACATTCAACTTCTGACAGAAATGAAAGCATCAGATTGACTTATCTACTCCTAATTGCAATTAGCATGATACACTATGATGCAGGCAGTTTAAGAGCGTAGAAGGTCGCGTACAGCAACTGGGACCTGATCACTGTTCATGTTAGGTAGAATAAACTATAGATAAATGAATAATTCAGTTGTATCTAAGATCTACTGGGAAGGAACATAAAATTTCAACATATCATTAATTCATATAACGTTACCAGGAAGATAACATCCGACCGTACTTATTGTCCTAGGTACTGCGTCACTGATGGCTATTCGAGATTTAGAATAAAGGAAAACGTCATAGGTACACGTAACACCTGCTCGACGAGGAAGGATGGAAACATTATACGATACCATTTACGTAATTAACCCCATGAAATGAACCGTGTTACCTAGCTCTGATGATAATCACTTAGTATACAAGCAGTAAAACCCCCACTATGTCCATAATGCCAAAACTAGAATAGTACAAGATTTCCTTAGATATGTGAAAAGTATCAGGGCTTATCACAGAAGAATATCAACTAAATTGAACGTTTATTTCATCCCATTAATGAAAATTATTTAGTATTGAGTTTCTTATAGAAATACTTTAGCTTGCTGCTGGAAAATTTGATAAACGTTAAATTATCACTTGACTACCGGTAACCTATCTGTGTGTTTGTCATCATTATGGTAGTATTTCACATGTGATGTCATTAACTCATTATTTATTTAATACGTATGCCAAAGTTGTGTGTGTATAACAATGGACGATGTTAACGTTCATTTTATATCAGAATATTTAAACACATATTGCATAGCCTCAATGTTTGGATTTATCGATAAAAACGCAATGCGTTTAGGCTTGCACTCGAGCACACGGTCTTGCCATTTAAATATGCTTTGTTTGTTTGTTTACATTCTTACATTTCATATAAAAGCGGTTTAACTGTGGAAACAAAACATGATATATGATGATATATATATACATGTATATATGTAAACACGTAAGTGAAAGACATCGATTTCACCATTTTATGCTTAGAACCGTCTAATAGACGACCACTATTTATGGTTTCTGGCATAATTTTGGAGTTCAATTTACAATGTTTACAAGGTCACTAGTTTTTTTTGTATCTTTGATGAAAATGGATGGCTATCAAATGTAAGAATAATGATTTTTTTTATTTACTCTACCTGCATCGAAGTGCATTTACATCTGGATGATAACATTCATTTATTTAATCATCGCTATGTAAGTACAATAAATACAGACGTAGAGAATTAAAGGAAATACTTTATCTTTAAATAATACAATGCACATTGTGATGAATGCATATAACTTTGGAAGTTAAAGTGTGAGATTTCCTTAACAACAACATTAAAGAATATAAAATAGTTATGCAATAATGTGATAAAACAAATCCTCGTAAATCATAATTCTGATACATTTATTGGTTTAAGCTTCAGCTTTACCTTATTCAAGGTTTTGGTCTTGCTTTTTAAAAAAAATCTGATGCTACATTTAGATTTTCGTCGAACTAACAGTTGTTTTGGAAATAGAATGGAATGAATCCAAGACAAATCCAATACTGGAATGTACACTGGCTCTCGGTTGTCATTAATCTTATGTACACATACATGTATAGAGAATACGACGTCAGCAACATAATTAGTTACAGATTTCGAATTCCCCAAATCATACTAAAATGATGATTACTGTTTCTCGGCAAGATTTGCAATTTCGAAGCGCTTCCGACGGATTTTGGATACGATCTATGATATCTGTTTTTCCCCTGGACTAACGGTAAAATCCAACCAAGATGTATCATAAATGGCTAAATTGGAGAAAATGTTCTTCCAGTAATCTGTTGAGGGACTAAACGTGTATGAGCACGCATTTCTGAATCTGTTTAGTATGGTTATTTTGGAGCGTAGAGGTAATGAAACGTTCGTTTAGAATGTACCATTTTGACTACCGATTTTCAGATCAGTTTTTGTCTGTAGTAACTTACCAAGTAAATGTAAAAGACTTTTACAAATTTCATCGATTGTACGTCATGTGTGCAAAATATTCATTTTTCATCTCAACGCTGTGGTGGATATCAAGTGTTCGTCTGGGGGTATTTCGCAGTATATAAATCATTACCGCCTTTAGAAGTTGTCTGTCAGCAGCGCGGATGGAATAGACATATGAAATTCACGCTCAATAACTTACTGGATGTTCGTTTCGATCGAAGACGTGTAACTACAGCAATGATAATTATCTAAATGACGCAATTAGTTCGAGCGTACATTGCAAAGAAATCTTAGGTTGAATCAATCAATATTTTTTCAAAAATTACAAAAAGAAGATTTGATTAATGGTATAACGTACGCAACGAAATTTCTGTTTCTAAAGATTTTATTGTAAGCAAAGCTGCTTTTGTATATGAAAACTTCTCATCGCTTTCTCTATATACGAAAGCATAATGATTTGATTCTCGTCATCATGCAATATGTCTACAACTCACAGACAAACTCACAACTCATGGTTTCGAGAGTTGCAGTTTGATATCAATTATGCGGAAGTTTACCTTCGTCCTAATGATCTCATTAAGAATGATTGTATTTCTTTGTGATATAAGAAGCTGGGTGTATTTCATGTTAGTTTATTTGCATGTTGGTCACGCTGGTTAACATTTCGTTCCCATTTGATCGAAGTTCAAATCCCTCGATAGTGTCCTTACTGATTGCTTTTGTTGGTATGGCGGTGGTGGAGTTACTAAAATGTTTGACCGTTTTCATTACAAGCTTTTGGGTCGCGGGTTTGATGCCTACTTGAAACAGTCGCCGGGAAGTAGGACTTTACATGACCTTGGCTGTTAATAGGTGGACCAATTTATGTTTGACATAGTTGTACACGTAATGGCTATTAAATGTAAAAAAGTTGAAGGCAGTCACATAACGACAGCTATTGGATATATAGAAATATAGTCTATTAGAACGTGTACAGATGAACAAAATACAACCAAACCGGAAAACGTTTAAGTCACGTGATATAACGGATATTGATAAACAAGGTGAAATTCTAAGTCTTCTATTGGACGATAAAACATTCACTCATTGACTGGGTGATAGTTCAATATGTACCGGGAAGATTTTTTCTGTACTTTCATTTAATAACTTTCTGCATTCGTTATCAAGTTGCCGTTGGTTTTAATTAGGATGTTTGAACAACTTCATTTGATCTGGTCAGACACAATTTTATAAGCAACTGACTGTTCTATTGTGAGCAGTTAGTATCAGAATGGCTTAATCATACAGAAAAGCTGAAATTGAGTTATTGATTCTACAACCCTTTACAAAATTGACTCTATATAGCCGCGATATTATATTGCACTGTACCACTGCCTTTTTGAAACAAAATAAAAACGTATTTCTAAACATATAATTTTATAATTTCATATTGCTATAAAAGCTCTATTGTCTATCATCAGAGGTTTTAATATGTCCTTATGTCATGTTTTAATACCTTTACATAATGGTAGGGGCCAGAATGTATAATTATTTACTTGACTTCCTCCTGGAATTAGCCATATGCAGCTATTGAGGACATACCGCGACACGCATGCGCGGATTTCCCGCTCCAAGGGAACGATTTTTTTACTATAGATTACATAGCGGCATTTCAGAAAAATATTAATATATCGTTATGCAGAGAAAAAATCCAAAATGAATGCCTCTGATCAGTAAATTTGATGTTTCTTCGTTACAAATATACATTTTTTATAAATTTTAGATGAAAATTAATTGTGCCAATTTTAGCTGAAACTTACACGTGAATGTCCTTCATAGTCTCACCAACTTTTTAACAAAAAGATTATTTTGACAACTTCAATGTGAAATAAAAGCTATATCACGCCAAAATCTCTAAATACATGCCTCTGGCTATCACGTATAGTAACTTTCCAACACATTAATGTAACTTTGACAAATATTAATTGAAAATTACTTGTGTCCTTTTTAAGGTGAAAATGGCATATGATTTCAGTTCACGGAAAGTCCCATCACTGTAGAGGTAAACACGGCATCGATGTTACGTCAGACGAACTGCTATTTATATATACTAAAAGTATATATCTGATCAAAGTACATTTGATATCTTCAAAATAAAGGATTCCGTACTTAATCATGGAAGTGAATCATAAAATATAAACACATTTCCACACAGCGGCAAAGTTATAACCAAAACATAGTTCACAGTATGTGAGTATCAACAATTACTGGAGTTTATTTTAATGTCTCGGTTATTTATTTTAGCAATTATTTTCTCACAATATTGCTATCATCTTTGCACAGCTCATATTAGTGACGTTTGTTTACGCCACCCAAAAATGTCCCATGTACTGCTCGGCTCGTCATAATTAAGTTTACCCGTGTCCTAGACATATGTACTAATTGCTATATACGCCTCAGGGCAGTTGACTTTTACACCTCGGCGGAAGTCTTTTTTTATCCTCCGCTCCCCACCCGTCCTATCAGAAATAACGTGACAATGAACGGCCAATTATACATTTACACCTAAGGGGGTGTTACACGTGGTAATTTCCAAATTTCACGATTGCTACATTGTTTCAATCATTGAAGTTAACCACGAATTATCAAGCAGTACCTTTTCCTTTCCAATCCGACCAACATGATCAAAAAGAGACATTTAGGTCTCAGATTCAAAATTATAAACAGGCATTGTTCACAGGGACATATTACAGAGGGCAGTGGATGCTTTTCTGGTGTTCGCTTTTGTGTCTGCTCATTGAGCCGTGAAAGCATCCAGTTTGTTAGTTACCTGTGCCTCCTCACTACAAAATATATGCAGTTTTTGCACTGACTGGCCTGACCAGAACCAATTTGTCGAATAGTGAAAAAGGAATCCCATTTTCGTAACAAAAATAATAGTAATACTAAATCAAAACAACGAATCATAAATTACATTGATCAGACGGAATATTATTGAGATTTTTAGTGATATTTCAGATGTGAATAGCTCAAACTCGCGTTTTGTTTTTTTAAAAATCTAAACTAAACAAAAAGTATTCGTCACAAAAGTTAGCGAGATCAATTCAAAAATTCAGATTTCTACTATACTGTTTGTTTGGAAAAAAATTATTAGGAACATTCGGAGAATAATGGTAATTGAGCACAGCAACACTAATTATATCTAATTAACTCCATGATCATTATCATCAAAATAAAGAAAACATGCATTTTCTAGCATTTGAAACAACTAGGAAAAGGGAGTCTTAAATCTCCCTATTATACGTTTCTGAATTTACCTGACACAGTTGACATGCAAGACTTGGCTTAGAGTAGACTTAATCATGTTGGCGTGTTAGTATCGCATTTAGTACATTGTATATCATTACATTGGACTTGCATAACAATCACGGACTTGTCCCTTGAAAATTAAGACCTTGGTTTCATGTTGTAACAACCACGTAAAAGGACTACAAAAAAGTGATCAATCTTAATGAGAAATAAAAAAGGTCTTTTTGAAAATGCTGTGTCAGTAAATTTCTAATCATTGTCCTTTCCCTTAGTGTAATGGGTTACTTAAAGACATAGTTAACGGGATCCAATCCGAATCCTTAAAAAATAATTTCCAGTTGTTAATCTTCAAATTCCAATTGTTACAGTAATTATCAATTGCTCTGTTAAAATGTATTTCCAAATTCTGAATGTTCTCGCAGTTTTATTTGTTTAACCAAATCCTGGGGTGTCTTTAGCATACGTCCCTGACCAGATCAGATGATTTCTTCGTATACTGACTATAGTAAAGTGTGAAATCCTATAGGACATAAAGCCGGACGATGAGAAATTAGTCCATGAAAGAGATGACTATAGTTCACACCTGTCCAGTAAACCACAGGGGTTCTCAGTTGGGGGTTTACTGGCGCGTCCTTCGAAATAACTGCCCGTATGCACTCATATTGAATTAATTGGCCAGTATCCTCCTCACTAAGCGGCACAATTTGTGCCTCAGCGCCTCCTACAGTTTAGTTATCAACAATTAAGGCCTCCTGCACCAATGACGAGTCCTAGGAAGATGAAACAGGTGTGCAATGCAATTTAATATGTCTGTTTGTCATGCTGTATCTAATTCTAATTTGTTATTTAAAAGTGATTCCACATGCGTTTCTTTTGATACGATTTTGTTACCTGGATGCATTGCCACTGTGCATTAAGCGTTAAAATCTCTATTGAATAGGTTTCATTACTGTCATTTTTCATATGGTATAGACTTTTATTATCTATCGATGTGTTTCATCCTTCCAGTCAAAAAAAAAAAAAAAAAAAAAGAAGAAGAAGAAGGAAGAAGAAGAAGAAAACGAAGAAGAAGAAACCAACTGCACAATGCATTATATACCAATCGAAACTTTCGTTGCCAATAATCAATATCCGAAACTCTCACATTGGCTTTACCTTGTGTCATGAAGGATATTTCCATGTTTCTGATGCGAAATTGACGTTGATATGTTATTTACAATTGTCTAGTGCACTGCATCGCAATCCCTTTAAATCGATCTGTATATAATCAAGTGTTGAAAACGTTACCGTATATAACAAGAGGGGGTGTGCCTTTGTGTGTCTTGCATCGATCTCCTAGATCAACGTTTTGCGAGACAAAGACACTGGGTAGTGAACCCTGTATTCTGACAGAGTTAAGCAAACATCTGGGCTGAAATATGATGAGTTCAATTTCATTGCCATGGTAAAACAACATTTATTATGTTGCTACATGCAGAGTTACTTTTTGATGGCATTGTTTCCGGATCGTCTCCGGATCTAACAGTTGAAAACGGATGTTTCTTCTATATGATATAGATGTCTATAGCAGATGGTGTCAAAGGAACAGGAAACGCCTTCACAACAGAGCAAATCATTTTTCACATAAATTTACACACATGTACTTAACGTTGCTGTAAAATTGTCAGATATATAAAAATTGCGAAATTTAGTAAATTATGCGGCTAATGCACCGCCCAAACTAGATGTTAACATTTCTTTCCATCACCTTGTATTTACCTTATTCACCTCTCAGGCTTCAAACTTTAAGCCCTTAAAATCACTTACGAATCTTAGAAGGACGAAATAGCTGTGTGATGCATGTTTTTTTTTTCATTAAATAGTGCTACAGGCTTTTGTGACTCTTCTGCAATCTTCTCTATACAAATATAACTAACCCCTCAAAATACTTCACATATAAGTTCGACAATGTTGTTGAGAGAGTTCATGGTCCACTTATTGTTCATTCTGTTATCTCTTACAACCAGAAATGTTTTTCCCAATGTACTGATCTGATAAGGTTTGTTGTTTCAGTGCGCAAAATAGAAATTGGATTACGAATAAAGGAATATCTGGCACAAGATCAGTTTTCATAAGATTTTTTTGAAGAAAATTGTAAAAATAAATTCTACTTATGTTTTTTATGTAGAAAGTACACCTCAATTGACCATTTTGATAGCCATATGATCTTATTTAATTTGCGGAAATTCTTTATACAATGTAGGTTAGCGGCGCCCTGATTGCGTCATACAAGGTTTTCGTTGTTACAAACGTTTGCGTTGCCCTGATTGCGTCCTACAAGGTTTGCGTTGTTATAAACGTTAGCGTTGCCCTGATTGCGCGCTACAAGGTTTGTGTTACAAACGTTAGCGTTGCCCTGATTGCGTCCTACAAGGTTTACGTTGTTAAAAACGTTAGCGTTGTCCTGATTGCGTCCTACAAGGTTTGCGTTGTTATAAACGCTAGCGTTGCCCTGATTGCACCCTACAAGATTTGTGTTACAAACGTTAGCGTTGCCCTGATTGCGTCCTACAAGGTTTACGTTGTTACAAACGTTAGCGTTGTCCTGATTGCGTCCTACAAGGTTTGCGTTGTTATAAACGTTAGCGTTGCCCTGATTGCGTCCTACAAGGTTTACATTGTTACAAACGTTAGCGTTGCCCTGATTGCGTCCTACAAGGTTTGCGTTGTTATAAACGTTAGCGTTGCCCTGATTGCGTCCTACAAGGTTTGCGTTGTTATAAACGTTAGCGTTGCCCTGATTGCGTCCCACAAGGTTTACGTTGTTATAAACGCTAGCGTTGTCCTGATTGCGTCCTACAAGGTTTGCGTTGTTATAAACGTTAGCGTTGCCCTGATTGCGTCCTACAAGGTTTACATTGTTACAAACGTTAGCGTTGCCCTGATTGCGTCCTACAAGGTTTGCGTTGTTATAAACGTTAGCGTTGCCCTGATTGCGTCCTACAAGGTTTGCGTTGTTATAAACGTTAGCGTTGCCCTGATTGCGTCCCACAAGGTTTACGTTGTTATAAACGCTAGCGTTGCCCTGATTGCGTCCTACAAGGTTTGCGTTGTTATAAACGTTAGCGTTGCCCTGATTGCGTCCTACAAGGTTTACATTGTTACAAACGTTAGCGTTGCCCTGATTGCGCCCTACAAGGTTTGCGTTGTCATTAGCCAAACAGAATGACATATTTATGTTAATCATAATATCAACAGAAAATAAACGTAATGAAGAAATTAAATTACAACTCCAGCAGAGAGTTTAGTGAAGATAATACACACTTGTGCGTTTACCCAATAATCTACATGAAATCTTTAATCCAGGGATCCTTCTGTTTTGGATTTTCTGACTGATTATATTTAAACGGTTAAATTTATATTAGCGTCGACTATTTCCACCGATTTCGCATGTCCAAACTGACCATAGGACAGATATTTTGATGCTAACAATAGTTTTAAAAGTCATTAGAATGCGTTCTTAAAAAGGAACACAGCAGCCAGAAATTTTGCAACTTGAGCGGAATATCCCGTTTAATACGATTACCATATAATGTGGTTCACACTTATAAAAATAGGAATATTCTGACTAACATTCAGGCAGACTCGAAGAAAATGTCAAATTAATTGTTATTTTTGGATGGACATGGAATATTGAATATCCCACTTTATTCCTAACTTCCAAAATTCTCTCCAAGCTTTTGTAAAACATAAAAGAAGAAAATGTCTTAATGGAAATCTAAAAATGGATACATGCTATATTCCTAAACTTTTTGTTGGCTCTGGTAACTATATATAGATCTTAATTCTTCAGGAACACGTCAATTGTTGAGGGGCGCGGCATCATCATTTACGCTAACGTTTTCACTTGGTGCTAGTTCGTCTACTGGTGCCACAATTCTTATAAAGTATACATATCATGTACTCCGATGCTAACAGTTATTGAGATGGTCTAACAGAAAATCAATACCTATCATTACGATGCATATAGTGTTTGTGAATACGAGATATTGACAGTTCGGGAAACAGACAAAAATAGGATGTTATTGACGAACATCACGTTTTTATACCACTTTTTCATCGGCGCCTCCACGTTTACCCCATCGATACGTCAATCATCGTCGTACGGACTTCCGGTCGGTCGCAATCTGTCAGAATTTTGATAACCATTTCACAGTCCCGACAACGCTTCCAATTATCAGATTCTGGCTTCGTGACAGACCAAGGTTAAACCAACAAGGGAGGTCAAATTGCTTCAAAGGATGGACGAATCAAAAGTCATTTTGTATTGAAGAGGGGATTAATCTACCGTGTACATGACAGCTCACGATATGAGCGACAGTATGAATTAATACATGTTGTTTTTTCATCAGGAAATTATGTACATATTATATGTGTATGATGTAGTCAGACGAGTCTGATGATTTGCTATTTTACTATTACTTTAATATATGTATTGTGCTATGTACCGAACAAAAAACATGGCTGTCACACCCTTCTCTTGTGCAATGCTACATTGTAGAACCCAAAGAGCGAAAGGCCAAAAAGGTAGATAAACAAAAATAAACTTTCAGTACATTAGAGCGTTTTTTGAAATATAGTGACTGATTCTTCTAAATTTGAATTGTTAGGTCATGATTCATACCCGGTATGGAGGTTTATATCGAAACTCAAAGACAACCTGTTCTTTTCACAACTATATCTAGCTAATGAAAACTTTAAAATATTATAGACTAACATCTATGTTGTTTGAATCAGACGGAGCGAGGTAGTCACATCATAATCTATTCATCCAAGTAAAGATTAGAAAAAAGTTGTTATATAATCAGAATTTTTTACGTTAACGACCGTAGCGAGTATACACCATCTTACTTGAGTATATATTGATTAAATTAGATGGCGTGACCACACGAATATACCATACATGATTTACTTGCCGAAATACGCGCTGTTAAACGCTGTCTCACCATTTTGTTAACACTAGAGCATATGAATATTTGAAATAGTCAGAATTGCAATGCATCTAAACAACTCTATCTATTCCAGAAACTTATCGGCTACTTTTTTCTGAAGTAGCAATCTACCACCAGAAATTTTCTAGATTAGCGGCTCCGTGTCCTCTTGAATAAACAGTCGATAAAGTCATGGTACCGTAGCTAAACCACTGATCTCGATAATGGCAAGCCTCAAAGCTCAGACGGAACACATATATTTTGTTCCATTTTACTTATATATTGTTTCCTTGAATCTAACCATTTTCACTATTTTCACCGACGAATAACAAATCATTTACCAAAATCGGTTCCAGCACACTGTTTTTACTGCTTCACTACGCGTGTTACAACAATATTTGAGATACTCCAAGTAACGTGAAATTAAGTGATATCTTATCCTATTTTAAATGTGAATGACCTTCGCAACTAAACAACTGATCCGGGTACATGTAGACTCAACTAGATAATCTGACCACCCATGAACATTGTACAAGCTTAATCTGCCGAAATATCTGCTATCCAATTCCAATTCCTACGTCGCCTGTTTTTCAAGACTACCCTTATTTACTACCGGAGTATCGATGGGTTAGAGACGTGTGTACTGTACCACAAGGTAAACAGTATATGAATTCGCGATAATGTAGCTACACTTCATACAGAGTCACCGCCCAGGTTGTAGGTGCGGGCGTGTTACTATCATAAAATGGTTGAAAAATCACAATGAATACGTATTAAAGGATAACTGTGCATTATCATATTGAAGTTGAAGGCTAATTGGTTTGTGTTTACACCGTATTATGTAAACTATAATGTACATAAGATATGTTTGATTAATTTATAATAACATTGAAATCATTTTTTTTTTCTAATTACAGCACAAATCTAATCTATCACACAAGTTTCTCTCTCGTTGTTTTGGTCGCAGCTCGAGCACACGTTTTCTCCCTGAGGAAATTGAATATTGTGCAATGTATCTTCCACGCAGCGCTTAATATATTTCATTTGGAACTTCTTCGTCTTCATAACAGTAAAGGTCAATTAGCGATCTATGTATAGATACGCAAACATTAAGTACACACGGAACAAAACGTTGAAAAGATAGATATGACCTGCGGACCGACTGGGTCAATCAGATCGGTTATACTTATATGTGTATAGAATATTGATATGGCTATTTCTCCTTACCTTGCTGTTATTCCGTAATATACTTCCTTTCAACCTGTCTAAATAGCTAAAGTTTATGAGCCTTTGACTCTCTTATCTCAATCCATTTTTATCGATTATTGTTGCCTTGGACGTATGGTTACAGTGATGTGTTACGGATGTTACCATATACCATTATTACAGACAACGAGTATTGAACGACCCCAGACAGTTGACCATCACGGATTCCACACTATTATGTCCGGTTCGGTTAATAGTAAGCCTTTGAGAAGGGTGTCACCGTGTAGCTAATTCGAGAACAGAATACTCATGCTGGGACTGTTTAATCGCTCATTTACTGCTTATATGCTAAATAATGTCGATGAACAATTCTCCGGATACATTTTCAAGTATTTTCTATTTCTTCATTCATATGGAAAAGCATTATCAAATCTTTTCATCTCTTTATTTTCTTTCTTTCTTTCTCTGTCTTTCTTTCTTTCTTTCTTTCTTACACTTTTTAGTAAAGAATGGTCTTACCTACCAAGGAAGTTTCTAACTGTTTTATATATTTCTTTTTTCCTACAAATTACATAGAGTTTTCAGTTAATACTTTCCGTCTAAAGCAGATATAATTATGATGTTGAAAATATTTCTTAACTTTGAACAGTATCTGGTAAACTTTGATACATATTATTTTTTTATGTAAATGTCATAATACTGTATTAGTAATTGTATTTGCGGAATAACTACAAGCGAAACCATATAAAAAGATGACTCATATAGACTTGTGCATTTTCGCTGTTTTAAACATACAGAACCGTGATGATTTGAAATACATGTACGGATTAAATTTTCAAAAAGATTAACACGGCGAGAGTCGTCGATGAAGCAGAAGACGCTTACTCTTCCGGAACAGCTGGTGTTATTCTCCTTGTAACTTTCCGGGAGTCTCATAAATCTTTGGATTGTGGCTATGTTGACGTGTTGGTATTTCTTTTATTTTATTTTTTTTTTCAGAAATGAACAATTAAACATCAAAACGATTGATGTAAATATCAAAGTAAATATTTGAAATTAGGGTGTGTCTATAATGTGTGTAATAAAGTAATGTACTCATTGACGATAATATTGTTTAGGTCTTACCAACAATTTGATCAAGTGTAAAGGATAGATAAAGGCAGGGATTTGCGGCATCGTGTTTACAAATATATGATCCGTGTACCTCACATCGCGTTTGTTATCACTTACCATCTGTGAGAAATACCTCCAGGAATTAGAGTGTAGACCTATGGACAGACTTAGTCAATGTAAATCCATACCAATTCTTCACGCTGTAGATTATCCAATTAATATGATGGATGTCTGGAAAAGGAAGCTTATATATATATATCAATCCCGCTAAAGCGCCTGTATGCCAACAACCCGACAAACGAACTATTGGATCGGTTCATCATTTGTGTTGAAAGCATAGGTTCTAAACTTTAGAGAATTAGAAATACAAAACCCAAACACAGAGGTGAATGTTAATGGATTGGATCCCCAGATTGCCTATTTGCACTACATTGTGAAACATGTATCCCGAGGCGATCAATGAATAGACGACAATCTGATTAAATACCGCCCAAGAAAGTCTATTTGAATCTGAATCATCTCTATTATCGTAATGTCCAACTGTACATTTTTTTTGAAATATCGATAAACTTGATTGATGTTATCTATAAACATATCCAGCTTTTTAATACTATCCTTCATTAAAATGGTACATTTCCTGGCATGTATCAAAGTCGTGTAATTGGATTGACTGTTACTCGACATGTCCATTGCGAGCTAAGGTAACTCACTGCATACTTAGCAAAATCAATACCTTAATTGAAGACTTTTTTGACGTTAGTTTCAGATATATCTGTTTAACGAAATATTGTACATGAAAACATATTATTTTGCTGCAATAAACAGTATATACACATGCACAAGATTAATGATTTATGATCCTAAACTTTTTTCAGATTTGCATGCGTGGTGTATCGATTTGTCTGGTGTTTTATATATATACTGTTTCTATTTCTGGGGGGAAAAGGCATGAGTATACTTGCCGGACCATCAAGGGTTTCCATAAAACATGGAAATCAATTTTTCTAGCGGTCGTGGTAGATTTATATCGACAGTATCCGAAGTCGTGTCTCCCGCTGATGCCAGATATAGTTTTGTCAACAGTTAGTTACAGGATGTTAGTCCTGACGTTTGTGCCTACAATATATCATCGATGTCGACGTCTTAGCCTAATGAGAACCATAAGAAGTATTAAACTGATACTATTCTAAGAACACATTTCTCGTTTTATTTAGATGTAACTGTTATTCAGGTTTTTTCTATCAATCTATACTTTAGGGTTTCCCTTTGTGGATCGGTTTTATGCATTTTCCGTATTTAAATCCAGATATTCTCTCACAGAAACAAATAGGAGTTCGCAACGTATCATGGTTACGAAAACATTTACAAAAATGATATATTTTTATGAGCAACAACGAACTAAAATAAAATAACTAAAAGAGTAAGAATTATTATTATTTAAAGAATATGTTCTGTTGAGAAACATAAAGAAATAAATAGGAGAAAGCAGCAGCTTGATATAATGCCAACACACACCTCTTCCTTAACATATTAACAAATGATAGTCTACAGCGTTAGGACGTAGAATGTACAGTGACTGCATTACCACCCACAACATCTGCGAGCAAACTGTAGAAAAGCGCGGCGGTTAATTCAAGGCCCTGATAATGATTAATTACAATGTAAACAATTTTTTAAAGAAATGACATTTGAATTTCTATAAAAATGTGAAATTAATAGAAAGTATTGCGGGAGACATTATGACAAAAAATGCTATAGCAGATATGACTCCCAACAACTTTTGTTGTTTTATTGAAAGAAAGCTAATACATATTTTCAATTTTAAACGAAAGCTTTAGCCAATGTGTAATTCAGGTTAAAATAAACCAAGTAAAAATATTTTCTGACAACGTCTTAGGGTTCACATATATAATTTCATTTCAATTGATAACATGTTTTAATATAGCTTAGTAATACACATCAGTAATTGCCCAAGCAAAGAAACTGCCAAAGTAATCATAATCCAAAATCAAATTAATTAAACATTCGGCAAAATACTTGTAAGAACGCAAAAAGGTTTACACGGAGACTCCTGAAAAAGTACAAGGATAACAAGATAAGATGATCAGGTACTCCGGAAGAGCAAGCGTCTTCTGCTTCATCAAATAATTTCTATTCTGATATTTTCTTATAATATGTACACGTGTATTCAATCATTAGGGTATTACTATTAGAAGCAATGTAATTTACATTAGATATATGTATAGGTAATGTAAATCAATTTCCGTATAATTACAGATGTACCACGTGATTCCAGATATCTTTTTCCATGCCATAATATTGGCAATGAAATGAGTCAAAAGCAGGAATGAGTTGAAACATGTAGGAAATCAATCAATAAATGACATCTTTGTATACACACTATTATTTCATTTTACAGAATAGAGACTTGGGATCACGAAAGCGATATGTTTTCAAATAATTGCAGGTTTTCTAAAATACAAATTACCAACACTGAAACTGCTTACAATGCTTGGATTATGTCGCTTTTATTGTACAAAAGATATCTTTGTTAAAACGAATGGGGACATGTAGGGACATGTACATACACCATGTTTTATATTTTTCATGGAAATGAATGACTAAATGACAATTCGATATTACATGCGTGAAAATAGTTTGACCATACCGACATGACGTTTTAATTAGATTTGGACACCTGCTAATAAAAGATGTATCTTTCGTTTATATTTTTACACGTATGTCTTTTTAAAATCTTTTCTTGTCCGAGTTATTTTGGCTATTTTCAGAACGCTGCAATGACGTCATTTGCAATCCAAAGATATCATTCCTTTTTTGTACCATAAGAAATAATTACATCGTATCATCCAAAAACAGAAGTCTGGCGAGTAGCTGATGAATAACACTGAACTGGCAGGGCGCCTGTGGATGCTATTCTGCTCGAGTTATCTTGCCTACCACACACTAAGCATCTAGTAGGTCGCAGAGCGTACGTCTCAGACGGCATTTCATTTGAACTTCGTTTTAGATGCAATGACAGTCCGTCCGCCCACCAACGTATTGATGAATTCTGTTTCCTGTAGCCACACAAAGCTTACGCATGCCTTTGCAAATATTCCTCATTTTTATAAACTTCTTAGTGTCTTCTCAAATAGAACAATGGATTTCTTCAAGATCAATGACCTCAAATTATCACGACTATTGCTGTTGATCAAATCTAATTCAAATTATATATAAAATAAAATTATTACATTTAACTTACTGTGCAAGTTTTTCTTTAAATGTTTGAATTGTTGAAGGATAAGCTGAGGGTTTTAGTTATTAGATATTTTTAGAAATTTAATGTTTTAATTTTTTTAGAGAATTTTCTTATCAAAGAGGGGTGCAAATGGTATACACATTAAATACTACCTATGGACCTATACAGGTTTACATTTGATAATACATGCAAGCGGAGAGAACCAATTATGAGTTTTATTTTTAAAATAGATATAAAAAAGCGTATTAAGCTCCCCATAGTATAGCTGGTGCTATAGAAAAAATATAAGGAATAATGCAAATGGATGATGTGCTTGTTCCTAGACAAAAAATGTCTAGATATACCGAGATCCCACAAGTCACACAGGTCATTACCGTCATTCTGAGATTTTCTGACCTACAATGAACCTCGGTTAATCAATTTGTAGCTTTTTACATTCTTTGTTGCACTAATTAACATGACAATATATATATATATATATACTGTCACGTTTGTGTGTGTGTGTGTTTGTGTGTGTGTGTGTGTGTGTGTTGTGTGTGTGTGTGTGTGTCTGAATATCATTGTATTGTAGTTATTTGGTCACATCAGTTTTATCGTAACCCTGAATATGAAATAAGTATTGTAATAATAACACGTTTCAGACAAAAATATCTTACCTTTCATCAAAATTGCCATCACTCTTTCTCAAATATTGAAAGCGTAGGTGATTTAATAGATGATGGGGCCATTGTACCATACCATAGAATTTGTTTTAGCAGATTTCTTACATCCTTAATTCAGTGGGAAAAAATAAGCCACTAGAAACACTGACGGATAAAATTAATGTTTCATCGATATACTACTACAGATATCGGACACGTTTTGCAGTGTTAAATTTGAGCTTATCTAAAATTCCAAAAATAACCCGTTTAGACATGGATTTCTGTATAGTTTAACTAACAGTTCCTTTTTTCCCCGTTAATAGCATACAAAACCATGATCAAGACATGTTCATTCCCTATGTGCACGGTAGAGTACGTTTAATGACCCATGCCCATAAAAGACTAAGCCATCTTCAGGAGAACATTTTTAGTACAGTGGATCAATACTGGTATCAGACAAATCACGGGCGGGCTAATGATGTTTTATTTCTATTCACGCCACATGTTCCAAGTAGAAGTAACGACCTGTTTAATCATCTCTGTACAGTGCACTCACTCTATACTGCTTCTCAGTTTATTGCATTTTTCATTAATAGCAAATGAAACTTAAATAGAACTAGGATCAGTAATTCACTCCAATGTAGACAAACAAGAAAATATCATTTGTTGCCCTCCATTCCCGAGTGGTCTAAGCTTTAACACCGGATATCCGTAAGGTTTAGTTGGTTTTAGCTAGATCTGCTGTAGTTGATAATTGGCCGAGCAGTACAATCACACATCAACTTCATTGATTATTTACTCTGCGATTGTTTTATACGTGTTGATCAAATAGTGTTTCTTTTCCATTCAAGACAAACTTACTGGAGATATACAAATATGATTCTTCGATTCATTGCTTTTGACTCATATGTCATAGTAATGTGTATTGTTGTGAATCTACAAGAAGTTTTTTTTATATGATATAAGGAGAGTAATCTTTGCAGTTTGTTATAAGGATTTAAAGATGACAATATTTTTTGTAATGGACTAATCAACCAGTTTCGTCGAATGATATAAATATCACCTGCTACCCTGTTTCTTTGAATGATAGAAGTATTACATGTATGCGGTTTATAATTATAATACTATACACATCATAATTTGCTGCTTTAATCTAATAATATTATATACAATGTACAGTGTGATCAGGCATTGATGTGTATTTAACATTAAAACAATTTCCCAATATTTTATAATTTCATCATATTTGTATATTATTTATCTCAGAGAAAAACATAATGTTTTAATTCTTCCGAATTTTTTCTTTATTTTTTTTTAAAATAATGATTAATCTATAGATCATGAAATTAACACATCATACCATATTCTTTATCAGTTACTTGCTCCCTGCCAGTTTTCTATATCTTATTAAGTGTATGAGCGACCTCAGTAGGCTGTTGGTACCTTATATTACATCACGTAACGGTTTTATCAAAACCATTAGTTTTCCGTCCTTGAATTAATTCCTCCTTCTATTGTTAACAATGGGTATGGAAGGCGAACCTTATAAACTACACAGGGGCAGTAAAACATCTCGGGATGACATGATGGTTCATCCTCCCGAGGTGGTTTGGGTCCAAAATCAATCGGAAAACACATTGTAATTGCCGCGGAAAAGCAGTTATCGTATGTGTTTATTCAGTACAGGAGATGGAACAAGTTACAATAATGGCTGATATTTTGTACTCGGATACCTTTCACTAAATAAGAATTAGTCTCGAGTTTTTGTTCGTAGTTTCACGTTCAGTAAAAGCTGTTACTTACAGTTGCAGCTTGTAGACAGATGGACAATATTTGACCTATGCAAATTTCCATGTAATCATATCTTCATATCTTCATCGTGGTAATGAACCTGTGTATATGAAGTGCATTTCGTAATATTACTCAGTCCAATTGATCTGTGTTGAGTAATGAAATGCAGTTAAAAATCATCAAAGGTATATGTGTTATTGAGGAAGGAAATTATTTTCCAATAAATGATTAGTTTCCTTGAAATGCATTGCGCATACATGTAGTAAAAATAAACCGAACATATCAAAGTAATATATAAAACCGCTACTACGACTTCAGGGATGAATCTAAGTGCAGCCATTGTCAGTCTATCATTGCGGATAGATCGCATTTCATATATTTTTGTGCTGAAAGAGAAATATTTGTGATAAAATCGATAGACTATCGGTGGACATTACCAATTTACTTTATTGAATTTATTATCCTTAAAATTTCTGCCTTGAAAGACATCAGTTATATTTCTCCATACATGCAATGTCAGGTCAACGATTGCACTTGTTGCTACCATGAACCAGACCATGCCAGTTCGATCATATTTCTGAATCTGTACACACGTAATGCCAAAACGGCTTCCCCTGGGCGACCTTTTACATGCCTATATATTTTGCATAAGAGCATCGGTTGCTGAAGTATTGTTTTATTTGACAGTTCCAGATGTCGATCTCTTTTTAATTCCACTATTCCGCTCTTATTGAATTTTAAAACGTGATAGTACTGTAATAGTATAGCATATCGATGTGTTGTATACACCATGGAATAACACACAATAGACATATTTAACAATCAACGTTGCCATACAAGTATCATAAAAGATGTTTATATGTCTTCATGTGCAATCGTTCCTCACCTTCACAGACACAACACCAAAACAGTTGCCACTCTTTTATTTTGAAGCCTAACATACCTACGAATCACACGTATTCACACGCAAATGATGTGGACAAGGTAACAGGTTGTGAACACAATCAATTGCCAGCTACGTATTAATTGACCCAACCTTGATGTATAATTAATGAAAATAATACAAACAACACTACCAACTCCAAGTAACAACAACTGACACGGCATATCGGCTGTTGATAGGGTTTGAAACTTTTTTCTCGTGCTACACTGACTTTAAGAAACCACCACATGTATCTCCACAGATAACTTTAAAGACATTGTACTTTTGTGTTTTGATCATAGACGAATGTTGTCCTTTGTTGCTCGAAATTTATATGGATTCTTGAAATATGCCTGGTTGGCTCTTCAATATTTTTGAAATATACATAAAAAGAAATTAATCGGTCTGAACAAGATTTTTTGTCAAATGATTGCTAATTGTAAGCGAAAATTCCAATGCAAAAACGAAACGGAAAAGCCGAAACATGGAGAGAAAATATTACAGAAATGCAATTAAATTGAATGATTATAATAATCAGATCAAATGGGAGGGGGAATAGTGGCTACCATAGATATCTAACTTAGTCTTTACCATTTTTCATCTCTTGAATCACCGTTAGTTATGAACAATGAACTTTCATTATCTCGGGAAAAATACTCGAATGTCATGCCAGCTGCGTTATGTTAACACCATAGATTGAAAAAAAAGCAGGAGAATTACCATCTAGAAAGGATGCATTAACAGGAGGGAAATAAAAATATTAAAGCTTACCTTACAGCTTTTTTCAGAAAACTGTTCCTATTTCTCTATAGATAAAGATTCCTGACAAGCGACTGATTGAGATGATAAACAAGCTCTTCATTCATGTTTTAAAAGAAAAGCTGTTCCTCTTGGTTTCATTATAAATATCGCGGCAAGCGACTGATTAGGTTTGGTATACTACCTTGAATATGTACCAAGAAATACTAGGCAGAGATTGAACAAAATATCATACAGTATCATTGCATATGCATATGTACGTAGTTCCATTCCTACAGACATGCACACTACTACAAAGCGCAAAATTGTGTCAACACCAATAAGACGAATAAGATATGTTTAAGGAATAGCATTTCTATTATATTTCGTGAAATGCAGTGCTGCTCAGTTTTGAGAAAAAAAAAATCAAAGTTTCATCCCCAAGAGAAGGAAACAGAACAGTTGTTCTGTTTATTTCATCTGTTCACATCTTTCATTGATGCAAGTTTGAGGTTGCCTTATATCTGAAATGCTTGAAATAGAATACATGTAATTTCTTCACCGGATATATAAACCTGTAGTTTCACATTACAGACTCAGATTGGCTGATACCATTGCATTGAAGTAACCCGAGTTTTCTACCATTTTATTAGGGCTATCTCGACCAGAGTTGTCGTTCCTCGTTCCTGTTATGCTTGCACTGATAATGCAGCGATCTGATTAGTCGAATATGGGTGAAAGAATTATTGTTTCCTTCTAGTGAAAATAACACTTATATTTCCACTGGAACATATTTCACTGCACTGATAAGTAATAAATACCGGTATTTTTAATTTAGATGTGGAACGGTTCGTTGAATGATTATGGCTGTGAAATACGTCATAAAGAATTGCGTTGCAAATACACTCATTGGATAAGGTTAATCGAATACCTTTGCCTGTGAAATAGATCTGCAGACAAAAATAACAAGCTGTGCTAGCTTATCTGTAGCTTGATACCATTGGGATGGTGAATCAGGTATCAATGTATACTTATCAGTAATCCTGGTCTAGCACGAAACTACTTATCCTATGTTTAATCATGTTTTATATTGAAACATACATTAACACATTTATATCAATTTGTTTTTACCTTTTATATAAGTACCAATACAGAGAATACGTCCAACAAAATCAGGGATAAAAAAAAACCAAAGATACCTACATGTCAACAAAATCTTAATTAAAATTCATCATTGCCGAGAAAACTTTGCAAATGAAGAAGCCAGTGGGCAAGTTTCAAACAACATAATAAGTAGACAATAAAATAAGGTTAAAACAATGACTGAAATATCTATCTATCTATTGCAAAGCCACATGGTGTACTCTTCATGGTTTACGGCACTGAGTTATGTTACAATTTTACAACTATAAAATTGCCTTCCATATCGTAGCAATTTGCACAGAGGAATGTTATCAGGATGTTTCGCTCTTTGATCTCCAGCTGCTTTAGTTTATATCAAATGAAAATCTGTCTATGTACAAAAATTGACATTAAACTCAAGTTTTCACGATCAGCAATTTAATTTTAATGTTTTTTTGATAAACATATTTCTTGAAATTACAAATGCTTTTGAGTGAAACAGTTTACATTTTAATTCATGTGGAATATAGAAGTAATATTAAATCGGATCTATAAGCATTAAGGCAATTAATTTAAATATGATGTCAGAATGATATCATTCCCTGGATCTATGGTTTGTAGCCTTACTGTTGAGATGGGAAGGAAGCATAGGTATTCAAATATTCGGTATCTAACGTTATGCTCTCATATCATGAGAATCAGAACACTGTGTTTATTGTGTAATTGAAGAGACTCAACAAATATTGCATGCATGAAGTTATCTAAGTAAATAGACCCTCCGTTTTGCCTGACATATGTACAACTTGTGGCGATAACCTTAGTTCCATCAAGCCATTTTTTTAAAAATCCGTAACGCGTATTTGGCTAACATATTTCTAAACCATGATCTTAATATGAACGAAACTAACTAGTTTTAAACAGTTTTGTTTCATGCAGAGATTTGGCACGATTTCTCTTTTTACAGGCGTCAAAGAGAAATATTCATTAAAAAATATTACGTAATAAGCTGTGTGACGTCCTTTCGACGTGATATCTTTTTAATGATACAATAAAATCAATATCAATAAACACCTGTTTTCAAGCCATAGACATTGTATGTTGAATGAATAGAGGAATTCAAAAGAAGAGAACAACTAGAAATTTATCTATTCAGCAATAATCGACAATCAAAGGGAGTTTCCGTATAAATAGGAAAATCAAATTTGAAGATAATTACTATCACAACATCAACAAATAAGTGGTTTTATAGCTTAAGAATGCAAAACCGGGACGTGGCGAAGGAATTTTCAGAGAGATATTTATAGTATGTAAATGTTATCCGTTGAGATGGTGTAGATAACACTGACTGAGAGTAAGCTAGGGTTCCTAGCAATAACTTGCCCACACACACGTGCACACGCACGTTTCCATAGTTCAGACAATATTATTTTAAACATTCAAACCAATAATCAATGGTTTGTTTTGCTTTGAATAGATTATACATAAAATGATGGAATATATATAGTTCAAGATTTGAGCATGTCTTCCCGGAGTACGCAAAGAGGTTATATTAAGATGCACGTGCGATAAGATTGCTGTGATATATCTGGATCTTGACCGCTTTGCCCTTTGCTTCATGCAAGGTATATGTGCCAAAACATTCTTGCATGTGGGCATCTGTTGATCATGCACTTTAACTGATACCAGAGAGTGATTTTACTTCAGCTTATCGAGCGAGTATCTCATAACGCATTGTTCCCATGCAAGGCGGTATATTTTCGAGCACTACGTTGGTTGCTGCCAGTTCTAAAACAGTATTCCAAGCAAATCTGAAGGTATAAGACTTCAATAATAACATTGACAAAATATACGTACTAGTTCTTAACATTAATAGTGTTATCTCCAAGCGGTAATCAAAGATGGTAATTACTTACAGTCAGTGAAAATGCCGCAACAAAACGTATGTAAACCGCATTTTAATTAACAAGCTGATGTTATTGTCGAGTAACTTGACATGGGGAGCCATCTCACAGCGTTTCAATCTGCCCTGTGCTGTTGCCTTGATTATTTCTTAAAAATAATGGATATGAAAAAAATAACGCTTCAAACGCAAACCAGCCTGAAGGATAGGTTGCACGTACAATAAGCTATGGAAACCAAAATGAACTTAATTTTGTACTCGACGTTTTAATGACACAGAAAGAACAGGAAAACAAGGAGACATCCGATTTTGGAAGGAGACAAGATCATTGCAAAACTCTACGTGACAAGCTATTAAGAAAGAATCGCTTTGAGCTGAAGTAAGTGCTTAAAAGTCATGAAGAATTCTGCTGTTTCCGAGTTTAGGAAGTTAAAACCGTACAAGAAGCAACTTTCTATACAAAATAGATCCCATTATGGCTGAGACTATATCTCAACCCATTGATGGTCATTCTTTATCTACACAAAAATATCACTCCGGCAAAGGTTAATGATTTCGTAAACAAAAGAACCCAATATCTAGCTGATCACACCTCCTATAATGTTTTTTTTTCAAAGATTACGCTGTGCTTTTTTATCTCTCAACAAGCTTTAAAACAGATTTAACATTCACACAAGCATCATCACGATTTTAACACACGAGAAAAAGATACTACCGAGCTGCACAACACAAAACGATCAATATCATATTGATTGTATGTTTGTAAATACTGCAAAGCCATGGAGGTTAAATAGTTACCCTCCGCAGGCTACATGCTTCTCTGCGTATGTTAGACACACTATGTGGGTATTGTATAGAATGATATTTACTAAATAGACCTTCCAATTAAGAAAATCTTTTTTCCTCTCAGGATACCATCATCATCATCATCATCATCATCATCATCATCACGAATAAGAATCGGTTTGGTAATCAAACCACCTTTTATCATAATATTCAAATCTATTACGAAATATGCATATATCTAAGATACATATTTATAAATAAAGAGAAAATAGTGAAATGGGTGTGACGGTCGTCACAGCCATATTGTTATAAGTGACGCCACCATAACCTTATTCAAACCTATTGATTTGCAGCATGCTTGTGATTGGAGACACATCTTTGGTTGTTCTTATTACGTATTTCCTTAACCTTTTCGCAGAAGACATAAGGGATAGCGTTATAAATGGCGAAAGACCAGCTCGACCTAATGACCGATCAATTCTGTCTGCGTTTTGTTTTTGACATTTATACATATGAACACTAAATAATTGTGTCACCAGTTCTTTGTGAATATACTGTGTATGGTAGACTGAAGTGATATAAAGCAAAAGGAATACTTGATAATGTACTATATTTCAAGAAACAGTAGTAATGGTGGTATTCATATCTCGCTGTTGAATTTCAGTTTTGGTGATGTTTCCATTTAGGTACACTGACAAACTAAAATACTTATGATGAAGGTCGAATGCATATTATTTCATAAGTCATCAGCTGGCATTCGTACGAAGAAACTTCAATCATACATTTTTCAATAATTTTTGCCTGCTGTCTATATAGTATAACTATGACTTCATCAACATGACACGGTTATGGCCTCGCTGTTGTTGTTGTTTTTCTTTTGTGAACATATTTATTATCTCATATATCTGAAAGCAATTCGCTCTGTAAAAACACGGTATGGATTTGATTTAAATGTCGAATATTACTTTACTTGTGCTTTTCATTTTTCTAAATGTCGAGGATTGTTAACATATTTCTAACGTTGCTGATATGTAGAGAATTCTGGAGATAATTTCTCTTTCAGTTTGATTCTTGATCGTTGATCGGTAAAACTAGTTATCATAGGCACGTGTATATGAGTAGAACGCTATCTATGTAGCAATATAACATATATACTATATAGGTATAAATATTGGCAACCATGCTCTGTTTATTTCATAATCAGGATTTTTTTAGAAGCTACCTTAGCCAATATAAACAAGACATTAACAATTCCCTATTTACTGCAAAGAATGTATATGGATTATTAATTGACAACGTGTTATAACGTCCACATATCTACTTATTTCCTGAGAACACTGGTATACGAATGGTAAGTAAACGACAAAAAAAAAAAAAAACTTGCAATGGATATTTAATGACATTTACTAAACACTTTTAAAGAAAAACTGATTTCTTTTGAGATTTAATGACTGCATCTGGTTAAAATTACTACAATTGAAAGGAACCAGCTTTCCGCAATGCTAGGTAGAAAAATCAGGGCAGCTGCCATCGCCTCTATCAGATAAAAAAAACACACAATAAAAAACATCATGGTTTGGCGTGTAGGCATCAAGAATGATATTTCAGTGTCATTTTAGCTTGAATTTATGCTCCCAAAATACATCATTCAATCCTTTAATTGGTCAATATTTCGTAAATATTATGATGTTACAGATTTCTAATGCATAAGAGTCTATTAGATGCTAAATCTATCATCGTAACCTACTGATTACCGTTAACATAACTACACAACAGCGCCCTGTCACAATAAACTATAGAACAGAGACTGGTTATTGTTAACAGCAGATGGAAACAGCCAGATACAGCCAGATACATACAGGGACAACAACTTGACGTAAATCACTCACTCTTCTGTAGGAGATAGGCTTTGAGCATAAACATAAAATAAAAACGCCGAAAACGATTAGTTCACTGAAACACATCATCACGACAGTGCAGTGTTCGCATACATTATATTTAATGTAAATTCAGTTTTATGATGTACTTTCGGTGATGTAATAAAAGACGGATTTTGTATATATATATATATATATATTTGAAAACAAAGAAAGCTTAAAAGAGCAAACAAAAAGGGGGTAAAAACAAAAACTTATCGATGTGGAATAAAATCTTACTTATCATTACTTCATCCAAAATACCACAAACGTAAACTAACACATTTATTTTATACGCATAGCCAGTGTGATGATATTTCTCTCTGTTGGTGTGTCTGTCTGTCCGCCTCTCTCTCTTTGTCTGTCTGTCTGTGAGTCTGTTTCTCTCTCTCTCTGTCTCTCTCTCTGTCTCTCTCTCTCTCTGTCTCTCTCTCTCTCTCTCTGTCTCTCTCTCTCTCTCTCTCTCTCTCTCTCTCTCTCTCTCTCTCTCTCTCTCTCTCTCTCTCTCTCTCTCTCTCTCTCTCTCTCTCTCTCTCTCTCTCTCTCTCTCTCTCTCTCTCTCTCTCTCTCTCTCTCTCTCTCTGTCTCTCACTGTCTCTCTCTCTGTCTCTCTCTTTCTTCTTTCAAATTTCCGTCGGCTTCAGATCATTCTGTAGGTAAAAAGAGTATTTTGATATCAGTTTATCGGTGATAATAATATTGTTATCTCTGATTAGTAATTTCTATCAATTGTACAGAGCCAATAGCTCCTTTGGTGATTGTCCATCGCTAGTTATGGGTGTCCACTGGTGAAGATCTAACATGGAGTTTAAGTGACCATAGACCTCCTAAAATGAAAACACATAGGAATCGATCCATTTCCACTAAGAGAACGCCCCATCACCTATCCCACCGAGAGATGATGCGAGTTCTAGATTTAAGCTACAAGAACTCGCATTAAAATTCATGTTGGTTAAGTGTACCTTTGTAATTATTAGAAACACGATGTGGATTTTCACTTGACGAAATCAATGCGAAGGTAAGAAATACCATTGAAACTATGATACCATGTTAATTATCTTTTCAGATTTGCTGTTGAATACTTGATTGTGTTTGATGATTAATTTTAGAATGAAGTGTTTATGAAACATAATCAATATCTATATCGTCAAAATGAAGATAAGAACTAGCAACATAGTAATGTTCATGGGGGATAATTGTATTACTTGTCGGCCGCGTTATCAAAATGATTGATTTCAAACAATCAATATTAATATTATCCAATAATTACTATTATACGAGCTGGATTTTGTTAAAAAGATTGATTATTTAATTCAACTTTTGTGTTCGTCACTTAACGCTGTAAATATCATGTCACAGACAGACACATTGCTAACTATTGTGTAGTATAAAGAATAACTCTATATTGTGTTAATTGCTACTAGCTTTAACATCAATTTATTTGTTTTATGAATTAAACATCCCTTTTTAAACTGATAGCTATCCCATGTATTTTTTTCAAATTTCAACAAAGAATTAGCATGATATCATTTACAGTCATTTTACAGAAATATTTGTATGTTATATTATTTAAGTGTCTATATTCTCGTTATTGTAAAACCGAAAAAGAATTTTAAAAAAATCAATGTAAATACACCTGTTCTATTTTATAAAAGATCACATTTCTTACTCGATTTGACGCAAATTAAAACACTCATGAGAACAATTTGCAGTTGCATAGAAAATATTTAGCTGTGTATTTATGCATGTAAAACTGTATCAGTAAAGACATACTATTCACAAACAATTGAAACCACAAGTATTATAAGAATTGATATGTTTTTAAACAGCAATGATACATGTGCCGACTTGCATTGCTGTTTTGTCTTGATGCGAAACAATTAGCATGGAACGGTTTAATTAGCTGCACAGAATTAGTGTTAATGACAGACTAATTCTGTTCGATCCTAAAGCTGGCCTGTTTCTATCCTTGTCAAGTCTCGTTCATAATCTTGCAAACTGGTGTAGAATTTAACATCGTTCTATGGCTAAAGCCTTTAGTTACATGAAGGGAACACACAAAAGATATATTTATTTTCATTATCAAGAACTTAAAAACTTTATGTGATATCATTTAATTCTTTGATATGCAAATATATATTTATTTCAAATGCTCATATTAATTCACCATGGGAAAGCGCATACGACAGATTAAACCAAAACCAATGAGAAAGCATGGATTTTAAAATCACTTTGTTTCTTGTAATTGACTAAACCAATTCCGGGTCCACATTTTCGGTTGCACACACGCAATATGGCGGAAGGATTATCAATAGATTATTAGACAACAGAAATATGTCACTGAATTACATACAAGAAGATTGTGAAGAAATTGTTTCATCCCTAGTGATATGTATTTAGATGTGTCTATGCTTGAATACACACTGATGGAAATTACAGATAATAAATTCAAACGAATTTATCAAAGATAGGAGTTTAAGTCTAAAAAGCAGAGCATAGATGTCATAATTATAAACCAACTCAAACGTCTCCATTTGTTTGCATATAACCACCGTATCAAATATTCTTGAGTTAGAATACTTGAAATATTCAAACGCATAATATTGAAAATGAGCTATGCGATGCCTACTAAAAACGCACTGGCTTTATAAATCTATGATTCATATACTTAGATAGTGATCTCATAATGAATTTTGTTCTTCTTCCTCCGGTCGTTTTAGTATTTAATTGTACCTTTTTATTTGGTGCGTTTTATGGACAGTATATATGACTGAAAATAAATCCATCAGGTAACAGTATCAGTCACAGTCGCTATAGACATGTCTTATATACGTACCATGTACAGCAAAAAAATACGTAAATAAAAATAGGCGACGAAGAAATCTTCTAAAGCCTATCGCACGAGGTCAGACTATCATCAGGAGACGTAATGCATAAATCGTCCGTAACGTATATAGTCTGTACAATTCCAAGAACTCTCAAATGTTCATGAATTACAAGACAATAGTGTAATATTTCCTTGTTGAATAAAAACCTATTTGATGCAGTTTAATTCGTTGTTTGGCTCTACTGTACTTCATTCTAAATAATGAAAAGGTACTATTCACATGTGTGTCTTTTGTACAGTTTTCAACAAGTATATATTTTTCGATAAATATGTATTGTTAAAGTAGACATCTTTTGTATAAAAAACGGTTTCCCTCTTTTATGCAACAACCAGGACGTAAATTGTACGAAGGATTTTAAGATGCATCGCGTTCTGATAACTTCATATTTGACAAGGATGAACACCATTTTCATTATGCTAATCATTGCCTTTCTGCACTATTTTGTTTTATACGATTTATGAAGCGAGATTTGCAACTAAAATATTGGCAAGTAGTGCATTGATTAAATACCAAATTGTGTGTTGCAAAGGTGAATCGAATCAATATTCATGGAAATCTGTGATTTTATCATTGTCTAAATGGAAAATACAGTTTTATTACGATGAGTAGAATTTTCATTCTTATTGGTTGATAATCAAATTCATACCAGCACACTGAGACAGAAATCAGTTTTAGTATCTGTCAATGCAGACATTAAAAGCTTATTGTTCTCATTATGTATAAATATGATGTTGTCCTTTATCTAAACATGAAGAAAATTTTAAAAAGAAATAAGGAAAACGCAGAGAAGGCGTCACAAAAACACCAATAATCGATTGTTATGTATATCATTAATCATAAATTTATATAAACATATATCTGTCTAAATATATCAACTTCATCTTGACTACAACATAGTAAAGAATTCGAACTCCACAACAAATATAAACAAACCAGGACGATTCCATTTTAACAAAACGTCAGTGAAGTTTTCACAATACCGAAAACTCGCTTTAACCTTTCATTGTGTACATAGCAATAACGATCAATAACTTGACACTCAAAGCATTTCATAAAACTGCTTATCAAATCAATTGTTTTCTTATAGCACAAATTTGTATCCATATTAACTAATTATAAGAACTGCAGATGATATGATCATTTGTTTTAATCAAATGTGTATATTATAATATTTCAGAAGATAAGTTGCACCCAAAAATTAACAAGTCGACATTGCATGACGCGGGAACATCAATCAATTAAAGATTAAACCAAAGATTGAATCATTGTTAAAGGTGTGTTGCATATTCCTGTGTAACTAATGGAATGCTAACAATATAAAAATATTTTAGTCATGAGAAACAGAAAGTAGCAAACATGTATATAGTGACGTAGCAGATGGATAAACGAGTACATACATGTCTTCAAAATGTCATCATAAGTATATGTATCACGTGATTTATCATTCACAGTTAAACGGAATTAAAAAATAAACATGTATACGTTTTAAAACTTGAATTGATGTTACGCCATAAAATAGTATTTAGAAATTGTGATAAGCTTCGTTATTTCTGTTTTCATCATAACAAGAAAGAAACTTGATCTAAGTGTATAGAAATAGTGTTTTTTTTTTATTACTATTATCTTTTTCAACATTTTTACTCTAACTTTCTAATTCCAAATTTGTAGTTTTATGTGGGTCAAACACACATGAATTCATCTTTAAAGTAGTATAAGACCCGCTTCCTAGCGACAAGTAAATCAAATACTACAGCTTACGCAACTGAAACATAATGAACTGAACCATTCTTTATGATTATGCAAATATGTATGTCTTTAATATTTGCGAGCAATAATATCTCGTACTGTTAGATGTTGTGCTGAAACGAATATATACAATACATGTATAAATCACATCATGATGCATTCTGTACATGCAAAGCGCCGGATTTAAACAATAAAAAAGAAAGCATACTCTTGCCAAGATTGTATTTCAGATGAGGAAAAAAGTAAAGCAAGCATGAGATAGCTTTGTATGTTGTCGTTATATGTAGTACATGTAGAGGATCTATTATATATAGTTTAATACAGGACGACATCCCACGACATTAAGATAAATTCATATGACAATTTATTAAGCATGTAAGTAAATGATGAATTTAATCCCAAATAAATAAGAATATAAAAAAGTGATAAAATTTCTCCGTCGGTGGGCTTGCATATTTATTCCAAATGAGATTTATGGAAGATATCGGCGATTTTATTATCATATTTTCATTTTACCTTGCCCCGCTGAGGTAAATCTGATAAGTTCTTCTATACCTCCTGCTGATAGGCATTCTAGATATCACAATGAATATGACGTCATGGAATGAGGTCAGAATGCAAACCTTGTTAGAACAGGAATGTATATGTATGTCATGAATGACATTACGTCTATCAGCGTGGTCACGTGATGAATATGAATTTACTGATTGATAAAGCCTCACTTAATATAATCTTCATTGATGAATTGTGGAGGCAATACCGTCGGCAGCACGCAGCCAGGCTCTAAACCGTCGTTGAATTAGACACCGGGAAGATAGCTGGATAAAATATGCCCATCGGGGATTGTTAGTTGTAGGGAGTATGCCAGACACATTTGAAATCAGTGAAAGACAGAAGGAAAACGCATTTTTATGTCCAATCACTCACGATAGAATAAAGGAAACGAAATTTGGGACGTGAGTAAACACGAAATAGAAACTGAAATGTCTTATACAAGGTCAATAGTCTTTACAATGGCTATCACCTAGTCTCTGTCTAGTGTATATGGCACCGGCAATATACCTGGTCCTTCCAAGCGCATTGTATAGGATAGATACATATCATGACCAGAAACCATTACATATCGAATGAACGGTATTCGTAGCAAATACCTAACCAACGAAAATGAACTGTAGAAGTACTCTATTTACTTGTATTACAATTCTTACTGGTATGTGAACAGCATTCTTTTGAAAGCTGTGGGTGATTTAAGTATTTCCTTGGAGATACAGACAGTAGCTACAATCATGCACCATGTAAATTACATTCAATGAAATAGCAGTGAACACGATAAAAGCTAATGAAGTAGAGAAGAGAATATTTCTTAGCATTACCTATATATCTATCAACGACACTTTCTTTTTTATATTTATTATATGTATATATGAAAACCCAGGTATACTCTAGTATAACCTAAATTCAGGATTACTCGTATGTTTGAAACTTTCTGATTCAGTCTTCAGGTTAATTTGAAACAGGAATGTAACAATAAGGAAACCGATGTCTGCCTCGGTGAATAAATTGAAATATCAAGCCACTTCGAAATATTCCGTATTGATCACGCTCGCGACACGGTAAACAGCCCGGCGTTGGGTCACATGCCTGCGACAAAGTTCCATGTACATAATAAGTACATTACGTAGGGATTATATAGCGGATTTATAGGCACTTAATATAAAGACACACTACTACCCTAACGCAAGAAAAGAATATATGTCATATCCTTATTGTGAAAATTAAAGGAAAGTTTTTACTGTAACTATCAAAGAATCTTCACTCCAATATAAAAAAAACCCTTGTCGTTAGAGCTCTAACAGAGGTAGCCGATAAACATAGACTTTGCTGAGCTTGGAAAACTCAAACTAACATGCAATTGCTAATTCCTGCACTAAGATACAATGTGGCAGTTTGAAGACTTACCTTAAGATAGTCCATCATTTTGCGTGTTTAGTCTTAATGTAGTCCGTCATGCTGTGCAATAAGAGGTATTTAAATCCACTGGTATTCTTTTTAATTTTGTTGAATTTCCACTTCGGGAAAATAGCAACGTACCTGTTCACATTAAGTTTATTTATGGCTTTGTGAGCGTAGCGGTACATGAACGGTGTTGAAATCAATAATATCACAATCACTTAAATTAGTGTAACCAGCGAGTTGCATGCAACTGTGTGGTTATCATTATATACAATATTAGCTAATAATGCTGGTATAGGTATGAGTTTTATTACTTATATGAATCGATCACGCAGACAGTCCACACGAATCATATCACGAAATGGCAAACGTCTGTCTTGATTAATACAAAGTAAACTTTTTCGTCGTCTAATCGTTTCATCAGCTAATTTCATTTATATACCTAATACAAGCAAAATAACACTATTGAAAGTTATCTTCGCCTTTGTATTCATGTTAAACTTATCAACTTTATACAGCACTACTGTAAGTTAGGGGTTGATGGGATGTTTAAGGAACATTTAAGTTTGGGACAGTGGTATTCTGAGCAATGGCTGAGCAAATCCCAAGAGCTAAGCTTGGTGTATCTGTTGTCCTGTGGACAAAATATTGCCCCACCCCTAAATTATAGATCGCAGACATACGCAGTAGACATAACCATTCTAACGTCTCCAAAATGGCGGATATAACACAAGCGTAGCACATGGCACTCTTTGACCTTGACGGTTATATTTGACCTTGGCATTTACGTATTATTCTTTGTATCTCTTCAATTGAAATAATTTACACATATCATTTTGATATTTTGATAGTTTAACAAGTATACATATTCCATAATTTCCAATTCATACTCGAAATACATTTTCGGAACCCCTATCACTTCATCTACAGACAACACTTTGTATGTTAACAGCCGAAACGATGGTAGAGGGGTTAAGTTGATTTCGCTATCAAGCCAAAAAGTGGGAAAGCTATTTGAAATAAACAAAAAATGTATTATGATAGATAGCGGGTGTCAGAAAAGAATGCCAGACCTTATTCTGTAATGTGTAAGTTGTCTACTTATAAACAACTTTACAACCATATTATAGTACTGAACCATACACGATTAAACATACTACAGTGTAACATGCCCTTCCACGATTCCAACGGTATTCCAATTACAGTACCGTTACTGCTTTTCATAAAAATAAACTCGTACGTGTATAATTTGTTGTAGTATATAACTTATACAAAAATTAGGACGGTAGAATTTGTTAAATCTAATTAATTAATTTCTTTTGATAAAAGAAATTGATAGGCAGGAGTTCAGAAAAAAAATGTTTGGAATTCTCATAAAACCCGTTACAAAGATAACAACAGTTTGAACGTGGTTTAAAAATAGAAGCTGCATAACATCAAACAGCTTACCTGTAAAGCTAGAGGTGGTATTCCACTACATTCCTATAAGGTCGCGTCGCTATGTGTAGTTCCATGAACAATAAGCATGCAGATCTGTAGGGATACATCGCCATTCCAGCACCGAATCATAATGGTAAGCATCAGCAGAGGGATTTGAAAACATCATTGAAGTAGGAAAAATAACTACTTAGTGAAGATGGATAACTAAACAGATTTGGTATAAAGCATTGCCGTATATCCCTTTGATACTCTGTGTATATGTGCGAGTTCCTTGATGTCAGTCCCTAGGTCCAGAGCCTGGTCTGGTCTTATCTAAGCACAGATCCCGACCTATAGACCCGCTATCTTATGACCGGTACTAGGCAAATGTCTAATGGAAGTAGGATTCATGTCAGAAATGGGAAGCTGGATACACCAGTTCCCTCGCTGTATTTTGTCTATGTGAGTATCTGATAACGATTGATTCTCCTATACACACAAGTCATCCTTTCACTTTAATGTGTTTCTCACGTAATACTGGATGTCTTCTGGCATATTTACACTCTCGTAAAAAAGCACAAGTTGAGGATTTTCGTTAATTTTGTGATATTTTCTGCAACCACAAAAAATCCTTTCCGATTTCAAGGGCATCACAGAGGAACGCATGTATACCGGCGTGACAAGTGAATCCCCCTTACACACAAGCAGTGTGCAGCTCAGCACGCCATTTCAATAACTAACCCATTCACAGACAAAAAAAAACGTCTAATATTGTCAGAATTTTCGCAAACAGAGAAAGAATCACAGCATTCTCTGTCATAGAAAAAAAGGATCCGCCACTTGAAACTTTCAGCATCAACTGTTTGAACACATCAAATCACTTCTAATTATCAAGCCAAATCCGTAGCGTTCAGCATATCTTGCGTTTCAACAATAAAAATATCACTGCTGACTTCTCTTGTAAGAACGACTCCTGTTCCACTGTACAAATCAGTGGCAGAAGGTTAATGCTATGAAGATGCTGTATAATAATACCAACTCCATGCCATCAACATCCGTATATGAGTTTTTACAGCGCTCGATTGCTCCAGGCTACTTTTCGCGGCAATACTGATCATACACAGAGACACAATACAGTACAGTTTGTACGAACTGGGTATGGACAATATCTTCTCAGTGTCAACAATGTTGGGGAGCACAATCAATATGGAAAACATTGGTAAAAAATAGGGATGCTTACTTAATATTCACGTTTTGATGCTATTTTTACAAGCCGTAATATATTGTCGTGTACACTAGTATAATATATGTTGATACAGTGTGTGCATGCTTATCGATCACAGCGATGCACATATTGGAAATCTAAATATAGTCATTATAGATTTTGGAAGAACATGTTTCTTGTATGAGGATTGTGTTATATCCGTTGTAACAGTGAGGACTAGCGTGCCGGCATTGGTAATAAATGACATACAATGGAGCTGAAACCTAATTTATCATTGGTTAATGTGATGATCCTGTCTATTACCTCCCCTTTATTATTGATATCATGACGTCAGCAAAGGAGTTTATACGGAAAAGCCCTGTGCATGCAGCATCTAATGAGATCCTTTTAAGTTGCCTGATGAATCATTTTGATACATATATGTAGAATGTTTATACATGCATAGATTAATATTTTCATTATATCAGAATCAATTTCTTGGTTTAAATTTAATCTAAACAACATTTATAACGATATCTGAAAGAGAACATATAATAATTTGAATAAAATTTCTATTGATTGATGTTTAAGCCTCCATTTTGTCAAATTGGCCGCCCACATTACGTTATATATATATGGTTAAGCCTAATCGGCGAACGAACTTATTTGTCTAATACGAAAGAAACAAAAGTTTGTTTAAACAAGAGAATGCTTATTGTTACAATGAATTGTTATTACAAAATAGTCAGTGTTAAGATTTTAAGCTTTAAGTTTATATAACACATTTGTAATACTATATGAAAGTCTCCACCCTGCCGCATATCTCCATGAAATCAGGATCAGTCTGGGAATTTTCAATTTTAACCATACGCCTTATTATTGATATGTTTCTGTTATAAAGCACAACACACACTTTCACACGTGCTAAATATTTATCCTTGTTGTAACAAGCTTTCACGGCTGCGAGATCAGTGAGTGCACGTGACTTAAAACCGTTTTACATATAAAGCTACTCCACATGACTAGCATCATATCGACATCTGTACCGTTATTAGTAAGACCAACCAAACATACGCTGATACACAACAATTAACATTGAAGCTAATGCCTGAATTCCTTTGATGAAAAAAATAATAAAAATACTCCAATGATGATAGTGCGTGAAATGCGAAACATCTTCACTATACTTGATTTGATAAGTATTACATATCCATATGCATGTAGATCGTATCTCTGCCACATATATAGTACATTTCATAAGAATACAATACATTATTAGTAAATACAGTTGGAAGTGGGTTTTCATGTAAGCTTCAATAGTATACAATATACAGTGCTACAATATACAATATGAATGACGTCATATTTAGATCAGTGTCGATGACATCATATTTAGATCAGTACTGATAACGTGATATGTAAATTATTACCAATGACGTCATACTTAGATCAATACCGATTACGTCATATTTAAGCAATTACAACGACGACTACAAAGACTGCCAACATCCAATGCCTACCGAGAGATGGAACCTTACAAGTACAATACTATAACGACTTATTGTGACAAAATGTCCTCATAGAGGTTATGACTGATTACTCGGACTGAATGTTAAAATCCTAAACGTTATAACTAAAAAAAAAAATAAATAAAAACATTAGTTCATCTATTTGAATGTAGATAGCATTTGCTTATCAAAACATTTGATTTAAATATTTTATATGTTTCATTTCAAGGAATTTACTAAAATAACAGAAATGTTTTGCTCAGTCATAGTACAGCTATAATACTGAATCAATGACATTGGGTTCTCAGATCATAGTCAAAAGAACTAACATTACAGCTGAATGAGTTACCACATATCATTGAACTGGAGACCATCAAACATGAGTCATACTGGTAGCTCAATTAAACATGCAAGCAGCTCACTTTAATACAGTAGAAGTAATTGAACCCTAACCCATGTTTGTTTGTTTTTGTTTTTGTTTTTATTTATTTATTTATTGAACTAAGATGTCACTGAGAAAACATACTTTATAGCTTACCGAACCTATATGTATAAGTAGTTACCAAACTGATCACTATTGAAATACTAACCTTTAAATATGAATATGTATACATAGTAAAGATTGCTGACTAAAATGATCTTTCTCTAGCTGGAGGATAGGACTAATAGAATCTTCCCCTACCCTGAGGATGTGATAGAGAAATCTCCAACCCGAGGGGTGATTTTTGTTGTTGTCTAACCCGAGGCTCTGCCGAGAGTTAGACTACAAAAAAATCACCCCGAGAGTTGGAGATTTCTCTGTCACATCCTCTGAGGGTAGGGGTTGATTATTTTTCTCCCACCCCATTATTTCCGCCACGACGTAAAAAAAAAAAAGAAAAAAAACTAAAAAAAAAAAAAAAAAACAGAGGTACAAGTGTCTGAATGGCGCATGAATATCACCATTCACGTTTCCAAAATTCTACATTCTTCCGCGAGAGCAAAATGACAGACTACAAACGCAACATGAATGACCATTTGAAATATTAATTTTTTGGAAATTAAATATTTTAATTACCGATAGATACATGGAAATACTTGTATTGAACAACATTTAACTTCGTATCATTTATTAAGGTAGGGTAGGCTTGTCGCGATGTCATAGACAAAAAGGGGAATTCCCAGTTTATAATGACGTCAATTGTTTATGCGCGCGAAAAATTGCAATGGTGTGAGTGTCAAGCGTGTGTTCATTCAGAATCAGAATCATAGATGATCCTACGACGTTTATTTTTGTTCACTGGGCAAGGATTGTTATAGTTAATGTTAACAGTGATGTTACATTACGGAACCTGCAAACAAAGCATCCACTCGTCGGTTTGAGTCAGTTGTGATAGCCGACTGAGGTCACCGAGTGCAGTCATGTGGGGTAGATTTATCCTCCATGTGTGTTCCACATGGGACATATCTATCTTACATGGGCAGAGGTGGGAGAAAGAGCAATCTCTACCTTTTGAGGGGATTCTTGATTGTCAAACCGAATGCTCTGCAGAGGGTGAGACTGTCAGGAATCTTCTGCTAGGGTAAAGACTTCTCTGTCCTACCCTCAAGGTCAGGAATGATGTTTTTTCTTCTCCGTTTTCCTTTTAAGAATAAATAAGCAAATGAATATACATGTGACATTATAATCATTAGTATATTCATGTGCGTTTGTGGCCCGGATGACAATTGTTAATGGCGTCAATGCCCCCAACTGACCCGGATATGTCATAAAATGGCGTCATTAACAGTTACGCTAACCAGAAATGTCACTTCCTGGGCATGCAAGATGTCTTGGCGGGTTAAATTAATCAAATATGTTACCCGTGACTGAGCGAGTTCGGGGTATCTCAGAAGAGGGCTAAGATCCTTTAACATGTTCCTATCTGAGGCGTTAGCCAAGGTTTGTTACAGGATCTTAGCCCGTCACTGAGATACCCAGATATCGCTCAGTTTCGGGTAATATTGTTTTTCTCGCACCTACTACTCGGAAAATTATGCAATATTTCGTCAGAGTTCGGCGTATTCCTTGGAAGCCTCAAACTACCCGCACAGCCTCTTCACGTTTAAACAACGTTTTGGACAATGTAGACCGCAAACAATAACACTGAATAATGCGGGGTCGCATTTTCTATGTCATTTTAAATATGATCAATTAGACAGAATACCTTTGAAATTTTAACAACAGCATAGGCTACGTTTTTGTTGAAATGCACGTGTGTAGTTGCCACTTACGCCTACACGTGGATGAATACACCGATGCGTAAAACATTCCGCGAAAACGCACGTAAGGGTACTAGTATGGATCAAGCGAGAAAAATTACGTGAGATATCCCTCTCTGAAGTGTAAGAAAAAATATATCTTATCCTCACGGAAGTGTGGATATTTCTGTACCTACCTCTAACGACCGCCCAAGGGACCAATAAAAATTGATCGCTATAGCCAGGAGGTTTAAAAAGTATTCTCTTATCTTAATGTTACTTTTACACGGATTATATATCAAATCAATTATTGCATTGTACCAGGAAGTCAACATTTCATTTCTGAATTAATATACTTTTTATGTGATATATCATTTGAATTAAATGAGTTGTATACTGATCTGACAATAGGTTGGTCGGTTGGCATAGTGGTAACGCACATCGCAATCGCATCTCGCCTTACTGTCCAGGGTTCGATTCCCGGAACGGACGTAAAAAGGTATGACGTCACCTGCCTGACCACGTGGGTTTTTCTAATGGTACTCCGGTTTCTTCCCAATCTTAATCTACTTACAAATCTTTTATACAAAAATACCACATTCAGTCCAGGAATAAATAGATGTTTAATACCAAAATACCACATTCAATCTAGGATGAAACAGATGTTTTATACCAAAATACCACACTCAATCTAGGACGAAACAGATGCTTTATACCAAAATACCACATTCAATCTACAAAACAAGTGCTTTATATGAAAATATCACAATTAATCACAAACCGATAGTCAAGCCTTACCACCCCTTGCTATAATTGAACACTGTGATACTTTACGCACTGAGTTCTTCTTGAACTGTTCACCTTTATAAAACACGGAGAAGAATAAAATGATAACGGAATTTACGACAATTTTCGGACTAAGAAACTTGACCTTCCCCATGTCTTAATTCAAATGCTGTAATACTTGAGGTATATAGTCTTGGCAACGTTATCATTTATTTAATTACTATATGTTTTCACCTGTATTATCAACAAACACAACATATACTTGTAAGTACTGTGTGTTTTACGAGGGTGATCTAAACGTATTTCATCACTGCTTGTTAAACCAAGAGAGCAAATGTTACTGAAAACATAGAACGTGCAAATTAAATCGTCTAGGGAAGATGTACTCGAAACGCAAACAAGACGTGCAAATTGGCAAAAAAAATCTTTAATTTAACAAGTAGCCATTTAGGACATGAATGCTAAGCTTGTGTACGTATGTAAATAGTGTAGAGTACCACTCGTAACAGATGAATAGAATTTCGCAATATGGTTATTTATCTGTCACTCAATTTGTTTTCATACCAACTGTATACTACCATTTGGTAACGGTCCAATGTTTATATTTACATCCACATTTAAGTTTTGTCATCTGAACCACAAATCGTTCTAGCTTTCCTGTCTAACCAAATACTGACGTCATCAAGTCAAATTTCGAGAACAGCCGTGATAATATTGTACGTCATACCATCATAAATACCAATTGTATGAAATCGTATAGTCACAAATTTAACTTTATTATTGATATAAAAATGTAAACTATGTTTTGACTATCTATTTTCGTTGGTTTGAAATAAAAAAAACTTGTTACTGCACATTAATATGTCATTAATTTGTGATGAGGCTCTCAGACGAAACGATGTGTCTAGTGTTTCTTCGGGAATTATCTACGTTTTCATGTCAAGGAGTGGATTGATTTATTTTCACAATGAAATAACCATGGAAGCTTAAAATGGAAGGCGTTCTTATCTGTACGTGACGCCATTTTTTGTTTGTAACGGTTTCGATGTGTGACCTGTCAGATCGACGTCTTCTAGACGAAGTACGTAAATTATTCGGTTCGTATGGTATGACAAAATAAGAATTTGTGGCAAAATGACATGTTCGACAATAACTTTATTATGCTATAATTTGACAGCTTTGTAAAGTTACCTGTTTTTATGATGGCCTCACACCAACAACTCCGGATAGGACAGTGTAGTGATACCGGAAGTGACCAGCGGCCTGCTTTACTTATCTGAAGGTCATCTAAATTTATTCGTAAATAGACGTAATCAATGTTAACTGTAGTTATACAGTTTCATATACTAAAATGTTCGTAATTATAATATATAGGCGATTGCAACACAGAATGTAAATATTACATTTATATCTACCAGGATTACGTTTTGGTGGACGTCTCATCTTTTTCATTCAATTAAATTTGATACTTATTTGAACAGATAATAATATATTTCACTACAGACAAATTGTACAGTGTAATTAATATACTATTATGGACATTTTGTTATTGTTTCTTAATATCAAAAGAGAAAATATCTACATACCAACAGTATGAAGAATATTTCATATCAAATGATATATCTAAAGCTTCATAAGTACAAATCACGAAAAAACAAAACATTAAGGAAATATAAACGAGTCAACTTAATCACAATCCAGACTCAAACTCCATCAAATTAGGACAACAACGAACAAAAGAAAGGTATGCACGGAGACTCCTGAAAAAATATAAGGACGAAAAGACCAGGTGTTCTGGAAGAGTAAGCGTCTTCTGATTCATCGACGATATCCGCCATGTAAACCTTGGTCAATCCAAGAACGAAATGTCACGTCCTCAAATGAGAGCGACATATACAACAATAGAACGAACAGGCAAACTAACGAGCATCAAATACGGCCACCTTCATTTCGTATAAAGCAATAGAATTCATCAACCTGCATTTTTTTGAAACCCTGTGTTACGAGTTTGTCCATCAGTTGAAGACTTCTTGGATAGCATTTGGTTTCGGACTTTATACAGAATGAACAAATAACGTCATGAAAACACATATCTTACATTAATTTCTCTCACGAATCGCAACGTTTAGGCAGTATATGATTTCTTTCAAAAAATAAAAACCAACGCAACTTTTACTTAAGGAATAAAATCAACATCCACATCATACTAGCTACCTCTCAGAGTTAATACACATCTGGCTGCCAATATCGCCTACAATCTTAAGAAGGTGGCAAAACATTACGATGGCACTCTATGTAACATTTACGCAGCAACTAGATTATCAATAAAGTCATATCATGATATAAGACTATATTCTCTGGTGGATGGTTTTCCATGCAATTTTTTTTATATTGCAAAAAAATTAATGTCTCTCTATTGATTTTTTTGTCCCAATTGTAAACAAAGTGCAAAGAAATAGTTGCATGTCATGTCACAACCCCATAATTACTGTCATATTTTTAAGATCATAAAAACTTCTTCGTTGATCTTCCAAAATTGTCAAAGTGCAAAACAGTCGTTTTGATTTAATTTTTAGATTAGTGAGTCTCCTACATTTGAAGATATGTTAAGGCTTATTAGCATTTCCCTATGCGATTCCTTTGAAATCCTTCACTTTAAAATGACAATATCTTCAAAATTTGAATTATTCATAAATTTGTCAAGGATTTTTCATTTCAATTATGAACATTCCGTGAGATTTAATTTCAGATTGTTGGGAAGTTTTACAATTGTCATGAGAAATATCCTATTTTTTTGTGCGATATGAAGATTGATGTGTTGGATCCTCGACAGTTTACATATTGTTGTATACTTTACTCTAATCTGAGAACGTGATATGACTCATTAGGATAGACAAAGATTTACATGGCGAGTATCATTAATGAAGCAGAAGACGCTGATTCTTCCGGAATACCTTGTTATAGTTTCCTTGTACTTTTTCATGTATCTCCATGTAAATCTCTCTTTTTCATATTTCTATTTTAGTTTTACTGAATATGAGCTTTGTTTATGATTGTGTTGACATGTTTGTATTTTCTTGTTATTATTTATCAAATGTGAGACGATTTTCATGAAAAGTTTAATAGAACAAAACAATATCTATTCCGCAAATATTTCAGAATGCTATTATTTCCATGTTCATCGTAAAGCCGTTATGTATTTATGGTCTATGGTCGTCACAATAACGTCATGATGCTTCTATGAGGGTGTGACGTCATATGTTCGTTATATGTAAATGTCAGAATATGTTTCTACACTGAATTGTACTGCAGTTATAAAGAAAAAAAATTGTTGAATGAACAAATGTTTGTCACATTGCTTCTAAATTAATTATGTAGCTACTGTCAATCAACGGAAGTATAGAGGAGCAATGATGATGAGATTCGTCTAATGGCGAGTATTGCGATCATACTATCCCTAAACAAAAATTCTTCTCAAAATTAAGATGTGACAAGTTAAAAATGTACAACCGGCTTATTAAGGAGGAAGGGGTTCGCGAATGTCTAACCCGAAATCTATAGCCGAGGCAAGGATTCGCGACTGTCTCACCCGAAATCTATACCCGAGGCAAGGATTCGCGACTGTCTAACTCAAAATCTATAACCGAGGTGGGGATTCGCGACTGTCTCACCCGAAATCTATACCCGAGGCAAGGATTCGCGACTGTCTAACTCAAAATCTATAACCGAGGTGGGGATTCGCGACTGTCTCACCCGAAATCTATACCCGAGGCAAGGATTCGCGACTGTCTCACCCGAAATCTATACCCGAGGCAAGGATTCGCGACTGTCTAACTCAAAATCTATAACCGAGGTGGGGATTCGCGACTGTCTCACCCGAAATCTATACCCGAGGCAAGGATTCGCTATTGTCTAACTCAAAATCTATAACCGAGGTGGGGATTCGCGATTGTCTCACCCGAAATCTATACCCGAGGCAAGGATTCGCGACTGTCTAACTCAAAATCTATAACCGAGGTGGGGATTCGCGACTGTCTCACCCGAAATCTATACCCGAGGCAAGGATTCGCGACTGTCTAACTCAAAATATATAACCGAGGTGGGGATTCGCGACTGTCTCACCCGAAATCTATACCCGAGGTGAGGATTCGCGACTGTCTAACCCGAAATCTCTACCCGAGGTTGGGATTCGCGACTGTCCAACCCGAAATCTCTATCCGCGATGGGGATTCGCGACCGTTTAACCCGAAATATCTGCCCGAGGTGGGGATTCGCGACTGTCTAGCACAAAATCTCTATCTGCGATGGGGATTCACGACTGTCTAACCCGAAATCTCTACCCGAGTTGGGGATTGGCGACTGTCTAGCACAAAATCTCTACCCACGATGGGGATTCGCGACTGTCTAACCCTAATTTCTACCCGAGGTAATGATTCGCGACTGTCCAACCCGAAATCTCTACCCGAGGTGGGGATTCGTGACTGTCTAGCTCGAAATATCTACCCGATGTGGGGATTCGCGACTGTCTAACCCTAATCTCTACCCGAGGTGATGATTCGCGACTGTCCAACCCGAAATTTCTACTCGAGGTGGGGATTCGCGACTGTCTAACCCGAAATCTCTACCCGGGGTAGGGATTCGCGACTGTCTAACACAAAATCTCTACCCGCGATGGGGATTCGCGAATGTCTAAACCAAGGTTTTTGAGACATTCGTTAATCCCCTCCTCAGGTTAGAGATTTCTTTTCCCTACCCTCAAGCTAGGGAAAGGTCCTTTTAATCTTAGAGTTAAAAGTACTGCTTTACCTTCAGATTCTATGAACATAAAACGTGCATGATATTGTTAACGTGATGCTATCTAATAGTACAGTACATCCTGAATTTATACGTAACATAAAGGTTACGTGTCGTCTCTTAATTGCTAGACACGCATGCTACACTGTATGGCTATATGTGCAAATTCTTGTAATGCGTTTGTACATAAATGTTGGCTTTCTACCGAACTAGATAATAATTTCCTGTTAAAACCTTTACATTTTTTATCAGTTTACTTCCATAGGCGCGCATTATCGTTAAGTACCAACCCAGAAAACACGTATTATGACTAAGTATGTGATACTATTCTACATACAATTGTCGTTGTATAGATTGCACCGACTGATCCAAAAGACTAACCGACTATTAATACCAAGTGACTTGTTTTGTGTTTGAATAATTTAAACACTGTACTATGTAATGTAATTAGAATACTGTTGTAATTACTGATTTGGCAGAAGTACAACTGGCAGTAGGATTCATTGCTCGCAGGGGAGATTTTTGTGTATTACAATTCGTACACTAATCTCCACATATCACAAGAATAAGAATTTAAAAAAAAATGCTGTGACCATATCGTTTCATTATTTAAACTTTTCAGTTCGTTATCAAAAATGTTCAATGGGAATTTGCATTAGTCAAACAACCATTATCTACAGCCTGCTTAGCGTGACTTAGATAGAAATAATTATATCAATTTCAAGGATTTGATATCACATAACTTGAACATATGTGTTGTATCTCTAATTCTATGCTGAAATTCCTTCTATTTTTCAGCCGTTGTACATCACGTGTATAAATGTGTTTGTTATGTATGTTACAGGTAACATAAAGAGCAGCTGTCCGTTTTCCAAAAGAAACTTTGTTTATCTTTAAAGATTGACAACGTAGTTAGCTATCAAAAATTTCCATACTTCTGCCAACGGTAATGTAACCATAATGTAATGCTTTGTAGAGCTAAAAATATTCAAAGTTGATTTCGTTCGCTGCCGTTTCAGATAAATAAGAAATGAATTTCATTACCTTGAATCTGTAATTCATTATCCAGTTCGATTCCCAGCCGGCAAAAAGATTGAGTTAAGAAATCTATATATAGAGAGAAATATCACAATCTTAAAGTTTAAACTAATGTTCAAATATCACCATCCAATCTTTTCACTGTTCATAAAACTGAAGTCAGATACCATGAAAGCTGCATTCGTAACACTTTTTAAGAGACTGGACGCTTATACAGACACCGTATCCTTCGCACATTGTATTAGTCTATCAGATTAGTAAGCCTTTAGCTTTTTGAAATACGCCTACACCACATGTGGCACTCGCATTAACAAATTCGGAAACACGGTAGCATTTGATTTACAGTTATACTGGTGTTTTAGTTTATTTGTGACGTCACTTCAAAAAAGCAACATCAATCTGAATTATATTGTAATTTTGTCATCGTATACATCAAACATTGTACAACATAGTAGCTTTGCCTTACTTATTCTCAGAAGTTCAGTATATATATTTCAGCTTTTGTATTTTCAAGGAAATTTAATTAGTTAAATCGGCGATTAATCGTGACATCATTTGTTAGAGATATTTCTTGCACATTTTTTACATATATATATATTCGTATATTTGTGTCTTTGTGGTTTAGCAGAGTGTATACTCTAAACTGTAAATGGAATGCACTGTATAGTGTGTAGCAATTCTAGAAAAGCGCACCACAAGAACGGTACAACCATTGGTTAACCTTCGTCTGCCTCGGGGCAACTCTATGAAAAAAAAACCATATAACCGTGCATAACACATCAGTTACCGAAAGGGAAAAAACTGAAAGAGTGATGAATTTCTAACGTACGAAAATAAAGATTCAAATAAAATCTCTGGAAAAGGTAATGAATTTCTTAATTCTACATAATTTGTCTGTCTGTTTGTCTGATGGTTAATTAAGACAGGCTTATCTGTCGGTAGTTGGCTGAAGATTCGTCTGGCGCTTCCCGAGCCCGTATCACCTACTGCACATTGATCTAAGTATAGAACATCATCGATCGACATATCAATCTTGTTCACCTTTCAATCTAACGATAGAACCTCATTGCAGTGTTTGGTGTTAGATACACTGGCTGAGGTGGCTGTTACAGTTATATACGGTGACTAAGGAGGAGCCAGGATCCTACAGATTTCGGCTTAGTTGTAATGTTTTTCTCCAAGGAAACAAGATTAGGCAGGCGAGCTGTCATGTTAGTGTCATCGTATGATATATTGTAAAGCTAGATGAGATTAATACCAACTTGCCTCTCTTTAGAAAATGAAAAATGTCCAATCTTCTGAAGCGATGGGAAAGCAAAATTACTAAAACTAGACGGGAAGGGTATGTTTAACATCACTTCATCAATAATTTGACAGGGTTAATACTGATAAATATGATAATCTCTAAAGTGTTTTTTTTAGAGAATTTCATTGCCATAGTTTTCATTTTCAATTTCTATAGAATAACAGCCCTGTTTCTTAGATATAGGGTGTTCATTTATCGGTATTCAATTTCTTTCAATTATCATGAATTTCTCCTGAAATGCATGCTGACAGCAGGCTGATAAGCTCACTCGAAAGATGAAGGTAGATGGAAACATTGGGGAATCTTGGTGCTTGTCATCAATAGCTACTTGTGCGATAACTGACAAGTAATTTACGACTGTTTCCGATGCTTCCAAAGCATGTTTCGTGATGTCATTGCTAGCATCGTAATGGTAGATCTTATTTGAGGGCGTGTCACTTCAAATTAACTTATAAAGATCACAAAAACATTTTTGAAAAATATATATCAACACGTAGACAAAAACTTAATTCATACTCAAATCCTACGAAGCTAGAGGCTAGAGCAGAAATATGAACAAAAGAAATATTTACATGGAGAATTCTTGAAATGTTGCTGAGGAAATATGACCATGTGTTTCGGAAGTGCAAACGTCTCTGCTTCATCGACGACATCCGCCATGTTAACCTTGGTCAATCCAAGTAAATAATGTCACTTTTCTACACGACTTCCTAGCACACTAAGAAATAAAATATTCCCGACAAAAACTAGATCTCGGTAGAGAAGTCGCTATCAAAGCAGAAGAAGCTATTTTTCCCGGAACCAATAGCCTATTCTAAATGTTCTGTCTCAAATATCTCTCAGGAAATCTTTCTTCTGAGTTTTAAAAAAATTCAAGAAAAAAAACTATAAAACAACTGGGTTACGGTATAAATAATGCATAGTCATTCTTTTCCTAATGACGGTACTTCTTGCAAATAAGTTAAAATGGAATGAAGTACACGGAATGCAAATCTTATTTTAACATTGCCAACTTTAAGGGGTTTTTTTACGTTTTTGAAATGGAACTTTAAAATAAATAATCACCACCTACCCAAAATCAAGAAATTCATGAAAATGTACAGGAATATTAGGAAAAAGAAATTCCACAATGTTGAATATTGGTTTTATTTTTTTGTTGAGTTTTGTTTAGTTGAGTATACTAACACACAGTCCTTTTGAATCTGATACACTTACCCATTGAAGGAGTCGAACAGGACAAAATAATACAATCAACAATTCTCATTGAGTTTGTCTTAATAATAGTTTCAATCTTGAATGGGACGAATATTCTCAACAAAATATAGTCCGACTCTAAACCATTAGCTAACAAGACAGAGCCCAATCCCATTTTTATTTCAAGGACAATCTAAACAAAGAAAAGACACATATCCCTCGTTCGTGACATCGACAAATATAACCAACCTAGGAATATCAACATATCTGTTGACTTCAATCAGCGAAGTCGGACACTGGAAGGGTCGTACACAGACTGGACCGAACGGACGTGACCAGCCAGACGAAAACCAACCTAATTATGTCCATTTGTAGAATACGTTGTTCGTGGTCAAAAAGAACTCGGCTTCAATAATCGTTTCGTTTATTGCTCTCCATTTTACCAGCCACTGTTTCGATTTCCTCGAGGTTTGTCAGAAAACATGCTATGAAGATACCAGCGATCAATTATATTCGCAACAAGTCTTCGCAATGACGTCAAACTGAAGTCGATCTGGGATCAGTTCTGACAAATTCATAACCATATTAAAACCTTTTGTCTATAACAGACAAATCTTTTATTCATCTTTTTGCAGTTAATTGTATCTACATGCAACATGTCCAACTGAAGTTAAGATATAATAGATTTATTAAAAAAAAAAAAAAAAACCAGAGGATTTAAAGACAAATATCAATGATGCAAAGCAGCCAATATCCCACGTGCTTGATACATATATATCCCTCTATGCCTCTACCAGCTGATCGATACAAGCAATGGACGAGACCGGATCACTGTTGTAATTCATTTAAGAATTTATCAATCATAAATAAACACTCTTGTCGTAGAACTGTTAACAAGTAGTACCTTTATATAGCAGTTCGTATTTCTTTAACCATAGAGTCGAAACCAAAACCATAACATATACATATTCATGAAGCAGGGACATTCCATATAAAAATATTATTTTTGTTATCTTTTTCTTGCGATGCATATACCTGGGAGAGATGTCATGTACACAATTTCTATTTCTTCCGCCAGGTTGTTTCTTCTGTTGGGCCATACGAAAGTTTTTCAATTATCACAAAAGTGATTGGTGAGGCATGTCAAGTACTCAGGTACGTGAGGAGGGATGTCAAGCACTCAGATATGTGGAGAGGGGTGTCAAGTGCCCAGATAAGTGGTGAAGCATGTCTAGTACTCAGATAAGTGGGAATGGGTGTCAAGTACTCAGATAAGTGGTGAGGCATGTCATGTACTCAGATAAGTGGGAATGGGTGTCAAGTACTCAGATAAGTGGTGAGGCATGTCAAGTACTCAGATAAGTGGGAATGGGTGTCAAGTACTCAGATAAGTGGTGAGGGATGTAAAGTGCTCATATACGTGGTGAGGTTTGTCAAGTACTCAGATAAGTGGAGAGCGTGTCAAGTACTCAGATAAGTGGTGAGGGCTGACAAGTACTCAGATAAGTGGAGAAGGGTGTCAAGTACTCAGATAAGTGGTGAGGCATGTCAAGTACTCAGGTACGTGAAAAGAGGTGTCAAGTACTCAGATACGTGGGAGGGTTGTCAAGTACTCAGATAAGTGATGAGGCATGTCAAATACTCAGGTACGTGAAAAGAGGTGTCAAGTACTCAAATATGTAGGGAGAGGTGTCAAGTACTGAGAAAAGTGGGGAGGGCTGTCAAGTACTCGGAGAGGTGGGGAGGCATGTCAAGTACTCAGATACGTGAGGAGGGTGTCAAGTACTCCGAAAAGTAGTGAGGCATGTCAAGTACTCAGATAAGTGGTGAGGCATGTCAAGTACTCAGATATGTGGAGAGGGGTGTCAAGTACTCGGATAAGTGGAGAGCGTGTCAAGTACTCAGATAAGTGGTGAGGCATGTCAAATACTCAGGTACGTGAAAAGAGGTGTCAAGTACTCAGATAAGTAGGGAGAGGTGTCAAGTACTGAGAAAAGTGGGGAGGGGTGTCAAGTACTCGGATAGGTGGGGAGGCATGTCAAGTACTCAGATACGTGAGGAGGGTGTCAAGTACTCCGATAAGTAGTGAGGCATGTCAAGTACTCAGATATGTGGAAAGTGATGTCAAGTACTCAGATAAGTGGTGAGGCATGTCAAGTACTCAGATATGTGGAGAGGGGTGTCAAGTACTCAGATAAGTAGGGAGATGTGTCAAGTACTGATAAAAGTGGGGAGGGGAGTCAAGTACTCGGATAGGTGGGGAGGCATGTCAAGTACTCAGATACGTGAGGAGGGTGTCAAGTACTCCGATAAGTAGTGAGGCATGTCAAGTACTCAGATAAGTGGTGAGGGCTGACAAGTACTCAGATAAGTGGAGAAGGGTGTCAAGTACTCAGATAAGTGGTGAGGCATGTCAAGTACTCAGGTACGTGAAAAGAGGTGTCAAGTACTCAGATACGTGGGAAGGGTTGTCAAGTACTCGGATAGGTGGGGAGGCATGTCAAGTACTCAGATACGTGAGGAGGGTGTCAAGTACTCGGATAGGTGGGGAGAGGTGTCAAGTACTGAGAAAAGTGGGGAGGGGTGTCAAGTACTGAGAGAAGTTTTGGAGGGATGTCAAGTACTCAGGTACGTGGAAAGAGGTGTCAAGTACTCAGATATGTGGGAAGGGGTGTCAAGTACTCAGATACGTGGTGAGGGATGTCAAGTACTCAGGTACGTGGGGAGGGATGCCAAGTACTCAGGTACGAGGGCAGAGGTGTCAAGCACTCAGACATATCATTCAACTGTCCCATTGTATCTAATCCATATCATTAAACAGACAACCTGTGGTATTGAATCAACATCATCAAACAGACAACCTGTGGTAGTGAATCCACATCATCAAACAGACAACCTGTGGTAGTGGATCAACATCATCACACAGACGACCTGTGGTAGTGAATCCACATCATCAAACAGACTACCTGTGGTAGTGGATCAACATCATCACACAGACGACCTGTGGTAGTGAATCCACATCATCACACAGACGACCTGTGGTATTGAATCAACATCATCACACAGACGACCTGTGGTAGTGGATCAACATCATCAAACAGACAACCTGTGGTAGTGAATCCACATCATCAAACAGACAACCTGTGGTAGTGGATCAACATCATCACACAGACGACCTGTGGTAGTGAATCCACATCATCAAACAGACTACCTGTGGTAGTGGATCAACATCATCACACAGACGACCTGTGGTAGTGAATCCACATCATCACACAGACGACCTGTGGTATTGAATCAACATCATCACACAGACGACCTGTGGTAGTGGATCAACATCATCACACAGACGACCTGTGGTAGTGAATCCACATCATCACACACACGACCTGTGGTATTGAATCAACATCATCACACAGACGACCTGTGGTATTGAATCAATATCATAAAACTGAGAACCTATGGTGTCTATTCCATCTCATAGAAATGACGAACTAACTAAAATTCCCAATCATCATAGTGGTAACCAGTTGGTTTTGATTAACAACAAGAAACTGACGGCCTGCGGTTTCTAATCAACATTATCGAAAAGACAACCACTGGTGTCTAAGCCATGACGTATGGCATTTGGAACATAATTCACATTATGAAACTGATGACTTTTGTTGTCTAATCCAAATTACTGAACTCGCGATATGTGGTGTCTAATCCATATTATAATACTGACGACATGTGGTGTCTAATCCATATTATAATACTGACGACATGTGGTGTCTAATTTACATCATCAAACTGACGACATGTGGTGTCTAATTTACATCATCAAACTGACGACATGTGGTGTCTAATTTACATCATAATACTGACGCCATGTGGTGTCTAATTCACATCATAATACTGACGACATGTGGTGTCTAATTCACATCATAAAACTGAGGACATGTGGTGTCTAATTCACATCATCAAACTGACGACATGTGGTGTCTAATTTACATCATAATACTGACGCCATGTGGTGTCTAATTCACATAATAATACTGACGCCATGTGGTGTCTAATTCACATCATAATACTGACGCCATGTGGTGTCTAATTCACATCATAATACTGACGACATGTGGTGTCTAATTTACATCATAATACTGACGACATGTGGTTTCTAATTTACATCATAATACTGACGACAAGCGACATATAATCCAAAAATCCAGCTAGTGGTATATATTCCACACGAGAAAGCATGCAATTTATTGGAACCTTGGGATCCCTTTTCCGATTCGTTTTGTATACTTTTATTCCGGCATGCAGCTATTTCAATTTACCTCATATTTACATGTAATAATTGCTTAACGTTCAGTTTAGAATTCATCTTATTATATATATAAAGCATCGCCCTGGACAAAATGCAAAATCTAGTAACAATCCGAAATATCTAATCCATCGGGATATCGTCTTGATTTGTCATTCTAAGCTGCTGTCCCATTCCTGCAGAGCTATCTTATGATTTGTGTTGTACCACGCTTTGACAAGTGCCTAACACAAATGCACATGATCTCCTTAAGTCGTGTGGTGAGATTACCTTAAGGTTAACAACGGCCGATGTCTACTGGACAGCTATTGAAACACGTGTTTAAAGCTTGTATAAATGTGATGTGTATTATCCCAAACACCGTATGCATCCTATTATTCACACTTAACCTCTACTTATTATCCAATCAGCTCGCATTAAGTTACTGGCTATTATCCTTGGCACAGCAGCAATGTTCCTTATCTACAACCCATGGCAATTCATTTTTCTCTAGTCGTAACGTTATATAAAGTTAAGCCTCTTTTGAACATGCTGAATGAGGAACATCTTTTATCCTTCACAATAGAACTTATTTCAAGAGAGGAGTTTCCCATATCTCTTCAAAACATACGGCATACGTTTCCTCTTAAAGTGTTGATTTAGGCTCTATTTGGTACTACTTAATATTGGAGTGATTGCAAACTGGCTGTAAACATCCCGTATAGTGTTTGTACACATGTGTTTAATCGGTTGTCAGACAAGATACCAAAACAAGCAGTCTGTGCATTTGAGTGCAACACAGACTTTCCACCATTAAATGGTATTGCAATGAGTGATTAACCAATAGCGACATGGGTTTTATGAATAAACCAATAAACATTATTGTATGGTTTAACCACTAATAAATGGGCTTACCGTTATCCTATGGTATATAATTTGGCAATATCATAATGGCAATACTGTCATGTCCCAATCAGTAATATTCTATGGGTTTAACAAGTGGCGTTCTTTGCGTATGACGCATCATTTGACGTTTAATAGTGCTAAAACGGTCTAAGACCGATTTGGATAGCCTTATACTGGAACAGGAAATGACGACTTTCGGTAATCGGCTCTAGAAAGCACCGCAAAATTATCTGGTCACTAAAAAAAAAAGCGTAGCACATATTCATGACATTACTAGGAAGTTGGCGACAAAACTGGCAACAACAGGCGACTGAAAACTACTCTTTAACAAGCTCAGAACTTCCTGCCGCAGAAAAAAAAATGACTTCAACGACACTAGGTACTGCGGCATGGATGCACTAAGGTTGGTAGAGCATCCGCAGCGCCCCGGTTCGGAGTCCTGCCATTTCACCAGCGATATACTCCTGTGCTGATACCGTTCTACAATTGGCGGAGGTTTCTCGGTATACCAAACAGCAACGCATCGGTAAACTGGCAGGGAAGTGTCACATGTACAGTGTATTCAGAAGCACATCCGCCCTCACAACTGATATAACGGTAGAACGCAGGTACCATACGGGGACGCGGTACAACATCGGATAGTTTACCAAGTAGTACATGTACATTGTATCTCGGCGGAGCTCTGCCGATTTCCTCGCCATTGCGGATTTGTTCTCTAATTTTTTACCGTTATCGTGTAACTGGGCTTAAAAACATATAAAAACACACTACACAAGTACTAAACAGTGAATGACATTGCTTGACTTCACTAAAATTTACCAACGTTTTATTACACTTTCTTTCAATCAAAGTTAAACATTGAGTAATAACTTTTGTCGTACATATCGTAACATAAACTTTATTTAATAACGAAACAACACTGTTTGATAATGTATTACAAAAATAGTTTTGTCTTCAATATCATCGAACACAAAATATGTTATGTCTTAACTACACGGGTAATAACAACTAGCACACATCTGGTTTGCTGAAGGTTCACATTTAATCATAATTCAAACTCAGATTAAATACAACTAAGACAAAATATGAACAATAGAAAGATTTACACTGAGACTCGCGAAAAAAGTACAAGGAGAATAAGTAAGAACAGGTGTTCCGGATGGGTCAACGTCTTTTGCTTCATCGACGACACCCGCCATGTAAACGTTGGTCAATCCAAGTAAGTAATGTCACGTTCCAAAATAAGAACAAAGTATACAACAACGGAACAAAACTACTAACGAGCACCAAAGACATATAGACAGTTTAGATTTATATCCCAAGAAATAATATTTTCACCAAAAAAAAAAAAAAAAAAAGAAAATCTCCACATCATGTCATCAGCAGAACCCTGCATCTTTTTAAAGATCGTTAGAAAGAAAAGTTCATGTGACTCGTTTCACAAAACAAATGTTTTATCCAACTGTGTACTGTTTGTGCGTGTTAAATGTTATATGTATCAACAACGCTGCGTGTCTGTATAGTGTGCTTTGAAAGTATTAGAAATTTTACATACCAATGTAAATATCGGAAATCTTTAGGACTTCATGTTTATATTATAATATAAACTACAACGGCCAGTACGGCAGATCGTTCCATATTAAAAGCCCCCCTCCCCTCCACACGACAATTTCATACTTGAAGTCATGCTGAAAACGAATGGTTTCAGAGTAGAAAAAAGAGACATAACGTTGACATTCAATAGATTCAGTGTCACACATATATCTTTACAAGCCGCTTACCTTGAATTTAAACTTCAAATACATGTCTGCTTAATAACCTTATGTAAATGTCATAAAACAATCGATGTTCGTTGATATCGATATGTCGGCTGAAGTTTGTTATATTGTCTTGCTGCTGGTTATGTAGCCCAAAATATTTAAGAATGTATTCATAATTATTGATTAGAGAAGGTCTTTGGTCTAGCGGCCTTGGTGTATTGATAGCATATATTGCTCTTGTCCTGCCAAAGTGAATATTTAAAACCGGTTTTCTATTTCAAACGCTTACGTACGGCTCTACGAAAACTTACAAAATAAAGGATTTATGTTTGTATTCAATTGGATGCAAGGCATGCATTTGTATATACTGAATATCACGACAATTTAGCTTAAGAACACCCCTCTATGCATTACAGTCGTTTGGGAAAAAATCTGGATTTTCATTTAATATAAAAAAAGATTACTTTTCAATCATACATAGGAAATTAGTCAATTTGAACAAGAAAGTAACACCATTTGTTGTTTAGATATATTGTATAAAACACACACAAGTGAATATCATATTTCAATACAAATATATATATATATAACAATTAATTATTAAAGTGTTTCATACAGCTTTTTCGTCCTTCTAGGACTCGTCATTGATGTTAAATCATACATCGGTTTCATCCTTCTAGGATTCGTCAGTGATGCTACCTCACAGACCTATTTCGTCCTTCGAGGACTCGTCAGTGATGCTGAGATGTAGAGATAAGTATGGATGACACGATATACTTTCGGGAACTTAGTGTGATTGGCAACAGGTTCCTAAAGTGTGTCCTAGACTTTTCTGTTTGGTACCCTCTGTCATGTGTCTTGTACATGGATTGAGACAGATTTTTTTTCGTTATTTTCATTTTCATGTGAAGTTTATAATTTATTAGTTGCGTTTAACTTCACAGCACATCCATTACGTTATAACAAAAATGACAAATATACTTGCCATTTTGAAGCAATCCTCGTGGAATAAATTATTTTTCCGACACATTAATTGATAACATTCTTGAAAAAGAACGCCCGTCTATCTATCTGCCCATGTTTCATCTATAATACTGATTAATACATATGGTGACTTATCATTTTCAGTGACCACCAAACATTTTCAATCTTCACACACTTATATTTCGCAACATTTTCCTCGGGTCGGTAATGTCAATAGAATAGAAGTTCTTATATTACAATTGGTAGATGATAGAGAGTGATGTTTTGATGACTACTCGGTCACTTCCATCAGACAAATGACCAGTGTAGAGCATACAAACGATGTCATATGTAGTAGTATACGAGATAGTAAGGAGTCAGCCATTTTTTTCGGGTGTACTTTAAAACTATGTATACTAAGGTTACAAATGGTGTGACGAGATGGCGAACTGATAGACATAACATACAGAAGATGATAACAATGTACTGTAGCCATCTCGGCTACATTTACGGTACATTGTTACTATATTGTGTGTTGTTTGGTCTATAATCTTTTTACCATCTCGTCACACCATTTTCAACATTGACCAAGTCGTCACAATGTTTCCGAGCTTAGTGCACGAAGGATTATAGTTCAGTCGAAACAGTTTGTCGATTCCTTACCATCTTGAACACTCTGTACATCAGTGCTATTACGCTCCACACAGGTCCTTTGTCTTATGAAGGTGACAATGTAATCATCGAAACGTCAAATAACTCTAATATTCTACTGGTTGTGCTAAGATGACTTCTGTTTTACTGGCACACTTATTATTGGAGTAAGTAAAATCACCGTGTGTGGTCTGAACAGCTTGTTCGATGGCGATGATTTTTTCTACCATTTTGATACAAAAGACAATACTTATTGTGTTACTGTCACAATCTTAATATCAACATTTGAAAAAGGCATTGGTTAAGGTAGATCCCACACATACATACATGTTAAGAGAAGTTCACTTTGTATATCTTATCTATCTTATCATACATTGGAAATCAAAGAAACATTGTTAACATTGAGAAAAAGGGGCGGATGGTCTCACAGTCTTCCTTATACTTCTATGTAATGCAATTGAATTGTCTTTTACTAAAGGGGAGGATTTTTCCAATCTCGTTCTTTATTTTTGTTTTTATTATTTTTTCTTCTTCTTCTGCTTATATACAAACACGAACGAATTATACCTTACATTGGATTAAATCTTATTGTCAAAAACACGATTGATAATGTTATTTTTGATGTAACCATCTATATCAATCCTCCCCATTAGGCCTCCCTGCACATTTATCATAAGGATGCAGCTCAGAAGACATGCACGCCTTGGACGATATTAATCATGGCCAGCATCGTGGAGTCTTTGACAGGCTATGTCAATATGAGCTACACACTATTGAAGACAAGATAAGAATGATTCAACGCAAAAACATGAAGGAGGAGGTGGAGGAAGGGGGCTTTCGCCATTACGTAACTGGCCGTGTTGGGATATGAAGCGGGGTGAAACAAGCACGATGCAGTAGTGAAGGGAATCGATATCTGACTGTTGCATATCGATTCACTGGGCTACGAAAGAAGACTCAATTCGTGCTTTGATCAGCACACTGTCAAGACGGCAATAAAGCTCTTCTTAGTTGTTTCCATATAAATCTATCACCAGCAGAGGTTAGGTCATTACTGTAAAAATATATATCTGTTACTTTGACTAAAACAGTGATATTCAGTCCAGCTCTGTATGACGTCCAGTTTAAGGGAAAGGGGAGTCTATGTGATGCAGAATAAAGTTATTGATATTTGAGAAGCAATGGTAAGCTGGTGAATAGGGATGGGAGAGTGAAAGGTAGGATAGGATAATATATTGGCAGGGCATTGATCAATTATTTGAAAGCTGGGGGAAGAAACCAAGTTTTACACAATGTGTACCTTTTTCAGAACACCTGGTCTTATTCTCTTGGCATGTACTGTTTCAAAGGTCTTCGTATATATCGTTCTGTTAAATGTTGCCATCGAATTTGATTTATTTTGCTGATTCTAAAAATTTTGTTGACGTGTAAATATTTTCTTCGTGGTAAGTGAAGGGCGATGGTCAGTTCTAACAGAACCAAAGAAAGGAAGTGAGGTGGAATAGCGTGATACAGAACAGGCTTGTTAATATACTTGGATCAAATAGAAAAATAGAACATTAACGAAAGGGATAGTAGTCACTTCAATGGAAGAAAAACTCGGAAATTGAATTAAAAAAATATCTAAGATAATTTGATGAAACATATCGGAGATGAGGGATGAGATGGGGAAGTAATAAGTATAAGATATTGGCATTTCGAAGAGGTGAGATGGAAATATAAAAGGGAAGGTGCTCGGAGTTAATATGGAGGAGCGACTTTAAATGAAAGATAACTTGTATGCCAAACAAGATCACCAGCTGATTCTAATCGAATCAGGGAAATATGTTTCTGGGGGATATATAAATGTATTACACAAATTAGATGACAGTGACTTGTCCGTGATGGATCTGTAGCTGGTTTGTCCATAATACAGCACTGTAAATACGGATTCATCTCGAAGTATTTTGTGATAAATCTGGGATTTGTCATGCCAGTAAATCGATAAGGAGGTCTCCTTGCGTGCCTGCCTTATGTACTAGTGGCGTGACCTCCTCTCAGATTGATACAAGGAATCACTAGCCCTGTGTTAATGGGAGTAAACAATGATTTATTTCGCCACGTCCATCAGTCAAAAGATAAAGAAACGGGCTTGTGATACAGTTTAAGTAATATGCATGCATTTCTATAATAATTTTACTACAACAAAATATAGTACAATGAATTGTTAACAACAAAAGCGCATAGAATGGTGTCCGCCAATGCCCCTACAAAGTATAGCAACAATGTTCACTGGTTCAATAGGACATATCATCAACACATTCAACACGGCAATAGGTATAAAAGAGAGAGAGAGAGAGAGAGAGAGAGAGAGAGAGAGAGAGAGAGAGAGAGAGAGAGAGAGAGAGAGAGAGAGAGAGAGAGAGAGAGAGAGAGAGAGAGAGAGAGAGAGAAAAAAAGAAAACGAGAACATACCATCAAGTCAACATAATCATAATTCAAATTTATATTCAATAAAAATAGGACAAAATGTGAACAAAAGAAACATTTACACGGAGACTCTTGAAAAAGTATAAGGATAATAAGACAGAAAGTTCCGAAACAGTTAGCTTCTTTTTCTTCTTCGACAACAGTCGCCATGTAAACCTTGGTCAATCCACGTGAGTAATGTTCTTAAATGAGAACAAAATACACAATAACGGAACCAAATGGCAAATTAACCAGCATCAAACACGCCCAGCTTGATATCGCACAAATAAACAAATTGCTCTGTATGAAAACATTATGATGACTCATAATTTCCACTTCTTGCACTAAAATTGAAACAATCCCTTGAGTATCGAATCAACTGCGACATGTAAACGTCATAGGTGGGGGATGCAGGGATTTTGTAACCCAGAAATGGGAAATGGAAACTGAAAACATTACGGTTATCAAACAGTTTAGTGAAAAGCTGTCCAAGTTTGTTAAAGATGGAGATAAGCGACTAATGTAGAGGAGTCTGTTCCTTTGATTTCCTATTCTGGTGGGTATATACCATGGATTTGTTAAATATTTTTCCTTGTGATTTAAAGACAAGACGTCTTCGATATATCTGAAAAAAATGTCAGCCAACAGAGGGGCACAGTTATGCCAATAGCATACACCATATTGAAATATATTTTAAAATTACGTACTTTTAAGTACCTTTATATAGATAGCATTTTGTAGTGCGTAAAAGAAGAAAAGGAAAAATAATATTCGATACGTTTTCAGTAAGCATATTTCGGACAACGTCTTTTCTGCTGTCGAACTTGACGTCTATTTTAGAATATGTATGAACGCTCTTCAACGAAAAAGTTGAGTTCGGGTCGGTTTTCTACCATAGTCATCATCAAATTCCTAATTACGGAGGAAGCAAAGCCTTATTTTACTTTTACTGAATATTTATTTCCACAAATGCGTTTCCATGGTGATTTATAAACATCACACTCTACGGCTGTATGTACTCTAGATTATTTTTAACATTTAGCAGAATAGATTCTATAAGTGGAACCTGCTCGTTTGGAGCTTCTAGTCTACGTATAATATACGACTTCCCGTTTGGATGTGGGATCATCTTTCTAATCAAAACCAGATTTAATCAAATATAATTGAACAGAGCTGTCAGTCAAACGCGTGTTTAAAAAGGGAGGAAGAGAAAGCACTCGATATAAAAGTGATTATATGTACATAAAAAACAGATGAACAAAATAGACGAAAGGAAGAAAGAAACACCAAGACACAACCTCTCGTAGTGTTTCAATGTGCTTTGAAATATAAAAATGTAGTCCATCGCTGTTTTAAAAAAGTGATTTTAAATTTTCGGTGTGAAGAACTACCTAAATACAAAATACTTTCTTATTCTTTTTTTTTTTTTTTTACTTGTGTGAAAATATGAATACAACCCTTTTTTAATTGCAATGAAATAAAGGCCCTCAATAATTGAGCACCTTCTTAAGTTGCTCTCGAAGCAGAAAGTTCAATAACTTTAAACAAGATTCTTTATCATTCGCATTTATATGAATGTAATGTTTTAAGGTAATAGTTTACATATTCTGTGGTAAGCCTTTATGTTTTATATATTCTATCAACTGGGATGTGAATTTCCTTCCATTCATTTCAGTATGCTTACGGATTACGTTAAAACTTATGACAGAGGTTGAGTAGAATGAGAGTAAGCTGTGGTGGTTTGACGCTCAGATTGGATTAAAGTCTTTCGATCTGTCGTGGGTAAAGTCATAAACAGATAAAGGTATAGAATATAAACAACATTATGGTCCATGTTCTTTAGATATGATCTCAAAACCCCAGTTCAGGATTTGCAGAATGGATAAATGATTATGACTGCAGACAGCATCTATATTGTAATAACTCAATCCTTGCTTGAGAACTCATAAAATTCTTAATACAAAACCAAATATGTTCTTACGATAACGTTGGGAATTCAAACCACACAATATCGAATCTTGCCAAAGATGAAAAACAAATTTGGCAGTTTTATGATAAATTAGATTGCCTATTATTCAATCCCCAATTTCTTATATTGGATTCATAATCTTCCCGTGTTTCTTTATAAACAACGCTTTATTACTAACTCGCCTGTTGGATTAAACAATCGCGTATTTTGTCTTGAAAATGAACAAGTATACTCTTTGTTTATGAGAAAAATTGTTTTCAATGAAAGGTGAATGGCTATATAATTGTACGGCTGTGAAATATATTGGAGGATATTTCAGGAAAAGTATATAGAAAACCCTTTAAGATGAATAATTAGGGTGAAAATCGTGACAAGAGTCGAATTTCAGGTAGAAAGATCTTCCAACAGAAGAATGACATAACCATTATATCGAACTATAATTATCTTTACTGAAATACTTTGTTTTCATACAAGGTCTGGTTCTTTAAGGAGCCCATCAAAACAGTTTACAAAGACCTTAGTGAGTTTTGCTGTGTTTCGGTGTCTTCGTTGATACTATGCACTTAAATATTTTTTCTAGAAAAAAATACATAACTTGAACATCATTCTGCACAATAACTTTGTGACCTTTGGAATTACTACATCTTAAACTCAATTTGACCTCTCGTTATACAAAAATTGTATATAACAGTGAATCTGACCAGAACCGGTTCTCCAAAAAATCACATCAATTTTTTACGATAAATGAATGTTAAGTTCGGGTATTTAACGCTTCTCAAACGGACAGTAGCTCAAATTGATGTAAAAAAAAGACTGTCGAGATAAAACTCCTGCATAAATAAACATCGATCAATGGGTCTCGGAATCTGAAATAACTGTCCAAATTACAGGAGAGACGTAAGCAGCGGTTTAATCAATAAGATAGTTCCTTGGCGTTGTGTAATGGTATGCTTAGTATGCGTCATAGCTCGTCACTGTTTCCTTCTTCCAGAAAATTCCTAGTACTGACCATTGTTTAAAAACATTTCCCAGTCTCAGAGAAAAAGAAGTATGCCTTTAAACAAGTCATCCCGGTCTGTATATTGTAAAACTACAGGACTTCCGTATATCAGGATTTAGATATTTGCTGTCACCTACTTACCTACTTGCCTGCCCACCTACCCACATACCTACCTACCTACCTACCTACCTGCCTGCCTATCTACCCGCCTACCTACCTACCTTCCTTCCTACCTACCCTACCTACCTACCTAGCTACCTACATACCTACCTACCTACGTATCCTACCAACCAACCTTTGTAATGATATAACATTGTCCTAAATAATTAAATTAACTATTTATGAAGTATCACATTTATACAGTTTATACTGTCTAATACTTTATTTTCGTGGAATGTTTATTTTCGATGATTTCATCGGTAGATTTAAACCATGGACTATGTCCACGAGCTTTTACAATAAGGATTAGTAGCTTTGTTGGACTTTATTTATCAACGAAACCAAGTGTCCACAAATAAAAAATAGATAAATAGATAGAGTAAGTAAGCAACAATGACCAACGATGTCAACAAATAGGTCCAGCTTCATATAGCACGGAGCAAAAGCCTATTTCTTTATGAGATCCCTATTGCAACCGTAAAACTTTCCCAAAATCATATTTCACCAGAATTCCCGAATCCATGCGTTGTGGATTTGTCAGATGCCGACATTTAAATAATATCGGTCGGGGACGCATGGTTTTGTCACCCAGTAATGGAAAGTTCACAATAATGAGACAAAAATCATCACGCTTATCATATGCTGCTTTCTGAAATCTATTTTTTTTTTTACAAAAGAAACATTTGAATGAAAGAATCCTTATAAATCCACAATGACGTTTGGTTAAGAAGGACATTCCAGGGCCCGTGACTGATATTTCGTGTAAATGTAATACCAAGTGTGTTTTCTGGTGGGGAAATTATTCATTACGTAGAATTCTCCTTCACTAAACCTAAAGGTATCTAAAAGATATTTTGCATGTCTCCATATTTTGACGCATATATTGATACCTCTCGATGTGTCGCAGGCGAGTTTAATTACTTCTCCACGCTTCAGCTATTTCCTATCGCGTCCTGGGATCCCGGGTTTCACAACGCTGTGACGTCATTTCTGCTATTTGCAAATCTGCCAGCCGGTACTCGTATAATATGGCAGATTTATAATCGATGTTATTTCAGCAGTGATTGTACAATGTGTTTTCAGGGGTTATTATAAGATTAATGAAAACTAGCTTGAATCATAATTGCATATCATTTAGCTATCCAGAGATTTATGTTTGAGTAAAGGAATATGCCTTGTAGTCGTTTGTTGCGCTTGCTTTTTTTTTTTTTTAATACAGTTGGTTTTATGTACATGGCCTTAGAAACTAACAAACACGTATCAAGTACCAGAATTGACGTCACAAATGATCAACCAATGGAAATCCTTGGTTTTCAATAGGGAAATAACTGTAGCTTTTTAAACTTCCTAGTATGTGAAAATAGTGTTACTTGTACAGCATGCAATGCACCGATTACTTTCTTTATACATTTTCTAATGATTGATTTTTGACGAAAAATAAAACATCTTTTTATTTCCATTGTCGATCATTTTAAACTCGTGCAACTGAATCAAAAGGACAATTTCAAGCTGTAATTGCAAGGAATTAACATATTTGTTATATATCGTTTTTGAAAGAAAGGGCAAAATTGGATAAATTAGGCATTTCATGCATGTCTTGAAGATATATACTTGTTTTTGAAGAAGTTAATGTCCAGAGTCATACACAATGACGCCAATCAGAAGCATTTGATGTCACTCTTGAGTTTCAGTTTAAGTTTCGTTGATTTGTTTATATATATTCACCATGTTGTCCACGTATATGCGTATTAGGTTTCCTTAATCAGAAGTTACATTTCTTGGTAGATTGCGGTTTTTATTAGGCTTCTTAATAGATCCTTGCCAAGTCAAAACGTGGCCACATTATACATGGTCGATCATTCGCTCAGTTATCGTTAAATCATTCTATAAACCAATGTTTCTCATGCGTCCTCTTTTTATAGGAATCGTTATCCCTACGTGCAATGCATATCAACATGTGTCCATCTTACCAAATTACCCTTCCAAGCTCTGCTTCAGTAGCCGAGGCGGCTGTAACGAGCGATAAACAGACACGGCGTCCGGGTACAAAGAAGCATATCTCCATTTACCAATGCTACAGGGGCAATTGAATACTAATAAACATTATTATCTCCATAAAGAAGAGCTCTTCTTTAAGTTTACGTTGACATATATTGACTTAATCTAGTTTATAAATAATAACAACTCGTTGTCATTATTTTGACATAACGATTATTAGTGATGACAACGCATTCAAGTACGGTGTCAGCAGCATTGACCACTCCAGACCAGTCCCATGACGGAATAGAGAGAGACTAGGCAGGACGGGAGTACGAACAGCTGTGGGGATAGTTATGCCAATTCTTATATCATGTAATCAAAGAGTTTCACTAATACATTTAACTTTCACACTTTAAAATAATTTGCCGATTCACAGTACCATTGTCCGACATGAAATACGGGCGGTTTGGGTTTTTAAAACAGATGACTGGTGAAACTTTCCGAAAATGAGTCAGGAATGTTCACACCTGCTCCCCATGAAATGTACATACATATGTGAACCTTGTATATTTGTGAAATTTGTTGACTGTCAGCAAGGCACATGTTTCGCATCCCGATGGATTGTTAAATGAAAAAAAGGCAAATTTTAGTAGACGTTTAAAGTCAGTGTGTCTGTGTGATTAGTTTTAGCATGACTGATAAACTTACGACACAAAACGCATTTGCCATATGAATACAATGTCCAAATAGTAATGACAACACGATCCGAAATGAACTGCCACACATTATGTGTACATGATCATAGACTCGTGTACATATCATTGAGGATTACAGGTCACATACGAGTTGTTCACGTATTACTGATGACCTCGTGATAGAAATCGTTTGCATATCCTTGTAAGTACAATATCAAACAAGCATTTCAAAGACTCGGTCACCACACTTATTTTCAAATCGTTATCACACTTATTTATAGTTATCTGTATGGAAAGTTGTTCACAGTGTTGGTACCTGGAGAGTTGTTCACAGGATTAGTAAATGGAGAGTTGTTCACAGGATTTGTACCCGTAAGTTTGCTCTCATGATCGTTAAATGGAGAGTTGTTCACAGGATTTGTACCCGTAAGTTTGCTCTCATGATCGTTAAATGGAGAGTTGTTCACAGGATTTGTACCTGGAAGTTTGCTCTCATGATCGTTAAATGGAGAGTTGTTCACAGGATTGGTAAATGGAGAGTTGTTCACAGGATTGGTAAATGGAGAGTTATTCACAGGATTTGTACCTGGAAGTTTGCTCTCAGGATTGGTAAATGGAGAGGAGTTCACAGGATTGGTAAATGGAGAGTTGTTCACAGGATTTGTACCTGGAAGTTTGCTCTCATGATCGTTAAATGGAGAGTTGTTCACAGGATTGGTAAATGGAGAGTTGTTCACAGGATTGGTAAATGGAGAGTTATTCACAGGATTTGTACCTGGAAGTTTGCTCTCAGGATTGGTAAATGGAGAGGAGATCACAGGATTGGTAAATGGAGAGTTGTTCACAGGATTTGTACTTGGAAGTTTGCTCTCAGGATTGGTAAATGGAGAGGAGTTCACAGGATTGGTAAATGGAGAGTTGTTCACAGGATTTGTAGCTGGAAGTTTGCTCTCATGATCGTTAAATGGAGAGTTGTTCACAGGATTGGTAAATGGAGAGTTGTTCACAGGATTGGTAAATGGAGAGTTATTCACAGGATTTGTACCTGGAAGTTTGCTCTCAGGATTGGTAAATGGACAGGAGATCACAGGATTGGTAAATGGAGAGTTGTTCACAGGATTTGTACTTGGAAGTTTGCTCTCAGGATTGGTACATTGACGTTTACTCTCGGAATTGGTACCTAAAGGTTTGCTCACAGCATGGATATGTAGAGGGTTGCTTACAGTAGTGGTACATAAAGGGCTGCTCATATATTTTGTTCCTGGTGGGCTGCTCACAGTGTTGGTACCTTGAGGGTTACTCACAATATTGGTACTAGAAGGTTGCTCACAGGATGGGCAACCACATGGTTGCTTAAATATTTAGTTTCTGGGAGAGTTGTTCACAAGATTTTTACCTGAAGGGTTGCTCACAAGATTTTGTACATGAAGGTTTACGGCTCAGGGTATTGGTATGTGGAAGCTTGCTCACAGAATTGGAACCAGGTGAGGTTCTCAGATGATTGGTAACTGGAGGTTTGCTCTCAGGATTGGTATATGGAAGTTTGCTCTCAGGACTGGTACCTGGAGGATTGCTGAGAGGATTAGCACCTAGAGGGTTGCACACAGTATTGATACTAAAAGGTTGCTCACAGGATGGGTAACCACATGGTTGCTCAAATATTTAGATTTTTACCTGGAGGGTTTCTCACATGATTTTTTTACCTATAGGGTTTCTCACAAAATTTATACCTGGAGGTTTGCTGCTAAGAAGATTGGTACGTGGAGGGTTGCTCTCAGGATTGGTACCTGGAAGTTTGTTCTCTGGATTGGTAACTGAGGTGTTTTGTTTTATTTCATTCAAATGTAAAGAACAACAAAATGATTTTTCAGTGTTTACGAAACAAAGTAAGAGTTTCTCTATAATCGTTATATTTGACCGAAAGACAGCCGAAAGCCAGATGTTTGGACCAATAAATCATGCTAATTGTGCTAAAAGGTACCAGGCACTGTTAACTATAATTCCCATAAAGACATCAAGTACAGCAGTACAAGCCAGTAGATTGTCATATTCTCATTAAAGACTTAACACTAAATCAGTGTCTTCAGTCATAAGTCTTCATCAGAGGTGATTTATTTTCGATGCTTCATGTTTCCTTGGAGGATGCACGCACTAAACATTAACAAAGTTCTCGTTACAGGGGAGAAAACTCCAATATGATACTACAGGAAATGAAGCAAGACTTCGCATTACTGATCCTTCACCGTCAAAATTGTACCAAAAGCTTTTCAAATTTATTAATAATTTGTATACATAGACATATAGATCCCAAAATTTGTTGATATGCCCCATTTTCGGACCGAATATCAATAAGCCAGTCATTATTATCGACACGTTTTAAATTAATTTTCTTCATAGTGTTTTTTTGTATTTCTAATTTCAAGTTGCAACTGTAGGAAAATATAAATGACATGATAGTGCATTCACCCCTAATTAAGTTATACGCTTGCGTTTCTTAAAATAGTTACACAAATTGAAAGTCGATGTGGCGTCTTTATTCATGAGCTATGAGTAATCCGTAGCAATATCGATGAGAGATTATCGAAAGGCACGTGGATTTTTACGAGAAGGTTTAATAGGATCAAATTCAAATAAAACCCCGTGTAAAAACGAATTCTTCTTTTTACTTCCCCCAATCTTTGCCATGTGTTGAATATATCTTTCCGTACCAGCCTCTTTTCTCTTTTTATGTTTTTTTTTCAAGTCATCCTGTTTCCCATTCCCGAAACTAGCCTCTCCCTTCTCAAAAATGAAGACGGGAGACGCGTGAAACAGCATATTTATGATACATTAGATTTCCTGTGCTACGGTCAATGCGGAGACAGGCAGACGCTATTTGACCACATTGCCGAAATCAATTTTGTTCGTGTAGATAAATGATTTGGTTGCCTTTCGTTTAGACAGCTCGTGTGCTAGCATGTACTTTAATGCCGAAGGATAGAAGGCTGATGTTAAAATCTCAGAAAACAGCTTCATTTAGCTAAGAGATAGGGTCATGATGTATGTCAACTTCGGCCATTAAACCACGTGGCATCCCTATCCATCACTACCAATGCAAGATGTCGCACTGCGACAATATCCTGTTTCGTAGAAAACGTCTGTAAGTATGTATGGCACAGACGATGGTAATGTCTAGGTATGTAACAGAAGGGGACAGTATGTATGATTCTGTATGGCACAAATGGGAGAACGTACGTCGCTTTATCTTGGATACACAAAGATGGACATTATACGTGTACGATGCAAACACGAGCAAACTGTATGAACCGTATTCCACACGTAAAAGTGGGCACATCCTGTAAATAAATTGATTTATCGTATAGGAATGATAAATGCATGATTAGGGTGAAGTATTCGTATGGTAACTGCATGAGAGAAAAAGGTTTGACACTGACTGTAAAGGTATTTAAGCGATACAGGTACAGATACAAAATACGAGAAGGACTGAGATCTCGGACTTCCTATTTCACCAAATAGTAGGAGAATGCATATTTTATTTTTATAATCCTTTTGGTCTTGTTATAGACGTCTTGTGTTGTTATCCAAATTATTTGTGTTGCTTACTTGACGTTACAGTTATGTTAGGAGAATCGTTTCGAGAATCGTTTCGTCTCAAACCTAGAGTGAGACAATCAAAATCCTACACCACTAAAACATGAAGATGCACCTGTCCACTATGGGTGAGAAAATACATTTATATGTATCTATCTTATGCGTGATAAATGAAAATATATGTTAAGTAATAATAAGTAAGATTCAGAAATGGACAATGTATCTTTCACGGACGAACAGTATTCACAATTTATAATGTATGATGTGAGTCGTTAGTAAGAATGAATGTACATGAAAATAGCAAGAAGTCTATTAACGATGTTTATAGTATATATACATTTGTACTTATCATAGCTGGATATGAAAGTCACGAGAAAAAATATACATAACAGGAAAGGTACTCATGAACTTTAAAGTTCAAATTTGTGATATTTTTACATGCAATTGTAATCTGGTTTTGATTATCTGTTTTTACGTTTGATTATAATCAGTTTTAAATTATCTGTTTTTACGTATGATTACAATCAATTTTAAATTATCTGTTTTTACGCGTGATTATAATCAGTTTTCAATTATCTGTTTTTACGTGTGATTATAATCAGTTTTAAATTATCTGTTTTTACGTGTGATTATAATCAGTTTTAAATTATCTGTTTTTGCGATCTGTTTTACGTGTAATTGTGATCTGTTTTAACGATCTGTTTGATATGAAATAATGACCCGTTTTTACGTTTAATTGTAGTATAGTTTTTTGTGATATGTTCTGGCGAAATTCTATTTTTTTACACTTAATTGTGATCTGTTTTTCCGTGTAATTGTGATCTGATTGGTGATCTGTTTTACGTGTAATTTTGATCTGTTTTACATGTAATTGTGATCTGTTTTACATGTAATTGTGATCTGTTTTACATGTAATTGTGATCTGTTTACACGTGTAATTGTGATCTGTTTTACATGTAATTGTGATCTGTTTTACATGTAATTGTGATCTGTTTTACATGTAATTGTGATCTGTTTTACGTGTAATTTTGATCTGTTTTACGTGTAATTGTGATCTGTTTTACATGTAATTGTGATCTGTTTTACATGTAATTGTGATCTGTTTTACATGTAATTGTGATCTGTTTTACATGTAATTGTGATCTGTTTACACGTGTAATTGTGATCTGTTTTACATGTAATTGTGATCTGTTTTACATGTAATTGTGATCTGTTTTACGTGTAATTGTGATCTGTTTTACGTGTAATTGTGATCTGTTTATACGTGTAATTGTGATCTGTTTTACGTGTAATTGTGATGTGTTTTACATGTGATTGTGATGTGTTTTTACGTGTGATTGTGATATGTTTTCCGTGAAATTGTGATATGTTTAATTGTGCTTGTATTTATACAAAGCGTAAAAGCATATTTTCTCCCGTATTTCCAGAAGACAATAGTATTTGTAGACGACAAAGACAGGAGTGTCACATTATTACTGAAATTCTGTGTGGCTTATTTTTAGCCTCGAACTAATTTTCGATTTTTTTTTTTGTCATGGAAGACAAGGACAAGTAAAGTTAGACTTATTTGCTCATACTCATTATAACGGCTGCAGACGTATCTGAAAAATGCATGATGGTGCCGCATCCTTTCGACACAGTCGAGTTTTACAGCAAAATGCCTCTCTACTCTGCAGACTGGAGTTTGGTTAAACAATTATCGTCTATGACACACGATGTAGGAAGTTCAACTAAACACATCTATGCCTGGAACATAACAGATGAGAGCCCCTTCCGGGACGTTCCTCGAGGTCAAACACGTCTGCATCCGTTCCCGACATATGGACAACCAGCAGACTAAACAAAGTCCATGATTGCCGAACTCGGTACTGGGCATATGATGTGGAGACTAACTCATTAATTTGGCAACGACAGAGGCAATGCGTTGAATGTTGTTTTTCATGTTTTCGTTCTGGTTGACTCTATTGTAAAACATCCGAGAAATTGCTTTAAGTACACTTCTTTTTTCCGACAAAGTTGAATGAACAAGTATATGTTTCATCCGATGCTTGTTTTTTAACACTATGTATCTTCGCTAACGTGATCTTTAACTTTAATTCAATTAATTGATTTGAAATGAAATATAAGTAGACAACAGTATACTGATGCGATGAAATAGCAACATGTTGAGATTTATTCTGTAGAAATTTAGTCAACACGGAACCTTCATCAATGTCGGTACAGTACAGTACAGTACTTTCATTTTCACGTGTTATGCCAGTGAATCGGTCCTTCCGCTGAACATACAAGGTTGTATATACCTACTTTGTTCAAAGCCATGGTAATTAAAATAACAGTTAAGTGTCCTTTCAGAGTATTCCGATGGAGTATAAGACCGCCTTAATTCAAAGACGATAAACCATTTTGTGTCGTCAATTAGCTGTGATGGCTTCAAACAACCAAAGTTACATGTAAATAACACGTGGATGTTGAGACTGATGACTAAAACAACTTGTTTCGGAAGTTCACGGACACTTATAGCTGATAATATTACAATCCAACTGCATTACAATGGTTTCTGTCGAAATTTGTAATTGCGTTGGATCATGTACATTGCCATCATACGCCACATGTCATTGATTTTCAATAAAAACCAAATAGAAAGCATACCTCAATGTTTCTTTGTTAACGTTGGTCGTGTACATTGTGATGTTACATGGATGCCGTATAATATCGTATAATCTAGAATGTACGGCGAATTTACCTTAAACACTTTATTCTGCTGAAAAGAATATTCTACAAAATGACATATCTATTGATATACATTTTAAATTCATATTTACAGCTACATAGAGACGTTATATTATGTGATATATTATAATAATTCAAGTTCACCGGTGTCGTTTACATCACACAAAAATATATAAACAAATGAAGTATTTACATATATCTGACTATTCAAGATATGGCGTCGACAATTTTGTGCCCTCACCAGTATTCCAGCATGTACATGTACACATTTAATTAATGGACGAATAGCTTGTTAATTGTGTTACTGAAAATGTACCTAGGTACTTACATCACAGAAATATAAAAAACAGAGACCAAATTACGTATATATTACACAAACAAAACTCAACCTACCTTTCGATATTTGTCAACAAATATACATGGGGACATCAAACGGTATCGATGGAACATATTTCAGTGAAGCAAAGGCAGCCATTAAAGTCTCAATCCACGTTAATTATCACTATGTCCCTGCCATTTCTTCTTATTTTTTTCAGTTCTGAACAATACGCAATTCTATGGTAAAATGACGACAATATGCTGTATGTTTATTACAGGATATTAACATGGAGTCACGTGGCTCCAACGGTATTGTTAATTAACGCTAGCTTTCTAAACATGTCTGTGGGAGAGGTTTTTCGAAAGTCTACAACACTTCATCTGTATATAGAACATGTATTGTTAGACCTGTACTGCTTTCGGAAACATGTGGGCAGTATATAATTATATATAAAGGCGATTACATGCAGAACAAAAAGAAAACTATTGAATTGTAGAAAACTGCGGGTATTGACCTATTCAAAATGGCGCCGTCGTGCTGACAAGTGTAACATCGAAACTATCCGACCATTTTCATGTCTTCTGTGTAAATTTATCGAATTTTCAATGAAATATAGACTCAATACAAACATGTAATGATAAACATTTAGATATCATTAAACATTTTTCAAAGATAATAACATATTTCAATCGTGTAAATCAATAACGAAATATACTCGTAATACGTATGATAATGAACGGAAAAAAATATCGACTTTCCTTTCTGTACTAGATAACCCGATACCAGGGGATGCTCGCGACCCACATTCTTCCTAAAACAATCGGCATGGTTCATTTTTTTCGATTAGAGAATACGGAAAATTCCATAGGAAACATGATGTAAAAGTCCTTTTTAAATTATATAGCAACAAAAAAAAAAAAAAAAAACTACAATTGCTGTGTGTACATGTACATTTTGATTAAGGGTACACATCCCTCAGTTAGCAATATGATGTATGTAGAGAAAGCGTCAAGGTCGAAGCCTTCATGGCATATTTAATGTAGCTCATCATAATTACAACGCTCTATTGTCTCACATAACTGTAGGTAATCATAATTACAGCCCACAATTGTCTCATATGATAGTAGGTCATCATAGTTACAACCCTCTGTTGTCTCACATAAATGTAGGTCATCATAGTTACAACCCTCTGTTGTCTCACATAAATGTAGGTCATCATAGTTACAACCCTCCGTTGTCTCACATAAATGTAGATCTTCATGATTATAACCATACACTGTCTCTTAAACGTTGTTTATCATAATTACAACCAACTACTGTCTCAAAAAATAGTTCATCATGATTTCAACCTATTACTGTCTAAAATAAATGTATATAATCATAGTTACAACCCACTACTGTCTCACATAAATGTAGGTCATCATAATTACTACCCACTACTGCCTTAATGTAGCTTATCATAATTATAACTAATTGCTGTCTCCTAAATGTTGTTCATCATAATTACAACCCGCTATTGTCTCACATAAATGTAGGTCATCATAGTTACAACCCACTACTGTCTCACATAAGGGTGAGTCATCATAATTTTAGCCATTTACTGTCTCACATAAATGTTGTTCATCATGATAACAACCCACTACTGTCTCAAATTAATGTAGGTCATCATAATTATATATATTATATTAACAACCCACTTCTATCTCACACAAATGTAGCGTATTACAACTACCAGTAACTATGGTTTCACGATAATATAGCCCATCATTTCTACATTACAACCCATTATTGTTACATTTGTAAATTAAGGTCATTATAATTAAAACCAATTCTTTTCTAACCTATACATATACCTGATTCTGTCGAATACACAACATATGCATGAATGTGCAGTCAATTAAAGCTCAATCCATTACATTTGGTCGAATTCCTACAAATATCTCTCACCCAGTTCAAATCTTTCTCCAGTAGTGCTGGCTAGAAAGTATTACGCTCTAAATATCTTTACAATATACTTTTAAAATATATTTTCCGTTGATATTTCCTAAGTTAAATACACGAAAAAAAAAAAAAAAAATGAAAACATGTTCAATCATTATATTATCAAATACATAATTCTCAATGTTTAACAGCAAATGTAGCAGTACAATGTATTTTTGAGTCCGCAAGTCAAATGACAAAACATCATGTCTAAACAGAAGTGTGATACAAGTAACGTTATATAATCTTAATTTTTCTCTGATCGGATATGTTTTCATAAAGTAGATGGTGGTTGTGAAACAATCAGAGATTGAATGTACAATGGTGCCATACACTTTCTGTCTCGTTATAAAACATATACTTACAGGGCTCCTCAGTAATTTCTCCAGAATTTTTGCACTTTTCTTCATTTTCAGCTGGCATCTGTTAACAGAAAAAAAATCGTAGATAAATAGAAGCTGATGTTTAGTGAATTATCCGGCAATACTGTACCTAATTTTGAATTGGTATTGAGAGGTGCTACATTTAATCACTTAGGTGCCAGTTTGCATTAAGAGGTGTTAATCACTTGTGTGTCTTTTGCACAATCACGGTGACAAACGCATTAGTATTTTTTTCCCTTGTCTAACGAATTCGCGATAAATTTGTCGACGAATTAGTAATACCTCACACTGCTACAGTGACAATAATGATGGGATCAGTATCGTATTCTTTAAACCAATCCACTTCAACTATGATAAACATTTAGCAGTTCTGTTGTGTTGTACAGGAAAGGACACGCTCGGTACTATGAGACACTTACCTGGGTGAATAGCTTTCGAAAATACGAATCCATGGTACCAGGTCGTGATGTTAACGTTATTGTAGGTAAACTGATTAAGTCACAAAATATATCGTATCAACGGTATATATCGGTTGATAGCTATCATCGATACATGCCTCTAGAACGTCGCAAAGTCAAAACTTGAATGGAAAAACAGATAATGAACTGTTCCTGATAATTAGTTCTAAAATTCGCCTTAATTAGAACTTCAGATTATTGAAAAATCAAACAGCGGGTCTTCAGAAGCCGTTCTTAATATTCAATGACTTTTCTAATCCTCGATAACTTTGATATTATTGTCGAAACAGTTTAAGAAAACTAATAAGAAATCGCCCTTAGCGGATTGAGCATGTAATGAGTTGAAGCATGCTGTTCTAGCAATATTAATTAACTTCCATAAGCAAATACAATATTGACATCTCAGAGATTTTCCAGTGCAATAACATTGAACGGACATTACAGGAAATAATTAAGTCGGAATTCACGTGACCATAGCACCGTGCTCATATTACAAAAACGAACGACATAAACACGTATTGAAGAATTTTCATTTATACTACAAGACGCTGTGCAGTGTGTCGGATTTCCAGAGTTGTGGTTTTATGAAGTCTTGATAAAAAAAAAAAAACGTTGACGAATTGAGAGTGAACAATTAAAAAAGAAAGAAGGTTAAATGTTCAAATGATCCATCAGCATTAAGCTTACGTGTTAATTTGAAGATATTTCCCGGCTCTGCGTTTTAATATTGTTCGCTAATACGACCTAAAATAATTTTAGCAGTGAAGTTGTCTTGTAGTTTTCGTTGTGTCTCTTGCTCTTCAAGACATATAATTTAATGTGTGACCTCTCCGTACTTATATAATCAGACATTGTCCTCTGCGCTTTAACCTTGCCCCTAAGCCTGAATACAGACATCCTGCCAACACCACCAATTCGCCAGGAGACCTAAACACACCTTACTCCACCATGCATCACGTTAATGGTATATGCTATTTGGATTGATATTAAAGAAAAACTTGTTTATGTGAGAGATAGAGACAGACAGAAAATGAACGAGACAGACAGGAAGAGCGGGCAGAAGATATCTGAGAGTAAGCATTGACCTGAACACTTCGTCTGGAAATATCAACATGAACTGAATTAATTGATTATTGGTTAACTGTGTATATATTATCTTTGTTTTGATCCAGATTCGCATTATCTGCATGTGCGTTATCGAAAGTGGTAGCCATTCACATCAGACAATGACATATATCAATATCGCTGTAAATGCAAACGAGTTACTTTTAGACGCTTAGACGTTCTATACTCGATTCTGACGAGATGGCCTTTGTAATGGTTCCCTTTGGGTTAGGTATACTCGTACATTACATGTCAGAAGGACATTACACCTAGCTAGATCTGAAATGGAACGAAAACCTCGCCAGCAAGGACGGCGCTAGACTGGCGCTTAGAAATACTATGACATGTTATTGAAACACGCGGTACTAATGAAAAAAGCTTGAGCTGATACAGAGAATACCGTCTACGTATTTTTCCAGACCGTGCATCGATTATCGATTATTTTGGAATCGAAATAATAAGAAACGTAAATTGGACATCGTGTCTTAGTACACATACATCACAACAAGCGTACAAAGTGCAAAGCACCGTTCTTGTATCAATATATCTGACTGATGGATTGAACAGTAGAATGAAGAACTTGAATCACAAACAGCAACAAAGTTATAACAACCACAGTGAAATTTACATCGGAAATGGTAGAAAACAGGTCCGGAGAATTACTAGCATTTCTTTGTTATCTTTTCGAAACAATTTCCGGTTGGTCGGCTGTTATGTCGACAAGAAACCGATACATGCCAAATCCCGATAAAACCAATAAATGCATTCGGTTGGAATAACAGCGCACAGGGTCACATTAAAGTGAATGGTTGTTGTGTTACTGTGTTTTGAAATAACTGAAGCATAATACTCAAGTTGTTGTAAGTATTTACCGCATAGTTACCATGTCATCAGTAAAATAATAAATTGTAAGTAGAGAACACAACAACCTCTTCTACATCATTCGTTTATCGCGATCTTTCCCTACATGCCAACATTGACAGTCTCAACAAGCTGTATGATAAGCGTAATAATTATAATTTCCCTTTTGTTAATGTTCCATTTCTGAATAGTCACACCCCACTGCTTATCCAACGTATGGTGTTCACATGTCACAGTTGATTCGATAATGACCTGTTCCCTTTATCAAGATTTACGTGCAAGCAGTCTTCAGCTAACGGACAAACTCGTAACACGGGGTTTCAAAAGATACAGGTTGATGAAAATTATGGGAAAGTATTACGGTCCTCATTGTGTTCTCATTGAAAAATACTATTTCTTTGTGCAATATGAAGCTGACGTGTTTGATGCTCATAAGTCTGTCTGCCTTTTCCGTTGTTGTATACTTTGTTTTCATCTGAGAACGTGATATTGCTTACTTGGATTGACATGGTTTACATAGTGGGTGTCGACGATGAAGCAGAAGATGCTTACTCTTCCAGAACATCTGGTCATCTTGTCCTTGTGCTTTTTGTTTTGGAGTCTCCGTGTAAATTATTCTTTTGCACATATTTGGATTAGTTTTATGGCATTTGAGTTTGCATTTTAATTTTTTTCGATACGTTGGTATTTTCTTGTTTTTTTAGCAAATGTGAAAAAGTAATAACAAGAAAGATATTTGTCCCGCCCATCTAACATACCCGTTAGAATTAAATATCAAGGACAGCAGCCGCTTACCTCGATCATTCCCTAAACCAGAGCAAAAAGGACAGCATCCCACTTAGCTGTATGAGAGACAATTTCTTTCAATATGCCCATTGTTAATTTCTCTTTCCTGGACAGCAACATCTATGCTTCCCCAAACTATAGTGGTTACATACCACAGTTGACTTTTGTACCCAGTATCATCACTTATATAAAAAAAATGTCGATAACTCGCAACACAAGGTGTAGGTTGATAAAGATTATATGGAAGTTCCATGGTCGCAAGAATGATCAAATTTGCAAATACTATATTTTCTTGTACATATACGATATACAGGTCGAAACGCTATTTACTATAATTAACCAAGATTTACATGCGCGCTTCGTCGATGAAGCAAGAGACATGTATGCTTCAGAAAACATATTTTATTATCATTGTACTTTTTCGATGTTCTCCATGAAAATCTTCTTATTTTACAATTGTTTTATCGGATCTCTGTTGACATTTTGATAATTGCTTTGTTGTTGTTTCGCTTACTGTTGATTTGCCAACGTGACTGTTTTGATTTCCATTATATATATAAAACATGTTGAATTGACAAATGCATAATTTCATAGTAAAACCGACCTGCTTTTAACTGCGGTGGTCGAAATTGATTCAGTGATTTATTTCTTATCAGCATATGTCAGTGTTTTCTGAAATGTGCATGCACTTTACTTGATGTTAACGATTTGTCAATGATATGGATTGAAATATATATAATCATCTATTGCAATTTCATTGTCACAATTTCGAGAAAACATTATTTTATACAATGCTGCAATTGTTGTTTACCATCCCTGTCTTCTTTCGCGACGATTGAGTTTTGGGAATTTAATTCGAAAGCGAACGCAAAGGATGTTGGTTGATAGTATCTCATTGCAAGGAGAATCAAACACAATTTGAAAGTAAGATCTGGGATAGGTCCTTTCCCGGACGTGAAGTGTACCTGTAAAATCTGTTGACTTTGGACAGCCCTAGGTAACACTGATATATCACCGAATGACATAACAACTGTGATAAGGTACAGTTTGATCCATATATGACACCTCCTGGTTAAAGGATATGATTTAACTTTTTTTCACAGTCTTACAGAATAATCAAATGTATGACGGAAATAACATCGTTTTTCTGACACACGATAACAAAGAAGAATATATTTTTTACATCATGTAGCCTTCAAATTACACGTAATCACGTACAACACAGTCGTCAGTAGTAAATACAACAAAAACTAAACTACTTATCATGATCAAAGCATTCCAATTTATCAATTAAAACAATGAATAGTTATTACATTTTTTGACATTTTTCATAAAAATCATATGGAGCGTTAATCCCAGACACAACAGATAATGCTGATTTCAAAATTGGTGTTTTAAGATCAATATGTCGTTATGATAAAGATTTCGATTTATTTTCGTCTGTGGAAACTAAATGAAAGCACGTACGTATGTATCGATATTACGTGCTGATGCGACATAACTGGGCACAACGTGCATGGCGCATTGCCGTACGGGAGCGTCGGATTAAATAATTTCTTGTGTAACCTAACTATAGCGTGTAACGTAATTTAACTAAAAATAGTGAAGACAGCTGTGAGTTATCATCAACTTACGCTGAAATACAAGTGGGCGATCGTGTGACAGTAATACTTACAGAGCGTCTTGGTATTCAAATTATTCCAGGTTTTCTAACCTTTTCTATTCTCTGTGAATCAAAGGATGTCTTCACCCCGCGCAAGTAAAGCAAGTTTTACATTCTGGAATACAGATAATTTCATGAATAAATAGATGGTCGGATGGTGCAGTGGTAACGCATTCGCCTAACAACTAACCGTCCGGGGTTCTGTTTCCGGACCAGACGTTGGAAACAGTATGGTTTTTCCTATGTATTCCGTTGATCTTCCATAGAGAGAATCCTCTAATTACCAAGGCTTATCTACAAAGGCTTATGTCTTGTTTTGCAATTGATGCAAAATAAATGATTTTGATATTTTGATAATTGTTAACCAACAGCGACGACACTTGTCAAAATACCATTAGGAGAGGAATTGTATTAATATTCAGGTATTTTCTAAACTTTTTTGATATTAAGACTGTTTTATTTTGTAGAAACGGTCGTTTTTCGACTTGTCTGATTTCTAACGGCAAATTATAACACGTCAGAACAGACCATTGCGATCGATCAGAAACATTTGGTGTGAATTTGACCTTTGACCTTTCAATAAGTAAACAAAATGATTTCTTCAGTTCCACTTGGTTGTATGACAATCTACATTGGATTATTAATGGCAAGAAAATAAGTCACATGTCGTTACCAGTAATCCTAATAAGACGATTAATCTGTATGATGCAGTTTGATTAATAATCTGCCTTCTAGTTTGCTATGTTTTGCAGTGTTCCTTGGCCTCAACATCATTATAGTTATTTAGAGATTCCGTTTAATCAGCTACAAGCAGTTGATGGAGTTTTATTGTCATTCACTAAGGAATATACAAGTCACGTTTTACTGGCCCGAAGACGTATTGGCAGTATAGAAATACGATAATACTAACATATACATTGTTTCATGCATTCAAATATTTTAAAGAATTTTTCAAACAACAAAACATGTTCAGGAAAGTTGGTAACAGATATGAAACACATGCATTCCGTTACAACTTTTTGTTAGAATATGACAAATATTTGTACCTTTATGCGCTCATTTAGTGGACAATAAACCGTTTTATGAAACGTCCTTATTAGTTTTCAGAAAAGATAGATGTTAGCAGGTAATGCAGAAGAGCATGGCATTCCCTTCATTACCAATTCAATGGCGACACCAATAAATCTTATCTTCAAACTAAGACAGAAAAAACGAAAATCAGTAAGCGGTGTATTAAGAGAAAATTGTCAGATTGGATGGCAGTGTTGTCATTTCTAATCCATTGTTTGGATATAGAATTAGCCAGAACATATTAGTTCCACGTCATCATATAGTATCTAAAATAGATAGAAGTCATGGTGTGACTACAATACTTGATATCAAGAGAGTATCTGAAGCATCAGGTTGTCAGTTATAGATACTTCAATAGCCACAGTAAAAGTACAACTCCATCCAAAAATGCATTATGTGTGTTCGTCTTATTCCAATTAAAGAAGGCACCTACCGTACATGATGTTTTGGAAGTCGAACAGTACTTAAACGAAACGACAGACACCAAGAAGACACCAGAGGAATGTAAAACATTATATGTCATGCAAGTATGACTAACACAAGGTATACTTAATCCTATTACAGACATAGACAGCACTGCTAAAAATAAAATAGATTCTGTGGAAGGGAGGCTGGTGAATCGATGACCAGTAGTAGGACCTTGTACCAATAGGGTCATCGAAATGATGTCATGTAATGGGGATGAAGTACAAGGCTGTTGAATACCAAACAACCATTAACATTAATATTTCCGAAATTTGCCGACGATTCTAAAATTAGTCGTGATGTACATAAGTGATAAAACAAAACAAAATCTTAGAATTATGATGCTTGATCTGTAATATTCCGAAGTTGCAAAAGCAAATCACACCCAATGGTCTTCGTTACTTTTGATTAAACTACTTAAGTATTCTAATAAAACATGAATCCATAACTTACGCACTTGCTTGTGTTATCTCATAGGGAAATCACTGAGTTTTTGGTTTCATATTCATCGTTCAAGTATATTCAATCTATGATTGGGGACATTGTGTAAAATACCAATGTTTTACATGATTAATACTATAAGTCATGACCAATACCGCTTTAAGCATCAAATAGCGTATGCAATTACTACTAAAAAAATGAATCCAAAACAAAATTGCTAAAAAAAAAAAAAAAAAAAATACAAAAAGGGATTCAACAGGCAAACAAACGAGCACCAAATATGTCCAGTTTCATGGCACAAGGAAAGAGAGTATTTCTAAATGAGATCACTATGGCGACCATAACCCCACAATTTTCATCAACTTGCATCTTTTGATATCTTGTGTTACGAGTTTGTCCGTCAGTTGATGACTTCTAGCAAGAAAATCGTGATAATGGGAACAGGTCCTTGTATATCGAATCAATCGTCAATACCATAAGTTGAAAACCTATTTCAAACTGGGCATTCGTTTGCCAATTCTAATCTGTCGTGGTTAGCTAGTATGATGCCCTTCAATCTCTATGGAGATGCAATATATACATTTCCAACAGTATCACCGAGACGTGGTTGTGTCCATTTTCAAATAACCTTTTCTATTCTTATACTTGTCATCAAAAAGGACGTGCGTCGTCTATATTGTTCAGTCACCAGACTGTACTATATTACATCGAAAAATGAAAGACACCATCTGTGTCATTTGATATATTCTGGTCACTGCCCTACCTTATTTTAGATTAAGGAGGATCATCGTCAGTTGGTAATCACTGTGGTTATCAGTTTATACACGAAGACTATTTAGTCAATGTCCATCACGTCTCAAGCCAAGATTAGATGAACTGAGGACGATATCATTTAGTACTTGCAAACCTTGTTGGCAACATCGACGTCGATCGACGTTGAGTTCAGTTGTTAGATATTTCAACATGTTATTGGCATACCCATAGACACTAGCTGGCTGGCTTTACTTTCCGAAAGAAGAAGATTTTGTTGAAGAATATATTATAACAGGTAACAAATACTAAGCAATATCTTCGAATTTCACGTTTAGGACTCTTGCTATAATATTGCATCAAACCATTGTCAAGACATTAAGATATCATATCATCTGAAAATGAAATCGAAGACCGACAGTTTCTTCTCAGTCATCCTCTTAATGTGTCAATATTTACATGTAACACAAGGACGATAATCCAACAAGCAATCGGGATGGTTTCAATTTCCTTATTGTTAATTCACCATTTATAGATAGTTTCATTACACTGTTCCGAATATAACGATTCCCTTCCCTAAATTCAAAACATGTACATGTATGTATGCATAAGTATTTTATCTATAATAATTCAATTTGTATTATGATATATTAACGTATTTCTGTAAGGATAAGGTACAGTATACGTACGAAATATATATCAAATCCGATAATAAAGTAATTAAGTCTTAAGACAGCAATGCTTTGTTTCATATCGCAATATCATCAATGAATCAGAAGTAGGTGCAATGTTACCATGAATTATGTATTTTTTTTATTAGATCCAGATACGTTAAACAGCAGTCGATATATACTAAACAAAAAAGAAAGGTAACACTACTTTATTCTGTGATTAATTGATTAACCCGTTCATAAATCCTTACCAATCATGTACGAATAAAGTAATTGATCAATTCTGATAAAACTGCAGTCATGGTTCATTATAAAACTTTGCGTTCAGTTGATTTTATTCGACTGTAAAGGACGTTGGGGTCAATTTCAAAGGTAACACCATTAGTAACGAGTATGGCCACCGTTTGCGAAGTAAACAGCATTGCGGCGTCGTCGCATGGAACTCGTAAACCGGCGGATAATTCGAGGAGAGATGTTGTTACATTCAGCGATCAAGGCTTGGGCCAGCTCCTGCAAGTTTGACGACTGATTTTGACGTTCTCTCACGCATCGCCCAAGAACGTCCCAGACATGCTCAATCGGTGACAAATCAGGTGATTTAGATGACCAATCTAACACCTGTACGTTATTCTGCTGCAAGAAAGTTCTGCTGACGCGACTGGTGTGCGCTGGTGCGTTATCCTGTTGAAAAATGGCGCCAACGCCATGGCGTCTTAAGAATGGCAGAACCACTGGTCTTAAAATTTCGTCTCTATATCGCATGCCGGTTAAATTGCCATTTAACACAACAAGCCTGGTTTGAGTCCCCCAACAAATACCACCCCAAACCATTACACTTCCGCCGCCAAACCGGTCCCGTTCTGCGACGCAGCAGTTCGCAGAAAGCTCCCCTCGTCGCCTCCACACTCTGCGCCTTCCGTCACCGTGTTGCAGACAAAACCTGGACTCATCTGAAAACAGAACATTGTTCCATTGTCGTAAGGCCCAACGACGGTGAACACGGGTCCAGTTACACCGATTATTACGTTGACGTCGCAACAAATTGGGTCCAGTGTAGGGACGCCGCGCTTTCAATTGGTAGGTCATCAACCTGTTGCTGATTGTTTGGGGAGACACACGACGCCCAAACAATGTCCTTGTAGTCTCTACTGCGGTTACGAATCGATTGCGCAAGTGTATCAATCGTATACGACGGTCATCCCTGGCGGTCGTTTTACGGGGTCGGCCGCTTCGGAGACGATCGGATGTTGACCCAGTTTGGTTTAAACGACTTACCAACTGGCAAATTGTCTTAACACTGCAACCAAAATGCCGTGCAACTCGACGGTGAGACTTCCCGGCCTGGATCATGCCTACAGCCCTTTCTCTCTGTACTTATGACAGCCGGGGCATAATGATAAAGTTGATAGATAGCAAGATTCGATGATTTCTAAGTCCTAAGGATCTAAGGAACAGTTGTCAGTTTGAATGTTTATGAAATTCAAACGAAGATACAAGTTAGTCGCAGAAAACCTCGTGCAGCTCTTTCGCTAATACAGACTTTCACGCTCGAATGATTTTGGTAACCCCCTTGGATTGGTAAAACATTACCATTTTCTAATATTGCACAAACGTCATTTTGTTTTCATTCATTTACAGGTATTCGCCAAGGAAACATGTTAACCTTTCTGTTTTGTTGAGTATATATTCGATAAAAATGTGCTAATTGCAGAGTGGATTGGCAAAAACATTCACCTACGGAAATGCTAAATTCTGGCACTTTAAGAATAGATGTTAATTGCGGTCGAGGTGCAGTGTGAAACCCATTGATTCAACGTTAAAACGTAGAAATGGTATCATCTCCCGACCACGTTCCAACCACGTCCCGACCATTTCCTTAGTCGTATCCAAGGTTTCAAAATATGGGCCCTTGGCATCACTGATGAAGGATGAAACAACTGTATGACGCAGTTGGATCCATTGTTTGGCTATATTGTATCAAATTCTAAATTTATTTTGTCGAAATGGTGTTTTTTAACTGTGTAATTTGTACATTCTTCCACAGAGTTGCAGCTATAATATCACCTCACTAATCCATGCCCGATAGAAGAACTCAGTATTCATATTATATGTTATGTATATATTTCAAGTTCATGAGATATGTAAATGATAATTTTGCTAAATTGATTGCGATTCACAATCGCCATACCAAATATTCGCTTTAAAAGTACTCGGAAACTAGCCACTTGTTATAAATAGAATGTTCTCGTCTGTCATCTTGTAATTAAGGTTATTTTATAGGACCCGAGGGCGAACGTTTGTGAAAATTACTGATGTGATTGCTTATCCCACCCAATTTCTGTGATTCAATCTGCCTTCAAGAAACGCTGCAGTTACCAATTTGAAGTGATTCCGTATAATGAGATCCCATTTTCTATAATGAGAAATATCAAGTTCGTCAAACCTGTCAGCATTCTCAATATAAGAAAATGTTTGCTGTTCACCTTCTTTTTGCAGGTTTTTCACGATTTGTTTTATTTCTTTTTTCTTTTCTTTTTTTTTTTTGTGAATACCATGAGTTTAATCTCCATGTAACAACATTTTTGGAGGATTACATATATGTATATTTTGTCTCGACAAATCTGTATTTAGTCACGATATCAAATAACCTATTCAAAAGTGGTCAATAAAATAGTTTTAACTAATTAGCATTTTTATGTACAGACATAACTTTTTTTAAGGGAATATTTTTCGATATCGGTTTTCTGCAGAGCGGTAAGCATAACATAATAATTTTATGTAATGCCAATTTACTGGTACTGAATGTACTGTCATAGTTCTCATTTTGTACAGATATCATATACATGTTTTCGCGTATAAATCTTCATATACATCTGACCCTTAACTCGAACTCTCATAACTCGAAAACCCTGAATAATTCGAAGTATTTCGTCGGTCTTGGCCAAAATTCACACTCAATATTAGAACTTACTCAATTCGAATAACTCGAAGTTTTCACCCCCACGACTTCGAGATAACGAGGTTCGACTGAAATATTCGTTTCCTATATAATTCTGGAGATTCGGAAACACATGCTATCATTCTTTCATTCTTTGGTACCAATAACGAGCTATACGTGTAGATTAACATGAATTTTGCATGGACTTAATCTGACTTTATTTGATAAATCTAAACACTTACAAATGTATGAGATAAATATCATTAAAAATAAAGCGGAATAGTATGCGATAACTGACGTAAAATGTCAAAACTTTCAAGCTATCATCTTTCAAAATTTATCTGTATTTGTTAATCTATAACTGCAATCATTTACCTGTTTTGGGACTTTGCTAATATACGTCATATCATACTGACCTAATATTGGTTCAGGTTTCAAAAATTGGATGGACTTTTGATAGCTGTGTATACGATGACATTATATGTTGATAAACTTAGTTTATTGTCTGTTATGCCGAACTAGAATGACAGTAAACGTTTGTGGCAAACAAATACTGCACATAAAGTTCAGAGACGCGGAAGTCCGTTTTTCATTTCCGATTTAATTGTGTCTGGTCGTTATGAATTACCCGTTAATGCTTATGTAATGGCATCTGCTACGGTTTATATTCACAATTTTATGGATAAAGACGGCATATATTTTTACAAAAATGTGTTTGTAATATCTAACGAACGAAAATTCTGTAATTATCGAATTTTTAAAGTCGAGTTTATCATCTGAAAATCCTGACGTGAAATTTCGATATAACCAATTAGCAAACTAATGTGTTCCTGACATTGCATTTCGTTATGATGAGTTAAGCATTAAGCAATGAAATGATTTGCTATTACGATTTTCTCAACATGTATTCTGAGGGTGCGCTTCGTAATAACGAGTATAAAAATCAAGAAAAATACACTGTATTTATTGTTTGAATGATATCGTGTCCATTTTAATACATCACCTTCGAAATAAGAGCTTTACTAGAGTATTTAAAGTTAGAAATGTTACAAAAATAATTGCATTTATGTGTTGTACAATTTTTTAGAAGTTTTGAGATGAACATGAGTATTTATGAACTAGAGAGTGTGTTACTTCCCGTATCCGGAGATTGGAGGCCGGAACCGGAGCTAAATACCATCTTTGAAGGTTAATAAATCCTCGTGTTCATATGTGAACAGATAATTAATTACCTTATCATATAACCACAATCCAATTTTGGATATTTGTTGGTTCCTTCTGTAGATCTGTAAGAAGTGTTTTGACCATTTGGCCGGTCAGCATGTAGGAAAAATGACAAGTCATATAATACTCTAACTTACATAATTATCTAGTTCGTAATATTTCTTACAAACCTATATTTCCACAGCTGTCACGCATGGTTCCCCTGACTCTGTCAAGGATATGTACAGCATGCAAAATTCAATTTCGTTGGTAATTATAATGCCGAAAGCGTCTTGTACTTATGTTGGAAAATGGTTATCGAAAGGCATTTTACAAAATGATGGTGATGAAAAACACTCTTCTTCTTACAAACCGTGACATTGAGTACATTAATGTCACTTTTACGAATCTTAAATCATTGCTTAACAAACATTTAAATTCAAGAATATAAATCGCTATTCTGACCAGACTCTGATAATGGAATTTTTGACGATTGTCTAGACTACTAAATACTTATTGAATTCAGCTGTCTTTCACTTGTCGTGTTGTGTACAATCTCAAACCAATTTTAAGACGGCTTGTGTCATGGCTATCTTGAAGATAATCAATACATATGTTTTGGTTCTACGTGGTGACAAATTAACATCTGACGAATATCGACTTTTAATGTACATTTGTATGAATGTCAAAATAGTAAATTTCTATAAAGTTGTGGCATGATCTACAAACATTGCGTATTACTTTTTTTCTGTCTGGAATCAATAGCGAAGGCCGTCACTGGTTTTACTTCTTTATTTTTCTTTCTTTTTTTTCCTTTTTTTTTTTTTTTTTTGTTAGATATACACATTCAATTGATATGTTTTGTTAACAGAAGTGAGAGTATGATATCGTGTTACATTATTGCTACAATATATATGTGGATATTTTTGTTCGAGATAAACATAGTGCGTGTTATGTTATATTAACAATATTAAATCGAATTTATATATGGTATATGATACTTGGCCCAATTTAAACTATGCATACAGGTATGTTAATTAGGCATTATAATTAACAAATGAATTTGATAGTTAATGTGTAGTAACTGCCTTTTGAATGATATTCGTTATCTCGACTTAATCAGGTAGACAGTGCGCACTGGTTTTGATTTGTACAAGATTGTACAAATTGGACACAACAGTGAACAGCACCATTTTTATATAAGTGTACATGTAGAGTTACAGAAAATCCAATCAATGAAATAATCTATATCATACGGTTGTTTCGTCCCTTTCCCTTCATAACTCTACTGTGGTGCCAATCGCATAAATATAGAAAACATAGCAGTAGGCAAGTTAGGGAAAATAAAAGTGAACAGCATCGTTTACAACAGTTTATCGATGGTATCGTGATTTTCAAATGAATATTTTAATAGTGGGCATTATTTGACTCAAAACTGTACATAGAAATTGTCTATGATCAGTATCTTTATCATATACGAAACATCTACATACATGCAAATAACACCCGTTTCGAACTTATTAACACATGTAAATCATCGATCTCATCAAATTTTGTATTAATATCTGCAAATTCACATTGAACAGCTCTAAAACTACGTAAAAAAACAAAAACAAAAACAAAAACAAAAAAACATGATGAATAGCACGTGCAGATATCATATATCGGTATTGTAGGAATCGGCTAATTCATCTCCGGGTGATTAGGTGTCAAATATTGTTGAAATCATTTTAGGTTTTACACAACATTTCAATCAGAAAGAAATTAAGGCATTTCGGGGGGAAAAAAAGTTTTAAAAATATTCTATCGCTGAACAGATATTCTAATACGTCGCTAGAAGAAGAAAATTGATAAAAATACAACTCTAAAGTGTAAAAAAAAATGCCTTTATTTGATTGCATTTTACTGATTTCGACAATAAATATTTCCTATGGACGTAATCAGTCAAATGCGTTCGTGAAAGCCGGGCTGGATTTAACACACCTAAGGACATGAAATATTTCTCACGCGAGTTTAACATATCTGTTTAAATCTTTCGGTATGTTCGTTTGATAAAGGGGTATCACCTGCTGTTTTTGATGAAAATGAAAAACCAGTTACGGCAGTATTCATGTATTAGTAATAACTAGCAGACATATTTGTGACTAGTTTACAGACACCAGAGTTTTATATAACAAAAATCAAATACGCACATTAAAGTAATTTCATATAAAACATGCATATATACAGAGGTAAACAGCAATATGAAAGACTCACGTGCTAGGTTCCTGTATTGACCGTGCAGTCTTCCAGATGTTTCGCTCGTCCTGGCCAGATTTGCACTGATTACTATACACCACTGCTTGTTTTTTTGTGACATATTAAATAACTGGAGGCATATACGCCAGCTAATGAGTTCAGTTAGTGAATATTCTCCAATAGGTATTGACTACAGAATTACATCATCGACCGAGGGCCTAGAGTCTCGATCAATCTCAAAGCCACTATCTTTTATGCATGTTTCTCACCATTACAAGTCGACGGGATAAATATTTGAAGAACTATTTCATATACGGCCAATAAAGGCGAATCTTCGCGAGAGTAAACGTAAAATTAGATCCCGGATGACAATTCAAGTTCATTAATTTCTAAACATTTCAGAGCTCACCGTCGACGCAAGACTATATCCCGCCTGCAGCCGTATTTACCTTGCTAGGGTGTACAACCTTTATATAGCTATTTGTCGCACGAACCTTAAAACTGCAGCTATTCATTTGCACAGCAGACATGCAAGATGATACTAAAATGTAGGCACAAGCAATATTAAAAGATTCTAAAAATAAGATGTCTCAGACTTGATTGAAGTAAATGAATTGTCGGCAGGTTAATTATCTTTGTTTAAAATATATTTTTATGATCCTGGATTGGATGAAACGAAATCGATTCTAAATGATCTTAAAAAACATATAAAAGTCATTGACTTTTACTTTTTGGAAATGGTTCAGTATGAACGTTTAACCATCAGTATGGTTCAAACACTGCACATGATGATTTGTTACTGTGCATACTGTGCAGGATGAGGATTGGCTTACTGAGACATTTGATATCACGAAGGTGCCGCTTCTAAGAAAAGGTCCTAGTGTATGTCTCTAATCGCATTCACCTGTATTTCTCGTTTAAACAACTATGGTCGTTTCGGATCTTTCAATGACAGCCAAACAGCACCTGATGTATAAAATATGACTACTATTGATCATGCAAAACTGACAATCTGTATGTAAACCACTCTTGGTCTGTTTAAACAGCGTGATAAATAGTTTGGATGATGGACCGATTAAGGAGTGGTGCCAATATCAACTTAAATGTCATTGGATAACAAACAAAAATATTAATTGATAGGCAAATAGATTTCTGCATTTAAAAAATAACATATATCATTTAGAACACACAAACCTGTTATTGTTTTCTTTGGATTCTATAAGTTTATTGCAATTTACACTCCGACCTAAGGCAAAAGTTTCTTAATAACCCGAGGCGTATTATGAGAGCTTTCTTTTCCAAGAAAGGTGAGAGGTGGTACAAATACATGATTTGTATACTGAAACGTGTTTCGTGAAAAATACGTCCAAATAAACAAAAAATTATATGGAGGACAAAATCATTAAAATGCTCGAGGCTCTGGTTGAGAAAATATTTGCTGAGTTTGGTAGCAAGTTCTTCTAACAGACAATTGGCTTATCTGTAAAACCTGACTGTGCCCCCCAGTTGAATGACTTTTTTGTTATTTTTAAGAGGCAGAATCAAGCGAAGCTTATCACAACTGGCCACGGGAGTCTTGCAAAATAGTGTAATTCACTTTCAAATATATACGGTAACGTCTTGTTTTTGCAAAACAAGAAATGTATTGACCACTTCCCTCTTATATACCCACAAGATTTGGAAATCAAAGACAGGACAGCCGCTTATCTCGATCATATTTTACAACGAAACCAACATGAACATCTCTCCAACAAACTGTTAATTAAGCTTGAGGATTTGAATTCCTTGTTACGAATTTTCCATTTCTAAATATCAACACCCTGCATTCCCTACCTACGATGTTTACATGTCGCGATTGATTCATTTTCAAGGGTTAGTTCCCAGCATCACGATTTCCAAATTGACGGACTAATTCGTAACACAAGGTATCAAACGGTGCAGGTTGATGAAAATGGTATGGAAGTTTTACGGTCATCACATTGGTCTTATTGAGTGATATTCTTTTAACAATATGAAGCTGGGTGCGTTTGATGCTCTTAAGGTTGCCTTTCGGTTCCACTGTTCTTATTTGAGAACGTGACGTTATGAACTTGGATCGGCCAAGGTTTACATGGCGGGTGTCGTCGATTTAACATACTCTTCCGGACCTGATCTTATTCTCCTTGTACTTTTTCAGGAGTCTCCGTGTATAATTTCTTTCGTTTATATTTTCCCCTAGTTTTGTGGAGTCGAAGTTATACGATGGTTATATTGACGCGTTGATATTTCATGTTGTTATTTGTCATAATTCGTAAATCTCCAATGACCGTATTTGCATATGGATTATTGTCATAGAAAGATCGGAATCGGAAACCCAAAATTAAACTGAATGAATTTCTCTCTTTTGGTTTCCATAGCTGTGGAGACATGTCAAAGGATCTAGGAAACCAAAGCCATGAAATGCTGCGTGAATTGAAAACGACGGCGTACAACGTTGAAGTTAAAGCAATACAACCAATGCCTTTTATAAGCTTACCAGCCCCATACATATGTCTTTAATCTGAGAGGGATTATACACTGTAAGTAGACACTAAAGCAAAGTCAATGAGACCGGATAGGTCATTGTTTAACTATGTGATAAAAGAAACATGACTATATAATACAGCCCATTGAAACTATACTATCCCTTGAGCTCCAATCTGCACTACTGGACAGCATCACTGTTAAACTTACGTCACATATCAAGACACTGTTGCGTTAATAAACTCCCAAACTGCTATGTTTACTGATTCTCTGTGTGGAATCCTTGACACATTTACGTTTGCGAACATACTTTTCCCTTGAGACTATCACAAGATATCTTTGTTCGATCATAACATAAACAACTGGGCACAAATAGATTGAACTGACAATCAATATCGGTACAGCAATGTCACCGAGCTCTGTAATAAACAGAAACAGTTAACTCAAGAGAAGATTTTGATAGTGGTGAAATATTTCCAACGCAACATAGCAGTAAACAATACAAGCGGAGGGCAGTGACCAGAATAATTTTGAATCTGTACAAAACCCAAAGATATATTCTAATTATTAAATGAGCTGAATGAAAACTTATGTATGTGAGATCGGGGATTTTTTTTATCTTTTCAGCTTGTCAGTAAGAATAAGATACCTAACAACTGAACCCGATTTTTCGTTTACTTTGCCTTATAGCTCAGCATACAAAGGTCATAATTGTTTTTGTTTAATTGTAAAAAAAATATTGAATTTACGTTATTTCGGAAATCAGTAATTGTTGAAAATAATGAAATTTATTGAGTTTTGAATTTTGATTTGTCGTGCACCTTTGGATCTCGTTTATACATGTAATTCGACCAATTTCAATTTTACTCTGTCGCATTCCAGGTTCTAACAATTTAGACCAACGGAACAGGATTTACTTCACTTATCTGTTTGTCGTTGGTGTAATCTTCAGGAGCTCGACTGAATTAAGAAGCATAATGATAAAAAGAACCAAAATCTAACTTCATTCAAATTCAAATGACTCTGTTTTGTAAATTATGTTGGCAGCTAGCAATTGGTTTTACACTGAAGTCATAGGTGCACAGAAGGATTCATCAATCACACACCGGGGTGTTTTTCGATGAAGATAAAGCTAAGACGCAATCAATTTAAAATTTAAAACCAGTCTTTTTAAACAAAACAGATATAACATGAACGCAATAAGGCAACGCTTTCCATTTAAGGATAATGCAAAATTCATGTTTTTGGTATTTGATGTTGTCATCTGTTATTGATTAGCCTGAAGACGAATGGTTGTTTCTCTGAAAATTACGACTACCCTAAAACAACATCCAAAACAAAAACAAAAACATTACCAAAGCAATTTTCAAAAGGTATAGTAAGCTACCAGGCCATCGTCTGTAAACATTTCAAATTACTGTTTTGTCAGAGAACGTAAACGATTTGTCCCGACAACTTTAAATAAACAATCTAACAAAGTGTAGATATTACTTGGTTCTGATGATGTACTCGTCTTTGTGTATGTTATACTCGCAAGGTTTGATATCTATGTGATGCCATTTAGGACAGCGTCCTGTTTACTGCGCACTTTCTGTTATAGTGTATCGTTAACTACAGCTGTGGAAACGCACAACGCACCGAAAATGCCTTGCGGATATCGTGCATACATCGTGTGCACACCATCCGCACTATACAATCTCTAACGCACAACTGCAATAGCATCGCAATATTGTAAGCTTTGATAAAAATGGTTGTTTGATATTAAGGATTGAGAATTTAACGGAACACTCGTTTAGTTATGACTAAATAGCGATCACAGGCGAATTAAAGTCTGTTGATGATTTTGAAAAGTTATTTCTAATTCCACAGTTTTCGACAATCTATTTGACACTGCATTTAATAGACTTACTGTCATATAGTTTCATACTTCAGAGAGTGTCTAGTGGAGTGCCTCGGACGACAAAAATTACCTGTATCATACGAAACAGGTCCAGATCCGTATACGGCTAGTCTTCCGTTGTAACACACAGACCAATCAAAATCTACCTGTGTATTTTTTTTTTTAATTTACGAAATGATCCAAAAATGAGAGTAATACAGCAGTAATGAAAATACTATTTCCTTTCTGACGGTATAAAATTTAAGGTGATTTATAACTGTGAAGATAAGATACGTACCTTTAATGTATATAAAACGAGTATCTTTATACGAAGACTTGTAACGATTGGCACATGAAATTACCATTATATATATTTAGGCAGTCTGTGTCTGATAGATGCTCATCTGTACAACCTATAAATGGCTTTATTAGGAAGCATACTTTGTTGTAATCTTATATGTTTAGAGAATCCATAAAACCCTATTCCACACTTATCTGTAAGTTATTTCTAAATATATATCAACCACGATAGAACCACGTGCACACAGACGTGCAATTGCTTCTTTCGTCAAGTTTTCTCATCCTGCAAAAATCGCGTAACGTTGTACGATCCCACAACTGTATCTATAGCTTACTATACTTTTATTGTTTCTCGCTTACTGCTTGTTGTTCGGTTCATTTCAAAATATATCTTTGTGCGATATGTAGCTGGACATATTTGATGTTCGTTAGTTTGCTAGTGGGTTCCGTTGTTGTATACCTTGTTCTCATTTAAAAGCGTGGCATTTCTTACTTGGATTGGCCAAGATCTTCTCTATGGATATTGCCGATGACACAGAAGACGTTTACTCTTCCGGAACACTTTATGTTATTCTCCTTTTTTCTTCTTTTTTTTTAAAAAAACGTAGATTTCCGTGTAAATCTTTTCTTTTTTTTTTTCTTTTCTTATTTTGCCATAATTGTTTTGCCTTTTGTTATATTCAAAGGTTAGTATTTCCCTGTATGTTTTTATATCATAAGCGACTTATTTGCTATGAATAGGAATTATCAGTCGAGATACAAGAAAAGTCATAACCAATAAGAAACATCTCACTATTGGAAGGACACAAACTTCCTTTTTTCAATACTTCTAGGATTTCTCTAGAGATCATTGGATTTTAACGATATCTTTACAACCCTAAATATGATATCACCTGCCAGTATTTCGATCTGGTACAGTGTAGACCGCAGTCGTCTGGTCATTGATTGGGCGTTCTTTTGATAAATCTCGCGCTTTCTACAGACCCCATGTCTGCGTGTTTCCTGATTATACAGTCTCCTCGCTGCTTCATTAAAAATAAATATACCCGTACGATGTGTTTGTTTAGAAAAATCAATAATCGATTCAAGTAAATGAAATAATTATTTTGTTAGTTAATCATGTTCCTGTAGAGAAGTATAAATAGAAATGTTGATACAATGAAATAGTAAAGCATAAATTCGTTTCTTGACGCCAACTGTGACGCGTTATGTATCACGAGTCTTAAGCATGTGTTACGTCTTAATAATATGGACAAAGGTATCATACATATGAAACATAACATGACAAGAAAAGGTGAATAAGATTTTCTCCTTATATAGATATGTTAACACAACAGTAAGGATTTATATAGGAACTGACATATATCAAATGTGTGAATCATATATCTCTCCTTGTGTCGGCTTACCTCGCAACGTAGTATGCATGTGATGCTGATTTTGTTGTCCTAATTGATCAGACGTCATCGGTGATCCGGTCCACAGATGTGTACGGTGCTCGTTTGTGTGTCGAATAGTTTCTGTGTTGTTAATGCTGTTCTCATTTGAAAACTTGACGTTACACCCTGGTTCAACAAAGACGTACAAGGCAACGATCACTGATGATTCATATTTCGATTTATTCGAATAGCGCCATGGATCACGCATGTACTTGACGCCTTCTGAAATTACCAAATAAGTGAATGCATATATTACGAAATTTGCCGTATTATGGGAGCTCGTGCTCATTCAACTTTTGATATTTTCTTCAGCCGGTTATTAGGTTTCAGAATCTAAGCACAAGTACCACTGACGAGAAGGACGAAAAAGCTTTATCATGTAGCGTAATTCTTTATATCAAAAGGTGTTTTTCGCCTGTTTTTTTTTCAAATCGTGTCTCCTTATAAATCTTTCTGTTGTATATTCTCGTGACGTTTCATTTATTTTTAATGGTATCTTGTTTAATCCAATTAAGTTTATCTATGTTTTGTTATCATGCAGATTAGAAAGATTTCTAAAATTCAAATTCACAGCATATATGTTGACAAGACAATAAGTTGCTTTTACAAAGCATTTTATTTTGAGCTTCACTTGCCTAGAGAAACCCCGTTAACAATACCTCCTCTGTTCCTTATACATATATCATGAGCGTTGTTACTAATTGGTATGTTTAGCGTGTCAACAAAACCATTCAGTGGCTATTTTGAGCAAATAATTGTTTATGTGATCAGAATTGAACGCCTGTAAGTTAAACGAAAATAACTCAATTTCTTTATGATCCAGCTGGATATTGTTTTCCGTGAAGTGGCTATTGTAGGGTGTACCCTTAAATAGTATTGCGATGAACTTTTTTTTCTATGATGTGATACATTTTCTGGGTGTTTGGGTTACTTTTCCCCACCTCTACAGACAAGTCTTGTTTAGAACGTCGATTCAACGATAAATGCAATATGCATTGGTATTAAAATCCCTAAGGATGATATCATCTAGCTAGTCGTCCAATCAAAATGAGACTATTTGTGATGTTATAAGGAAAGAGCCGATGGAATCGTTCGTTTAAAGAAAGATAACTCTTGTATCGTAAACTTCTGTCTACTATGGTATTTTGGACATCTACTGACAACAGCTACATAAAGTCAGAAAGTATTGGAACGCTATTCTTTGACCCGCCAGCGACATACATATACAAAAAAGTGAAAGTGACATTGATTAACCGATTGAGTTTAAGGGGCCCTCTGTGGGGATTGTAAATATATACAAACAATCTTGATCACCTATTCACCAATAAAAAACAATCACCAGGTGTTCATAATGGTGTAATAAACTTTGATACGTCAATGTTTTATTTGTTTGTTTTAGTTTAAAAAGTTTTGTCTTATCTTATTCAGGAGTCGTATGTTAATAAGTGATCATAACGGTTAGATGTTTCAGTATACCGTATATTTCTGTCTCTAAAAAGATAATTCAGTATTAATATACACAGCCATTGTGTTATTATTGATATTTTACATTTTTTATTTACTATGCTCATTTTTAGAGTCAGAAAGCAGGTGTTCATAAAAGTGTTAAAAACGAAACAACAGATGTTGTAAAAAAAACAATTATTCCTACCGAGAAGTCTTAGGTTCATTTCACGGCAAAACAAGATTGTTTGCCTTATTTACCTTTTCAGACTTATAGGTTGCTATTTAAGCCATTTCATTTTCGTTTCACTCTCTGCTTCGGCATTGAAATTCAGTTGCGATTGCATTGTTAGTTACACTAATTACAGCCTGGCAACGCCCGGCAGTGTCAAGTGATACCCGACACAGACTGTTACTGTTCAGTCGGGCTATACCTGGCGGTGCCAGGCTCTCATCGTTGTTATATATGACGAAATATAAGGAGAATAAGCCTCCACGAATTTAAAGCTTGTAGTAGTTAAACGACGTGAAAACTCGTGATGAAGGCACGTCAACAACACATCTATCTTCCTATTGTTTGAGGAATAACATATATTTTAACGGGATAAAAATACAATGTTTGTGCAGGTAATGTAAAGTTCAAATTTCACCTCTTGGATCCGATTATTTAATTTGCATATTGTGCATCTTTGTCATTGTTAATATCGTACTATAGTACCAAGGTTATTTTATCAAAGTGCGAATTCAATTTTTTCTCTCGGATTCGTGGACGCCATTTTCACCAACTTATTCAGCTAATTATGTTACTTTCATGACGTTTAAGTGTACATGGACCATATATGTATATGATTTTGTCAAAGACATGATGTCGTCTTAATTATGAAAATATATATATAAAAAAAAATAATGGCATCTGAACCAGTTCGTAATTCCTACTTAAAATTAAGGGGAACTTCAAACAAAATTCAATATGAAAATACCAACATGTTAACATAACAGCTATGACACGAAATCAAATTCAGTAAAGTGGAGCTAGATATGAACGAGAGAAAGATTTACACGGAGACTCCTGAAACAAGTACTAGACGAATAAGACCTGGTATTACGGAAGAGAGACCGTTTTCAGCTTCACCCAACAGGTAAACAATGGCCAATCCAAGTAAGTAACAAAAGTACAATTTGTTGCTGAGAACTGATGACTGTAATTTAAAGCACCCAAGCATTGTATATAAGAAGAAATTCTAATGAACACTAATGGATTTTTTTTTCAAAATCTTCAAGAAATAAAGTGTGACGTAGACACAAATGTTATGATTGAACTCATTTTGCTATATTTTCACATTCGACTATGATACATATGTACTTGTTGCGTATGTTATCTGTGTATAGAGAAAGCATTGACTATACATATACATAATATGTAAAAAAAAAAAAGGAAGATTGTACAAAAATCACGAAAGTGAATAACACATTCTAATACAAATATAGTGTTAGAATTAGTAGAGCCAAACAATGAATAACAGCTGCAACATAAAGCTGTTTTGTCCTTCCAGAACTCGTCGATGACGCTAAGGACAATAGGTTTAAAGTCTATGTGTGACAATGGACCAAAGTCCAAAGTATTCGAAAGAAAAGTCAAACTATAGATTGGGAAGTGCATTACACCATACCAGCAGCGTCTACCATCTGCGATGTTTGAATTTAGAAGCAAACGCTGGTAACACAAGCCATAGGCAAAGCGCTGACATACCACTGACATTTACACTATACTTAGAAAAAAGGAAGAACATGCAGGTTATCTCCCTTGACGTATGGTACCCTGTATATTTCATGTACGGACTTGACTGCACATCATGTTTGTTTTTCTGGTGATTTTCAATGTTTTAAAAAAGAACTAAGTGCTTTCAAATTGCAAAGCCTTCGCTAAAAAAATAAGAGAAAAAAACAGATAACGTCATTTGTTTCTTTATCACTTTTTTCTTACATCATTTTAAAAATTCTAAAGAAGGAAGAGGAAATAAATAAATGGATAAATAAATAAATAAATAAATAAATAAATAAATAAATAATAATCCTTTTTCAGTGGATATTTTTCCTGAGTTTTATATTTATTGTCCTTAGTATCATTTCTCTTGATTCATTATGTTTTATACAAAAATGATAAAGGTCATATCTAATTCTGAAAAATATTAAAGTAATCTTAATGAATGACATTTTTACGATAAAAATCAGCTGTCAAAAAGGAATTAAACTAGTGTCGAAATGAATTATACTCGAAAAGAATATCTTGCTATAACACATGATCATGTGGTGGTGTATAAAAAAACAAAGGTAGTTCTTGATTGCGTTTGGGAAAGGTGTCTTTCCACACAAGACAACCACGCACTACCTAATCAATATATTTCATTGTATTGTTGGCATAGCGACTGATAATCAGTTTCCTCGAAACAGACAATTTAGAAACAACATATACTCACTGACGATTTTTTATTTATCTATTTAGAAAGACTGCGACTTATGTGTTAGGAAATCGCACTATGACACTGGCTGGGTGATATTGTAAATGAAGGTTGATTCCAAGATATCTTTACTTTATATCAGAACTTCTTAATGATTTGTTTTATCGTTGTATGGAACATAATCTTGATATTGTGTTGTTAGTTCCCAAGGGATATCAAATAAAGATGAAAAAATCAGACAAATCAAAAGCAAAGACAATTAGTAGCCTGAAATGATAATTCAGTGAAAGGCCTATATCAGATAGATAATCAAGGTGTGTCTGCATTGAACTTTATCCCTATTGGTTGCTATTATTTTTAACCAATCCCTTTTAATATCTGTCGCTGTGTTGATCGTTTTAATTTGCAATCATGACATACGTATTAGTTTTTTTCAAGGATGCAATGCATTATGGTGGGCGACACAATCATCTCGAGAGAATCTACTGCAGTCGATCGACAAAGCTTCATTTCAACCTTGACCTTGGCTAGCAGTGACACCAAACTGAGAAGCAAACCCCTTGAAATCATCAAAACAACTGGTCTTGCAACTATGACTAGACATACCAACAATCATAGATTTGTGATAAGTATTTCAGCAAGTTTAATCTTGAGCGAGTGCTACTTAGATGTATCACGAAATCAATACATATACTAAACAAAAAAAGAATGGTAACATTACTGTATTTTGTGATTAATTAATTAATCCCTTCATAAATCCTTACCAATCATGTACGAATAAAGTAATTGATCAATTCTGATAAAACTGCAGTCATGGTTCATTATAAAACTTTGCGTTCAGTTAAATTTATTCGACTGTAAAGGACGTTGGGGTCAATTTCAAAGGCAACACCATTAGTAACGGCTATTGCCACCGTTTGCGAAGTAAACAGCATTGCAGCGTCGTCGCATGGAACTCGTAAACCGGCGGATAATTCGAGGAGAGATGTTGTTCCATTCAGCGATCAAGGCTTGGGCCAGCTCCTACAAGTTTGACGACTGATTTTGACGTTCTCTCAGGCGTCGCCCAAGAACGTCCCAGACATGCTCAATCGGTGACAAATCAGGTGTAGATGGCCAATCTAACACCTGTACGTTATTCTGCTGCAAGAAAGTTCTGCTGACGCGACTGGTGTGCGCTGGTGCGTTATTCTGTTGAAAAATGGCGCCAAAGCCATGGCGACTTAAGAATGGCAGAACCACTGGTCTTAAAATTTCGTACCGATATCGAATGCCGGTTAAATTGCCATTTAACACAACAAGCCTGGTACAAGTCCTCCAACAAATACCACCCCAAACTATTACACTTCCGCCGCCAAAGCGCAGCAGTTCGCAAAACGCTTCCCTCGTCGCCTCCACACTCTGCGCCTTCCGTCACCGTGTTGCAGACAAAGCCTGGACTCATCTGAAAACAGAACATTGTTCCATTGTCGTAAGGCCCAACGACGGTGAACACGGGTCCAGTTACGCCGATTATTACGGTGACGTCGCAACAAATTGGGTCCAGTGTAGGGACGCCGCGCTTTCAATTGGTAGGCTCTCAACCTTACCAACTGGCAAATTGTCTTAACACTGCAACCAAAATGCCGTGCAACTCGACGGCGAGACTCCCCGGCCTGGATCATGCCTACAGCCCTTTCTCTCTGTACTTATGACAGCCAGGGCATAATGATAAAGTTGATAGATAGCAAGATTCGGTGATTTCTAAGTCCTAAGGATTCAAGGAACAGTTGTCAGTTTGAATGTTTATGAAATTCAAACGAAGATACAAGTTAGTCGCAGAAAACCTCGTGCAGCTCTTTCGCTAATACAGACTTTCACGCCTGAATGATTTTAGTAACCCCCTTGGATTTTGTAATGTAAAACATTACCATTTTCTAATATTGCACAAACGGCATTTTGTTTTCACTCATTCACAGGTATTCGCCAAGGAAACATGTTAACCTTTCTTTTTTTGTTGAGTATATATCAAATTTTACAATAGCTCGATACTTGTGTATAGTTTCAACTTGCTTGCAGTGGAATAAAACCTGGATTCATGCATGGCGTCAGATGTCATGGCATTTCGTTAATTGTCAGGTACAGATATTATATAACGTAAAAGGTCAAACAAAGACAATTTATCTGCAGCTGTGTTTCATACGACCGGCAAAATATGCAAAAGGTGCCGAAAACTTCCATTGAGAAACTAAAAGCGAGCATAAGATTAAAACGAATAGAAAATCATCTCAAAATAAAAGTAAAATGTGAAGGCAGCTATTTTGTTGTGCTATATTCAATTCATGTTGTAAAGTCATAGTCTAATATCACATTACATTTGGTTTCTAAATTATGCAGCATTCGAGGTTATATTACACTTGAGGCATAAATGAAAATATTAGAAGGACGAATTCATTGGATAACGGAGTGATTATGTAATTGATTTTCATATTTAGTATCTACGGTGTCATATTGAATTAGATGAATGCTATGTATTGTATGGATCACCACGAAAATAATTTGGTGTAAATATTTTACTTTTTTCAGAACAAACGTTTAATAAATGTAATAACGACGATATTGTCCAATACTTTTTCGAACAAACAAATCCAATCTAGGATAGATATATGAAGTAATAGCAACATAACAGACAATGTCAAATTTCTGGTCAATTCGACCATTTACCACAACGAACAAATATTCACGGGTACACATAAGATCAGATACATCACGTATTTTGCATAAGCCACACAAGTTTATAGCACCTTTTAATACAAATTTAGGGTTAGATAGAGTAGAGCAAAACAATGAATTAAACTGCATCACACAGCTGTTTCGTCCTTCTAGGACTCGTCAATGATGATAAGGACGTAAATTTGGAGGCCTACAAAAGCAAGGGACGACTTAGGAAAATCTAAAGTATACGATAGAAATATCAACGTTAAGTAAATGTCTATATAAAGGACACAGAGTTGCATAATACAGTCTAAACATTATCATAATCATACCGATATTTCCTTCGACTAGCAGGACGCTGAATGCCTTTTAAAAGCAAATTAAATAAATTGAGAGATGGTACATCACAATCATACTAATGTCAATTTCAGTGTAAAAGATGTAAAATATTTACACCAATTTCAGTGTAGCTTTTCTTTAGCGTACCGAGCGTATAGGTTTGTGACAGCAGATTTCGTTTAGTGTTAATCCCTGAAAAAGGTTTCGGTATATTATGGTCCAAATATTGGTACTTAAAAAGTGATTTTTGAAACTCTGAAATTATATCGCAACGAGTTCAATAAATGTGTATTAAGGTAGATTAAAATACATTTTGGTTAGAATTAACAGTTCATAAAAATATTGCAATTTTGAGACCAAAAAATGAAATGAAAATCGGAAGAAGAAAAAGAGTCCAAATACCACATGAACCCCCATATCAACTGTCTGAAACAGGACCGGAATTTACTGGTGCAGTAAGTGCAGATCGTGTTTCTTTCATGCCGAGTCGGTGACAGGTTTGAATCTGACTGATCCGGTGATGTTCCTAACTGTCTTGCTAGAGACTTGTCGAGGTGTTTCAGCTTGTTCGAATAACAATGATTGGCGATCTTAAGATAAATTGATTGTCCCTCCCACATGTTGCATATGACACGTTATCACATGTAATCAGGTATTGGTCAGTGTGAAGGACATTGGATTGAGGATGATGTATATAGTTCTGTAAGTTGATCTTACAATTTAAAGAACTGATGTTGTGATGTTGTAAGTGTACGAACAAATATTACACCTCTTGAAACAGCAAGTGGCAGTAATATGATACGATGAAGGTAGCTTACCAATAACCTGTAGATCTTTGCTTTGCTTGGTATAAGATGCATGATATTATCTAAAGAAAGGCAATGACAGGTAAACCTTGATACTTATGGGACATCTGTTTCATGAGATGAATGGCATAACCCTTCGTCGTTAGCAAAGAAGGTTTGCGGAAACATAAATCCAAAAAATAAAAAAGAAGAAAGTACCAGAGGCAACTGGTAAAAGATCGTACTGGTTAAGCTAGGTATAAATTGGTGAATTTGGATATAAATGGGATGATAAAGTCTTAAATAGTAATAAACACATCAAACCCAAAACTTAAAGACTTAAACTGTATTGTTGGAATCATTGAACAAACAACATCAACATAACGATAAAAATTGCTTTGGTAACTTATCTATTGTATCGTTCTCCGATAATGATGCAAAATCAAACATTGTTATAAAACACATCGTTTTTGTTTGTTTTTGACCTTCCCTACCATTGACCAACATAGAATATTGAAAGTTTCAGGTATTCATCATTTGCTGGTGTTTTTGTCTAGTGTCTTAGCAACATGTATTTCTGCTGGAAAAAGAGCAAGACATAACGAAAAGTTTATGTATGTAAGTGCATCTTCCCCGTATATATAGCTCTATTTCTTCCTGTCAGTGTTGATTTTATTCAGTGGTCTGATAGAGTTTAAGTTTTGGTCTTGAACTGAGTTCTAGAAAGAAGGATCAGCTGTATAATACAGTGTTATTCATTATTTGTCTCTACTTTATCTAATTCCAAAATATTATTGAAAGTTGTAATTCATTAATTTGTAGTTTGTACATTTTGTAAGACTTCAACGTCGATGGCTCAATGCTAAATTACACATAATCAGCGACAAAGCAGTATGACAGTAGAGTTTTTGGCAGAATAATGTGGGACGCAATTAACATATTTTGACTATTTCATATACTACCTTTTACCGTGTATATAGAGTGTAAGAAATTCGTTTTATATTTCTATCTTACATGATAACATACGACGTGCTTTGGAAAATGATAATTATTTTCTCTTAGCATTTAATACAGAATATATATGAATTGTACAGATTTGTCTATTTCATTTATCTGTTTAGAAATAAAGGTAAATTTATCTATTTTCGAATAAAGTTATCATCCAGTCGATAAATGTGTACACGAGTTGTTGACAACAAATTCAAGGGAAGCATTTTTGACAATACTGAATACAGGAAGTCACATTATTGAAGCCATACAATTATCAAATAGCGATATTCTCTAAAATGAAACTTTTTTCCGATCCAATGCATATGCATTTTCCAGTTCAGTGCAATTTAATCTCTGTAGACACTATTTAAAGTTTAACCGAGAAATCAAACGCGGGATTTGAATCTGGTTCGGATTTTTTATCAAATCAGAACTGGTGTACTCCCATCCGCAATGCAAGCACACATATCAAACCTCTGTGGCATTGCAATATCAAGTTCTTTATATAAAAATTAATGCAAACTATCTTATTAAATCAATCGCAAGGAAACAAATTCAAAATGGTTTATGGAATATTTAGGGATCAAAAAGCACAAAATAAATTACAACGCAATCTTTCACCGGCATAAATATGAATTTTATCGTCAATACTTCTTCTTGACACATTCATTTATCACAATCAATCAATTATATGACGTTTAGTTATTTCATTCAAAAAGTAAACCTAGAACGATGATACGCTAAGGATGATTAATTTATATAGACCGTAGCAGGTAACGTTTCTGCAGTACCTCGCTCACTGGAGTTTGAAATATATACCGTCTTCGTCAATAAATGCTACTTTACCGCTCTGTGCCATGATGGCGGTTTAGCATGACAGCTAGAGTATTTCAAAGTACCAATAACGACGTAACAATCGCCTAATTACGGCTAAATAGATCAAAGCTTTACTCTAATGGGATTTAAATTGCCTCCCTCATCTTACCGGAAGTGTTAAATACTTACTGAGGGTAAAGGACATCCTAACCATTTAAGGCACGTGAAAAGCGTCATTTAACACGTCAACAGGTAATATTCCTGTATATAAAGAAGCAATGGCACCCATAATTATATCGTGCAGGGGGAATGATGTTAAAGTCTTTAAATCGTGGTTAAACTGTCTAGTCGTTCCCATAGCTAATTGATTCAGCTGTCATCGTGCATTATTACGGGCAATTGGTTATTGTGTAATGACCTGATCTTAACAGACAGTGAAGGGCAGGTTCAATTTTGAATAAAAACACAACAACATCAATACTTTCGGAGTAGTAAATAAGCAATGCTTATTTTTTGTACGGTCACACCTGATTCATCGAAAAGGCGGCATCTGTATTCACTGCGGAATATTCTAGTGTTCGTTTCTCTTCTTTTATATCTCATAAAAAATATGTATAGCGATTGGCAGAAATAATTAGAATGTGTCTTCTTCGGTAATAAAATACATTGCAATAGTTATCGGTAAATGGCAGAGAATAAATATATGCTTGACTTTTAATAGGACGTAAGCCGAGCATGACATTTAAGAGAAAACTGGGAATAACATTATAGCTCAACCCGACAGTTATATATTGGTTGAACATTTTGGTAAATACCATGATCTTATCATAACGGATCCCAAGCCACAAGGACATCAAAAGAGAAAGCAGTGCAAAAGTAATCCTCTTCCTACTTAAGGGAGATTTAAGATACTTTTATTGATTGCATCACCACTACAACACAGGATCGTAGGGAGTTTTCAGTTGTACTTCTCCTGACTATTAATTCTGTATTGTATTGTCACAACAATGGTTTGTTTTTCCCTAGTGTGGGTTTGTAGGGGGACTACAAGGTAGGCGAAGCGTAGGAGGGAGATATTGAAGGGTTTGGTCTATATTGTGATTGCGCAGAGAAACATTATCGGCATGTTTTTATGTAATACTACTCATACTAAATGTTATCAATATTTAATGTGATTCATGAAAACATATCCGGTTATAGTATTTGATATTAAAGCACTGAATCGCGCTTCGACCGACTCCGTGGAATAATGAATCGAGTTGAGTTTGTCTTAAGAGCAAGACCATGATATCGACCAAAACAAGATTTGATTCTTGTCTGTCAGATCAGACAGTTGATTTTGTATGACAGTCGACAGTATTAGAAATCTGTAGAAGTCCAATTACGTCGATTAGTGATAGATTTTACAAAAGACATACAAGTGAATTTTCAATACAAACAATGCCAGGATATAGGTAGGACGGTGCACTTACCGCATAATTAAATGTATTATGTAACTTTCTAATTTCGTATTTTAAACAAACTAGAATAACATTAAACAGCAATGTCTACTGTCTGTAAACTCGAAGATTCTATAAAAATACACAAATGAATAACACCGAATTAGAGGAGGATCAAACAGTACTACCAAAGCGAAATAAGATCACAAATTTACAATATAACGAAACACAAATCATATATATCAAAATGAAATGATTAAGTTTATCAACAGATTTAGAAATAATAAGGGAAATCCTGCTAAATATGTGTAGAGTGAATCTTGTCGTTTTTTTTTTCCGTTTCAATGACATCACGAACCGAGTCAAGAAGCAGTTTTGTATCAGAATCGCACAATGGATGTTTTTGGTCTTGTTCGCAATTTTATTTTCAACTGGCGGAAGTTTTAAATTTTTTTTGACTGCATGTTTTTTTTTTGCAGCAGATGACAGCATTGACAAGGTTCCATACAGGTTTCATCAAAATGATCATAATGTTACATTTTCAAATGTATTTCATAATTATTTTATATTTCATTTCCAGATATGTTATATCAAAAATGTTAAAGAGTTATCTTCCCATATTAACTTTTTTATATATTTATACGTGCAGATCAATGTCATTCTGGTAAAATTCATTGACAAATGAAACAAGCTAATTGGAAGTTTCATTGACTCCAACTGGAGTTAAAATGTAAATGTAACTAATTAAGAGATAAAGCTGGAAAATCGTATCAATTGGAAATATTATTTACTAAGTTTGAAAGGAAATATTGTAGCACATATGATGTTCAACCTTGTTTCCATCAATAAAACGAAGTAGATATTTTTAACTGATTTGATGTGGTCTTTCAATGACATATGGTACCTGTATGTGATAATCAGGAAGTCAGTGCAGAATATTACACTTTCAGTAAATAAAAGAAAGTTGTTTATCTTTTTACATAAGAATTTATATGTAAATGATAAAGGTCTCTTTGGCAAAACAATGGAGCATTAACGGAGAAAATGATTTTCGAAATTGGTCGCAATCCTGTATTTACCAAGTCTTGTTAAGATAATCAATCATGTTAACATTGTTTTTCTTTTCCCACAAAAGTGGTTCCAGTATTGTCAAGACCTTGAGTGCTTGGATTAGGTCAATAATCTTAATAACGGTCTGATGATCACGTGATAAAATTACAAAAACGTACTTCAAGCATTATATATTCATTATATTTGTCATTATGTAATGAGTACATACCTACATAGGAATTGCAAAAACTAGTTATGATCATATAGTTGAAAAAAATACAGTATAATTTTGTTATGAGTAACAGTGAAATAATGCGTCATTTTATTGTCTGTTTAAATAGCAAATAACTATTAACAGCATCAAGAAAAACTGAAGCATCACTTTTATCGAATCTGTCAACAATAGAGCACAAAGATCCTATTAAGATGTGGTCACCAAGATGAACAAACAGTTACATTAAAGGCGTAAGTAATGCTTCCACGGGGTTGATAAGACTTAAGCTTTATCCTTCCAACTCCCAGTAATGTAATTAGTATTCTATCCTGTTAATGCTGGATTCAGAATTCAGGACTTCAGAAAATCTCATCAGCCTGCGACAATTAATAAAGGCCATGGCTTTGTCATGTCGATTATCCATTTGGGACCAGTATCAGCCAGTCAATTGTTTCTAAAAGGCCTATTAATAATATGGACAAGTTGTACATTATTTTGCTAAATTGATATTTCCACAAATATTTTAATGTGTCCTGATTTCCTTTCATTGCTCACACCACAGCGATACGGCTCTGATTAGGTCTGATGCTGAGGAAAGATGTATACCAATGGATCGTGTAATGCGCGTATTATGCACACGACCGAATGAGCGGGCGGCTGGAAATGACATCAAATACATGTATATATACAATACTAGTAACAGTGTAGAGGCTAGTGTCGGTCTATCAGTACTTTCTCTCGGTGACAGCTGTGAAACAATACTACTTTCTCACTGAAGTCGTGTTTCGTGCGGTATTATCTAATACCGACCCCAAACTACTGATATGGCAAGGTAACAAAGATTGGAACTGTGTCCTCGGCTAGTACGGCCTATCACCAATCAGGAGCTAAGAAAGGTTTTCTGTGTATAAACTTTCTTCCCCATGACGTGATCCTAATTCTACATTTTTCCCGTTACCTTTCTTTTTCGATTTTCGATTCTGTGTGGATAGTCGTGTATTATGAGAGAAAGAATTATTCTTTCTTCTGTCTGTTTGTTTGTCCTTTACATCTGTAATGTCACTGCCGATAATCATTATCTGAATGAATGGGTTGTCGAAATCCCAGGAGGTTATGAAGAAGTTCATCGCGTGGCCAGACACCATGGATACGAAATACTGAAAGAGGTATGCTATGTTCCTATGGAAACTTTAAAAGATAATTAAGGCGATATTATTTGTAACAAATGTTGATCGTATTCACTACAGTAGAAATCTAATTGATTAAATATTTACATATGTATATACAATTATCAGTTTGATAATGTTTCTGCATTAAATATCCCATCACAAAATAAGAATCAACCTTACTGGAAGTAGGCATCTGTTTTACATTCTTGTTTTAAATATGACTCGTTTTTACCGATCGTTGAAATTGGGCTAGAATTGCCTACATAATTTTCATTTCAAGCATCAATTTCCCCAATCATCCCGATAATTACGGTGTAGTTATAAAATGTCAGAGCCCACATATGTATTGTACCATATCCTTGTGTATTATGTACATAATCCTAGTATAGTTAGGATGTATGTTACCACATTTAGTTATTGTGATACAACACAACCTGCATGGTTGTTTTATCTGCCGTACATATGTTAGTTTTTGTCCGTTAAAATATTGATCGGCTAATTGAGTAGATAGTTGTTCATTAGATTTGAGGATATTACAGTCAACACCTGTTATATAGATTATTGGCTTTGTCTCATTATCTCATTATGAACACGTGTTATATACAATAACCTATGGTTTTATGGCACAAATTATTCACACTGTTAGAAAGTTGTTAAAGAAAGTGCTTTCGATGACATTTAGCTCGTTCACATCTAAATGTGATTGAGATTCTAAAACAAATATTAAACAATTGTCTCATAATGCTGAGTAAATTTACTGGAATAATGCCTCACACCTCCGCACAACTTATCAATCAGTGAAAATAATTTTTTGACAAAATCTTACACAATATAATATGCATATGTCGAGCGAACAAAAATTGTTATGTAGATAACAGAACATCACGTGATATACCATTGGGGTCAAATAGAATTTGACGTCATCAGTTACCATGTAGATAACAGAATTGTATAACTACTTAAATTCTGCATAAGGTCATTCGATTTTTGATGTAAAAACAAAATTAGTTGAATTGAAAATTTCTAAGCACGTCTAGAATTAAAATGAAAAGTCCTGGAATTTTATCGAAGTAAAAAGACTTTAACAGGCTATAAGATCTTTGATGATTCTTTATCGACGCTTTCATGATTTTCTTGAAGAATTATATATTTATTTTTGAAATTGAATGTATTGGGTATTATTTAGTATGTGCGGAGATTACATTATTGTATTTTAGACCGCGTCGTCACTTACCTGGATTGAATACGTTATACATTTCAATTGTTGCCGATTAAGCAGAGAACATTATTTCAGACTATCAGGACAACCCCTTGTTCTTTTTCTGTGTATCCGTGTCACTCGAAATTTTCATGCAAATTTTAAAGAAATATAAACAATGAAGCATGTAAGTCATTTTACATAATCTGTGTAAGCATCTAGCAAGAAATGGATAGCAAGATATGTGGTACAATGTAGATTTTACATAGCATACGCAATACAAACTGGGTGTGACATGTTTTTTATTGTGATGTATTAAGTTTTTTTAACAAACATATATATATATATAGTGCATTTTGCAGTTTAGGAGTGTACAACTGAAATAGACACCTTACACAAAATGAGAGATTCATTCTATAGTACAGAATTGGACCTAAGATAATGCAAAACATTAAGACTGACATTACAAATACTGTAAAGAAAATTGCGTCGTGGCTGTTAAAAAACTAAATATAGTATCTTCTATTTCGGCGTGTATGACATTTTCTTTCATTTCATCGGTTTTATGGTTGTGCACTGTATTAGTAATGCGGACATGTGGTCGTATGTTACAGCTAATCAAACTGGGCATTCATCACATCCACACTCTTTTTTAAAACATAAAAGACAATCAATATCCATTTTCTCCTAGTCTAAAATTGTTCAAAAGACACATATTAATAACAACATTACTACAAGTTTTGTTAGATGCAGTAAAAGTCAAACAATGAATCAAACTGCATCCTACAGCTGTTTCGTCCTTCTAGAACTCATCAGTGGTGTTACGGGCGTACGAAACCTAGGATTTCTGGTTTAAAATAGTCAGCTGTAAATTCTGACGTATTGACATTACTGATAAACTGCTATAATTAGGAGGGTCGAACCGTTAGTCGCAAACTATCACGTTAAGTCGAATTGGTCGAATATCCCAATGCGTAATCTTACTTTAAGTGAGGATCATTTGCCCGATGTCAAGACCATTCAGTGGTTATATAAAGATGGTAAATTATAATATTTATTATTATGATGAGAACATCTAACAATGAATCGGGGATCATTTTATCCTTTATTATTGAAACAATAGATAAATAGATCAAATGATAAAAAAAGCAAATAACAAAAAAAAAAAAAAAAAAAAAATAATAATAATAATAATAATAATAATAAACCGCCTCCTTCCAAAGTTAAAAATCATTACCTCCTCGTATAGCATCAATTCCATGAACAGAACATGTACTGAAGACCTTTAAGCTACAAGGCAGGTAAGAAAGGAGCCATTATATTGATTCTTTGTGTATTGCGTGGTAAAATGAAACCAGTTGTAAGTCGATCGTCACCACACCGTGACACCCATACTTACCTACAGTTAGTAACACCTGCTACAGATCGATATTTAGTCGACATCGACAGTTACCTGATCAGAGTGGGTAGTGTTCGTATTTAGCACAGTCGACCAGGTCTTAATGGATACAATATGTAGCATCGAGATATCAGGATATCCTGTTCAAATAACAAAGTAAATATATAAAGTAACAGTTGAAACAATTCTGAAAATATAACAAAATGGAAGTGATATTGACGGAAATTTGAATCGTCTCACTCGTCAATTATATTCCGCATATATAGTATACGTCATACAATTTTCAGATCCGATGTTATTCTAACCAATTGTACTGTATGCACGACAATTGCAAGTGGAAGCAATTTTATGACTATTTAGACACACACCATGGAAGAATATCCGGATAACAATGTTTTTACGAGGTTTAGTGGCAAGGTGTTGGTATTCAGATAGTCATGATGTATATATAATATAGCAAAAATAATGTTTTTAAAAAAACAATCTGCAACAACATCTTACAAGGAAATATCAAAATGATAGCCTAATCTAGATTCGGTAAGGTTTCTAAATTGCATTGGCACTTCCGTAATGAACTAGGTTGATGTTACCGAGAAAAATATTTAGATTGAAAGAAGTGTGGCTGGTGTTTGTCTCTTAGAGTCGCCCTTCTAGTTAAAAACATTATCATGATTTGTTTTGATTAGCATGCCTATGAATACATCTATACAAAAAATTCCAATGAACACGGACGATGCATTTGGATTAAAACAAGATAGACCGGAATGGCGAAGAGAATAACTAGGCAATGTCTATGATATAATATATTATCAAGCATCAATATGTCAAATACAAAAGGTTTGATATTGAATAAAAGATGTTGGTACACCTTTTTTTGTTCGACTGCCTAGCTATCTGCATCTTTTATTTTTATCTTTGAGTTTTAGAATCGCGCAGACCATTATTTCATCGGCACAATTGTCAGGGTAGGTGCAGTGGAGAGGAAGGGGGTATAGGAATGTACGCAAGTTGGGGAAAAAGAGTGATAAACTTGATAATGTTTACTTAACTGTACAAGTGTGTTGCAAACATTATTAAACAAAACTAAATGTCTTAATTTATACATGCATCACTCTAATTAAAAGGCAATTCATGTTTAATTTCGAAATATTTTATTCGTGTATTAAGGAGGTGTGATTTTTACACGTACATGTACATGTAACTACAGAGAAAAAAAGTAATGAAGTATCAATCTAATTGTCACTAGGAATTTATCGACTAATTAATTTATCGACTAATGAGAAACGACTTGATTAATGTACTGTGATTATAATGGATTGATACAAAGTACAAAACGAGACTTCCTGGCAATTGCCTAAAACATCTTATTATATTTTTGCCAGAGAAATATAGAGTAGTATAAAAGTGATAGAACTGTTGATTTTCACTTATGAAATTCATTAAAAATTTGAGCACATGTAAAAATAAAATAAAAAACGGAAACAAAACATAAGTTGACAGTCTAATTTTGGTAGTTTTAGTTTCCTGATCAAAGTGATAATAGCTTAAGTCTGTTTAATCCTTCTATTCATGCTTTGTCAAAATTAGCATCAGACAAATATCAATCACCATTATACTTTCAAAGAACTGTACGTTGAGAGAATCAATATAGCCATGTTGACGATGAAGCATGGGTAGCATCACAGTCATTACCGGAAATTAAAAACACATGAGTAGGAAATAGTTTGTATATATAGTGCGACCAAAGACACATGAGAGTAATTTTGGATCATGCTTTATTGCACTCAGTTTAATGCCCGCAAAACAAAAATGGAAAAACATGTTATCCTTTATTTGAAATGAAACTCTTTTATTTGTTTATATATTTTTTATTTCTTACTGACAAAGTTGACGTCAAAAGCAGATATGTAAAAGATAATTTTGGTAGCTAACATCAGAAGCCTTTACGACGAATTACAATAAATACAGGAAGTTATTCAGAAACTTGTTAAATCATCCGGAACACAACGGCAGTTGTCCTTCCTTGTTGGAGTTTCTCATTACTGTCATTTGGTTAGTCGTTTGGCTTTGTTTTATTAGCCCACGAATAGTATATGTTCCAACACTTCCTTGATATTTAATCTCAAAACCAAAGAGGGATCATTTCATCATGATTATATGGTAATGATTTATGCGTAGGCTGTATTCGTTATACATGTCAACGACATATATTTGATAACTTATAATTAATTATCGCGGATATATATATATATAGTTCTGACTCACTTCTTTTGAGAGGAATTGATAAAGGTTGTCACCTTATCTTAGAACTAGTATCAGTGACAAATCATACCTGGCCCCACTTGTATAAAACATCTCAACTTGAGATTTCCTCAAGCCCAGATTTTCCTCAGCTGATATCTTCTTGAAAATATCTTGTATGAAAATCCCTCAAGGAATTTCAGGACATCCTAGCCGATGACTTCCTCCTGTTCCTTGAGAAAATTTTATACAAGCCGTTTTTGAGGAGATATCTGCTGAGGAAAATCTCGACTTGAGGAAATCTCAAGTTGAAATGTTTTATACAAGTGGGGCCTGATTTGTAATGTTATATCACTCCTATCATAAACGTTGAATACATTGCGCTATTCATTACTACGTGTTGTACTTATTTACCAATTACGTTTCCTTTCTGGATATTACTGTTACAGTCACGATGTATACAATGAAAACAAAGGTGTTTTTTGTTATAAAGTATTTTTGTTTCTTTCAAAGATGCCCCTAAAAATCGTTTTTATTCCTTCAAATATCAACATGTCAATTTCAAAATAACTATCATGTCAGGTTATAAAAATGGAATAGGGGTTATAGATTTGAAATGCATGTATACATTATAGATTCAGAGGGTTATTTATGGAAAGGCAATCCTGCATGTCGTTATTAGATTATCCATGATCAACTAGGAATAAAGTATTGAACAACGCTTTGTGTGCTGAAAAGTAAGTTATTTTCATTATTAATTCACATGTATAAATACTAACAAATTCTTCTCTTTGTTCTAATATTAACTAATCAATTTTTTTTTTTTTTTTTTTTGGATGGATTTGTATTTTGCTCTGACTTTACAATACCTTGACTAACTTTTAATGCATGTAATAATTGTAGGCCCCTCACATCCACGACTGACAAATTCTAGAATGATAAAACAGTTGTTTGTTTCATTGTTAGGATCTACTGTATCTAATTCTTAATCTGTTTCGGAGGTTATCGACTACGTTTGTGTCTTTGCACCTTTCTCTGACAACAGACCGAAATATAAATCTATAATCAGATCAATGTAATCCTATTTCAAATTTGATCCATGTAGATATTCGATGACACCATTTCATCATAATCGCACAAGGCAGTTATTGTGTGATTTTTATAAGTCACACTATTCCAGACTTACTGATAATATAAACACCAAATAAGGTCTTCATACGTATTCATGGATATGCCTTTTACTACAACTAAAATTTCTCTAAATGTCTCATATAGTAAATTGCGTTTTAGATAGTTGATTCCTTAACATATTAATTAGTAATGATTGGATCGCATTCTTCTGATATCGATTTTTCACCTGCTGAAATAGATCAATATGTCAAGCCTTTGTATTCAAATTAGGTAACCTAAAAGTCAAAATGACCATCATCGACTGAGCAATGTCTATACAAAACTGAGTATAGGCTAGGTTGGCCCAATTAATAAGCTTATCGATGCCAGAACCTCCGTCGGTAACAGGAAATAACATGTGGGTGAGGGACTAATAATATCTTATAGAATAAACGTATAATCCCTTTAATGTCAGGACTGTAGTATGGGATGTGTTTCATACGACATTCATGCATGCCTAACGTCATACAGTAGACCCGGTCTATATTGATACTGGTTGTAATGCAAATTGTTGATATGGGATAGCCACTGTCAAACTGCGTCACAGTGAGCATTTATATGCTGGTTAGGATTTCGGTAATACTTTGCAGATAATTCAATAACGCTAACAGGACTATTTGTAATATCATGTTTACATCTTTCACGGGTAAATATCTTGTGTTGAAAGCGTGACGATCATTACAAAATATCACATTTGCAATGCATCACACAAAAACACATACATAGCAAATACATATTTGTCGGGATATCTGATGTATATGTTAATTTCTTGTGGATAAAATTGTAAATTACTTGAGGTAGATATTGCTGTATAGTGTAAAACGGTTGTTGAGAAACCTGATAAATATATAACCAATATGCGGTGAAGGTAAGCACCAACACTGTAAATTTCTACAGTATATTATCTAGATAAGATCTTGTGGAAATGATGCTTTTAAATACCTAGTTCTTATTTGTAAAAATCATTTCAAACACTTCTGGAAGATCTAGATTTCTTCCCATAGTGTTTCCTGTAATATTTTCCTTTGATTTGTCTCATTTGTTTGCTTTTTCCCCTTTTGTTATCTTGGTTGAAATATTGGTGTTTATCTTGTTGTTTTCTAGGTACATCCTATCTACGTAGCTTTACTGTTAAGATGACATAAGCCGTTCATTAAATAAACCATTAACATTATTTGACTCGTGCCCTATCCGTTGCCTCGAATTTCCTATCGACGCCTCCAAATCGCCCAGCCAAGAAATTTGACAAATGCCTAATCAACTAATTCATCCCGAAATTCAGGTTTGGAAGTTGATGGGATAGAGACTAGGAAATTCCCAACAAGGTCATAATGGCAAATTCTCTATTTTTTTATATCAACACCTGGATCACAATGCATATACATATATGGATACGAATTGTATTAAACACAGGTGCAATTTCGACAGGAAATTTAACTCTGAAATCTTCAGATCAATATACATTAGTGTGTATGATACATTGTGTTAATTCATGTATATTTCAACAAGATAACACAACTAACGAAGGAAATATACATATGTATGTACATCGCCTCCGTTCAACTAGCCTTATTTCCTTATGACGATAAAACGATAAAGGGTATGATTTGAATTACTTTTAACTTTTAGCTGTTATTTCATCGAGCCAAATATATTGCGCAAATGACAGTGTGTATTAGTCGTCAATATAACAATAATAGTGAATGTGCGAATCCACATTTACGTCACTTTGTTTAATACTGATATTGCGCTAAAACCTCATTGCGCCAAAATAAGTGCGTTTACATAACTCAAACTTGTCGTTTCTAATTTCAATATGTATTCACAACCGTGTCCGCGAACATGTACATGCATGATATACATTCTCTATTGCGTACGTGGATAGATATTATGTAAACTTATTATACAAAACAAGCTTAATCTGACACCAATTGCTCTTCATAATTAAATGTAATTGTGGTCGCTGTGCGGAAAAGGAAAATATCCAACAAGACATTTTCGAAGCTTTAAGCATTCAATGGGAACATTGGCAGAAAAAGAAGGACTGTTACAGAAGCGATGATGACATTATAGGAGTCATTAGCAGCAACATACCAAGATCAGTTGGATCAAACACAGCATGGCGTCGTGCCATTTTAAATCATTATTTTTATGCCATGCATTGCTAATCAAACGAGTCTAATTTTCAATGCATTCTTAATTGAACAACGAGTCATCTGAATTTCACACAACATGTTATAATTGAAATCCGTGCAAACCTATTAATCTTGTTCCTGTATACAATGGTAGATTTTGTGATGCATTTAATTGTATCGACTGGCTTTGTGTAAATATGTACCAAACGCAATATCAAAAAGGTATGGACGACATGACGACTGAAGGAAATTTTATGTTTTCAGGTTTAGCGTGAGAATCACACAACTAAGCCGTAGATTGCCAATGCCTTAACAGCAGATGGCAAATATTGATCAGTTTAACATGTTAATGGAAAATGTTGATAAATTTATATATTTCTACCGGTCGACTATCAGTGATGATAATCTGACAGAAAGTTATTTTTTGTGTTAGATCTATAACATGGGATAGATTTGATAGTTTATTAAGGCTCAATGCTCATGCGCTTAAAATTTGCATTTTAAATTAACATTTCATTTTTTATAACTTAAATCATTGATATTTTTCGTGGGATTTATTTCCTTAATAATACATGAGAAAAGTCAATCGCTAATTCAAATCCCTCGCGAAAAAAATATCTTGATGACTTCCATAATGCTTCGGTCACCGATATTTTCAAATGCCCCATTATTCACAAAAGTCGAAGTCCTTACTAGATTTTACATTTAGACATTTATTTAACGCATATTTTATTTGGTTTAATTAATGTAATATCCCAACGTTAAAATCTGCTTAAAATAGGCAATATCACATGAACAAAGACAATTGGACTTACGCGCAGTACCTGCTATTGGTATAATGTCCTGTCATTGCTCCATGTATCCTTCACCCTAAGAATCTCCAGATATAGTGTATGCATGTGTGATGGTGATAATTGACGACGCAATACATTTTTGTCACTTTTTTCTCTTTTTTTTTTTTTTTTTTGCGAAAATTCATTATCGTTATTTATATTGGATCTATGAATATTCATACATGTGAACAGAGCATGCAGTTCATTAAATCGACCAACAGCTACATATCTTCCTGATATATTATGTATACCACATGTTGTTACTGTGATAAAAACTCTTAAACAGAACATTGATAGGTAAGTCCTTACTAAATCACCGTTCACGAAATCATGTATTCGCGAATATTCTGAAGATGTTAGTTCTCGAAAGCGCATCGTGAGCACATTTTATATGATATACTTTAAACATAATAATGTTCGTGACTAGTGTGCGCCTCTGCTCTTCAGGATCTTAACTAGCTCGAAAAAAGAATGGGATTTTAGTTTTCATGGATAGGATGCCGCCGTGGACATCGCATTAGTGAAAAGCCTGCGAACAAGAGTAGTTGAATAGGTGTGTCAAAAGAAGGCGTAACGTATATGTAAACTTGTCGGTGAATTCTTTTGTGAGAAGGTAGAGAGATGTTTTATAGGTAAATGATATGTTTACATAAGGAGAAATCGGTAGAAAAAACTAATTAGACAAAATATTTTCAAATGTTTTATATTTCTTGCAGCTCAAACCTTTTAATGACCATTACCTCCTAACGCATGCAGAAGTTCCTAGTCGTTCAAAACGCAGCGCTGATCATCATACACTGCGACTCCAAACAGACGAGCGCGTGAGTATGGTCTTTAACACATGTACCAGGATAAAAGCAAAACTGCATGTGTCTAATTGAAGGAACTATATCGCCCAATGTCTTTGTGTTCAGCACTTATCATAAATGTAAGGTTAAGATGTCAACTTCGAGCATCAGAGAATGGGTTGTAGCGTTTTATTATCATATTTATAAGTTTAAAAGCCTTTATTATGCAGTTAGTAACATTATTATGTCAGACCGGCCCGACATTGTGTCTTCATTAAGGGACGGAGTAAAACCGTTACTTATGTATAAACGTCCATTTGGATGTATTCATTGTCGTGCGTTCTGGTCAAACTTCCAAAAATCGATACAAACACAGTCTACCTAGTTAAGGCGGAATAATTCCCGCGTTTTTCATGACCGTACGTCCGTCATATGACTGAGCATGACGTGTTCCTGCCGGATCTAGCTGTTCTAGTGTCTGAATACAAACGGTGTTTGGATTATGTATTATTACAATACTGCGATCCTTTATCAGAAACTGCGGAAATGAAATGCAAAGTAATGTTGAAATGAACAGCGAATACTCGAAGTCTGTCACGTGTGCTTATCTCACTTCCGGTGGCGGGATTAATGCCGTTTCCAACATTAATGAAAAGCCTTATGGAATTAAGGTCAGGTGGAATAGAAATCACCTCATTGTCCGGAATCATTACTTCCGTTGTAACTTTAGAATCACGTGTTCACAATACTTGTCAATCATCATTTATTCATACTAGCAATATTAGGCTTGTATCAATACGTGAACTTTACCATTTAATCAGTTACAAGATAATGGAACTGGTCATATATAAACATAGTATGTGCATTTACATTTATCTAACGCATATTAATGTATTATCCCAACGTTAAGATCTGCTTAAAACAGAGAATATCACTTGAATAAAGACAATTGGACTTAAGCGTAGTACCTGCTATTGGTATAATGTTCTGTCATTGCTCCATGTATCATTCACCCTAAGAATCTCCAGATAGTATATGCATGTGTGATGGTGATAATTGACGACGCAATACATTTTTGTCAGTTTTTTTTTTTTTTTTTTTTTCCTTTTTTTTCTTTTTTATTTTGCGAAAATTCATTATCGTTATGTATATTGGATCTATGAATATTCATACATGTGAACAGAGCATGCGGTTCATTAAATCGACCAACAGCTACATATCTTCCTGATATATCATGTATACCACATGTTGTTACTGTGATAAAAACTCTTAAACAGAACATCGATAGGTGTAACTTGCACTGACTGAAAGCCTATTCCTTATCTCACCTAACTATGTTGATTTCTCCTGTTTTCTACAGTGATTTTGACCTCGCTATACAACACAGTAAAAGTTCTACTCTATTAATTCTCGTTATATGGACTTCATTTTTACAGTTAATTTGCAACTGTACATCGTATGTAGCCTATGTGTGAAAGTGAATGTTTGGAATAAGACAAGAAATACGTTGTTATTCAAGAAAAACCACTTCTTGTAAGGATAGTAATTTAAATAACAAAATCGTACTGAAATGAAACATCTTAAGTGTTATCTGTGACTGTTTTGTTTATTTATTTATTTTATTTGGTTATCTTATTTTTTGGGGTTTGTTTTTTTTTTTTTTTTCGATTTCGTATATGAAAGTCAGAACCGTGGAGCATTTTATAACTCTAGGTACACTGGACTGAACAACAGGTTGCAAAATCTCGAACCAAACGGGATATCGTTGAAGAAAGGACTAGAGAAGAGAGACAATATGTCAGCATGGAGTTTAATGACCCTCTATGGGCGAAACAGTGGTACATTGTAAGTATACAATCACTTCCTAATGAAATCAACATTTGAAAAAATAAACATTGAAAGCAACACAAAATGTATGTTGACATGTAATGACTATATTATATATTGTGAAGTATTCACGGTCATCATAATGATCTCAAAGAGAAATGTCTTATTTCTTTGATGTATGATGTATGACTGTTGGTTCTATTGTTGTTGACCTTGTTCTCACTTGAGAACGTGACATTACTTGCTGACATTGACCAAAGTTTACCTGGCGGGTGTCATCGTTAAAGCAGAAGAAGCTTACTCTTTCGGAACAATCGACCTTATTTTCATCGTACTTTTGCAAGAATAACCGTGTAAATATTTCTTTCGCACATATTTTGCCCTAGTGTAATCGACATTTTGTATGGATGATGATTCAGTTTACTAGGGCCTGTAATTTTTACCATAGAAGTTTTGAGAGGTCATATTTGAAGTTTTGTTTTTTCTGTAACACTAGTTCACTAGTATACGGTAACATTGTGTTAGGTCATGAAAAATGATCAGTTTACATATAACATTTTATCTACATCTGTTTTAGATCAATAGTACTTGTTTATGAGAAGTTTAGGTCACGACTTTATGGGCAATAAGAAAAAAACAAGTGGAAATGTATTTCAATTGGCTTTATAGCTGAGGAAAAACGATATGAAAACATAAAGAAAAAATAATGTTTTCTATTTCTGTGTTTGTGCGTGAGGAATTAGATCAATATTAATATCCTAAACACGATATTTGGCATCATAATTATGAAGATAAGAATTTCAAACAATTCAAAATTTGTTCTATCATTCAGCATACATCAATAGTCAACGAAAAATAGAATATAATTTATCTGATTTCTTTAAAAAAAAAAAAAAAAAAACTGGTTAAAAAACATTGCATACATACAAGTAACATGTATTGCAAGAATTTATTCGTTTTTATGTTTGGGCTTATAACCTAAATATGATTTTGCGGCATTATTATGACTTTGCAGAAAGATAAAGCCCATGATCTTACTAAGCCAAAGTATGATCTCCACATCATTCCGGTCTGGAACCAAGGATTCACAGGAAAGGGGGTTGTCATCACAGTGCTGGACGATGGTAAACACTACAAATAATATAAAAATACATTTGGAGAAGTATTGAATAATTTATCAAATCCTCATTTGTGTGTCTTTAGTACAATATCTAGGTTATGTATTTTACTCTCAAACATTCAGGACTGATCTATTATGGTTTTTGATAGAAAATTCAACATTTTGTATTTACAATGGTAGCTGCAAATAAGTTATTGCCCATGACATATTTTTATTGATTCTTTTTATCTCTACCGTGTATGTTTTACTAAAAATAGATATATTCCCTAGAAGGAAACTTTTACTCATGATAGATTCGTATCTGTTACGTTTACAAAAATAATCGACTACTATAGCAAAGGTGTAGATACATATATAGATTTGTAACAGATAATGCGCGACGATAATCGACCATTATGATAAAAGATATAAACACAGTGTACACATGGCAGATGTATATCAGTTACCGTTATGATAAAGCATGTGCATAAAATGTATACATGCTAGATATGCATCAGTTTCGCTTTATGATAATCGACTATCACTATAGCATATGTAAATAAACGTGACTTTTAGATGCATACACTGAGAACAAAAAGACAAAAATAAAAATATTCATATTAAATACGTTTCCCATATTTGAAATTTATTTTATGTGTTTATTAGGTCTTGAACATAATCACACAGACCTAGCACAAAATTATGTAAGTATGAATTACTTTTGGCGTGTTATGTTGTAATATGCTTTATTCATGTTGAGCTGAATGTTGTTCAAGTGCACATTTTCCATCCAGATAAAGAGTGAAGCATTTAACACTACAATCGCTGGATGACTCATATGCTTTACTTATATAACCAACATACAGATCATAGCACCAGTTTAAAAGTGATCACGTGGTCATATTATTATACTTAGAGATGTTATATGCTTTACACATATTGTATATAGCTGTCGTGATTAAGTGTGTTTGTAATCATCTCATAATATATACAACTGCTGTTGTAATTTATTATATAACCTTTATAAACCTTAGTATCATTATACAAGGATAATCATAGACTCTCTCGATCGTGCATAGTGATATGACGTTCTGAATTAAGGACTGCCACGTAACGTCATCGTATCACACACTTGGTCTTGAATTTTGCACATTTCAAAATGTCTCTGCGAAATAAAGTTGATTAGAAATACGGTCCTTATTGTCAATCTTTTAAGGTATTCTTTTACGAAGTTTCATTAGAGTAATCTTGAGAATCTTTATATACAGAAAATGGAATATGAATATTTCTGATGTAAATAAATAAGATAGTTGTTGTTGCCTGCATTCCTGTGGTAAACAGTAGGCTACATTATGGTGGTTTGTAGGTAGACAAATTGAAAGAATTGGTCAGTTTTAATGTCTGTCAATGTTGACAAGGATATAAATAGAAACTATGTTTTAATGAATCAAAACTGTATATATAATGTTTAATTTACTCGAGTTCAACTGTAGTTACCACCCTATAACCTAAAGAAGATAGAAGGTGCATCGTTAAATACATAATATACTGGACCGATCAAGTTCTCATATACATTGTTTGCAAATATAGATATAAATATACTATCTAATACCTAGCCTTGCACAAGTCCGTATTATCTTTATAACAATATGCCCATACCTGTAGTGAGTATACTTTGCGTACAATATACTAACACAGATGTAATGCTCAATACACTTGATATATAAATAAACTTACTTTAACTGTGTCGTTTCAAGCTGGAACTTAAATCTCAATAATCTTCATTTAAAGATTAAAGAATGATCAAATTAAATAACATATACATGTATATACTTTGTACTACAAATATTGCTACACGGCGTACATTTACATTTAGATAAGTAAAGAGATTATTCCATTTACGATTCTGTGTAAAATATATATATATAAAACATGTCACAGAAACTGATAAATTATAAGTTATACGAAAACCTCTATGCAACATTAAGATTTAATCAAGAACACATTGAAATTAATAAATTTTAAAAGCTTTCAATTTAATATATGATATCATGAAGCGCTCATACAGTTAGTTCTATGTCCTAGTTCAATAGAAATCAGCCAGTTATCAATATTTATTGTATGTTGATATTTGTTGATACAGGATCCTCAGGCGAGTACGGATTTGAATGGTAATGATCGCGACCCCCAGCCGAGATATGACCCTACGAACGAAAACAAGTACGTCAAAATACCAACTTATGAACAGTAAATCAATCACATCTATATATAGGGAAACACGTACATTGCATGTTTTGAGCTTCTTTTATATATAGTGACTATATGACATTTATAATGAAATAATTCTGAAATAATCTTTACCTTATGAGAGGAAAAATGAAATATCAATGATGACAATATGAGATAGAAATTGAAAACTTGTATACATATTAATAGCATAATGAAATCGTTGTCAATGTATTCGCATGTAACAGTCAGGCACAAATATGTATATATATTGTGTATACCAACATTTGATGATAATATCAGTGTTTAACATTGTGACCATATACAGAACTGAAAAGAAAGCAAATATTCTTTTGATACTCCGTATCTATCAATACTATCACTAGTAGTTCCCTATTTCTTATTCATACAGACATGGCACCCGTTGTGCTGGCGAGATCGCCATGGTGGCAAACAATAGTTTGTGTGGTGTTGGTGTTGCTTACAACGCAAGGATAGGAGGTATGACGTCAGCAATGACCAAAGTAAAGCAATTCTAAATGTTTTCCAGACGTATTTCCGTTCCAGCATCAACTAACAAAATATTCTTTATTATCTATTTTTGAAACAATTATCTTGGCTTGTATAAATCCAAGAATTTGTGTTCTTTCCTACTGATACGTTCATACCGAAATTGGTACAGGTAGATATCACAACAAACATTTGTCTTAAGATTCCAGCTTGACATCGAATTGTCACTGAATACGAGATAAGTGGAGTCTGCACTCTCATTTGATTTTAAAACCCTTTACATAGTGTTCTCTTTGTCTTTCTGTGATCGATATAAATGTTTGTAGAACAGAAAATGTCCTCGATTATTTAGATTTTCCGCGTTTTAGTCTTCTGTTGTACGCTCACTTGTTGATTAGTAGATTCAGATGATCAAAATTGCTTGCTAATGGGTTGAAGAATATTTCGCATCCTATAGATCTGAAAAGTGTTTGCTTTCATCTTTATTTTCAATTACTTGTATGAACATAGAAACCATTGTAATCTGTACATATATCAAAGTGTTTCCTCCGTAGAGATTTATCTTGTTATAACAAAAAATTACAATACAGCTTACATCAACCACAATCAAATGTCCCTTCCTCCATCTATTTTAACAATTTATCAATGTGATGTCTCATTTGGTGCAAACGTATGTATGGTCCTCAAACCATTAAAAACATACACCCCAAGGGAGGACTTGTCATTGTGATAAGTGTATATTTTCCCAGTCTCTGTATCAGACTCAGCACATAGCAATAACAGCCGATTTTATGAGTGCCTTGAAAAGCCTTGCGGATCATAAAACCCGTGTTATTACACTTCACATACATCAAATCTGTTATTAATAGTAGTAAACGCCGCGATGATTTCCCCACTGCCAGGTTGAGAACTAGACCGGGGATTTTGCACTAGCTATGTAAATCAGTCGGTGTAAGTGCTATGTCACCGATCTAAATGGTATGTGGACCGAAGTTTACAATAAAGACCTATTGATGCATGGAATTTAAAAAAAAAAAAACGGACACGCCTGCTATCAGTACGTTCCTATCACAATATATAGCACTACAATTAAACAGATTTATGGGTTAAAGTTCAAACTTGTGACATTTAAAGAATTGTCCAAAAGATGCAGAAATGGATTTCATTATTTCATTAACTAATTATAGTTGACAACGGGCATGTGTTCACAGGGATTTGACACAAATTCTCGATCCACGGTCCATATACAGGTAGCAGGAAACAGTTAATTTGCATTTTTCCTGTAATTATTGGTCATGTTTCAGATATACAGGTATAGCAGTTTGGTTATGAAAAATACATTATGACATGTATATATATTCATAAACTACATAATAATTACATAAATAGCAGAGAGATAAAATTTGTGTAAATCAAAAAAAATAAAATGAATTTGAATTAAAACCTTTATAATGGGCCAATCTAATGAATCGAACACTCGATTATCTCGAAAGGTTTCCATGGTCCCATCAAGTTCGAGATAGGGAGGTTCGACTTGATATTGCATTATATTGAGTATAAGAACGCGGGATCGAAAATTCTTGCCAAATCTCTGTGCATGTACGAATGGATTGCGAATTTCCAATACAAATTTAGAATGAAATACTGCAGAGCCGAATAATGAATTAACCAGCATCAAAAACCTATACCCATTATCATTATCGATTTTTGTTAAACGTCGTCAGCTGAAGGTCTTACTTCTCATTTGAGAATGTTTCATCACTTACTTAGACTGAGCAAGATTTACATGCCAGGTGTCGTCGATAAAGCAGAAGATGGTTACTCTTCCGGAACATTTTATCTTATTTTCCTTGAACTTTTTCATGAGTCTCCGTGTATTGTTTTTTTTTTATTTTGTTTATATCCCCCATAGTTTTATTGAATCTGAGTGTGGATTAAGATTAAATTGGCCTGTTGGTATTTTCCTGTTGTTTTTTACACAGCTGTTTCTTTTTTGGGGGACTAGCAAGTGTTGCAAATTAAGCGCCAAAATTTTGAAACCTTGCAGGCGACTAATGAAAATCAAAATTCATAAAGACAAAATACTCATAATGTAATGGCCGGTAACTGGTGACGAATGTCCTACTTAGTCAACTGTATTTTCCAATCGCATGAATATTGAACGACCCATACCCATAACTTCCAGGGGCGTAGCAAGCCAATCAGAAATGTGTAAGCCCAGGCGAGGGGTCTGAATTTCATGATTTCAAAGAGGTTTTGAATCGTTTTCTGAGACAGTTTTTTTTTCCAAATAATTTAACAACAAACTTCAACCCCTGATATTTATTTTCAACTTTACTTTTGTAATTTTGTCCGACATACTCTATGCACGGATTTTTTTTATGTGTAAGCCCGGGCTTTTTTCTTTCTATGGAAGCTACGCCCCTGACATCACAATATTACGATAGAATTGGTAAAAAAAATAACTTACCCTTATGTTTTAACACGAGAGGTGGCTCAAGAGGTTGCGAATAGATAATGGCCAGGAAAACTTCATGTATGAAAGTTCATCTAACTGCAGCTCTATTTATACATATTTGTTATATGTTGAATCCTTTGATCCTTTAACAAAGCTGAATCAAGTAATAGATACAACAGGTGTGGATTATGGAAGATGATCAATAAAATATAAAAAAAAATCTAAATATAAAAGTATAATGATAAAAAGAATAAAAACGGCGGTACCCATGTACATACTATTTCAACAATATCTTATAAAAAATAAATTGATGAACAAAAAAAAAAAAAAATATCTACCAACAAATAGGTCATTGGGTATCTATATTTGTTAATAAGATACATCGAAATTTGATGTTCTTGTGCTGGAGAGAAACGGACAACGCCCGAGACAAAGATAGCTTTATTATATTACGTCTTTAATCTCCGTCTTGATTATTACGAAAATAAATTGTAATCATTGGAGGGACAATCACAGTAATCATAACAAATATACTGTATTGCTTCTTGATTTTTATAAACTGCTTCCCGCTATATTTTTACTACAGTATTTACTTAACTTGCAAAGAACAATCGTGAAATAAAGCCAGCGTACTTGGATGTTATTGGTAATATATATTACAGTGATTATACGGAATACGTTTAATATTACCCATTAACAGGAGTACGAATGTTAGATGGTAGAGTAACAGACAGTCTGGAGGGAGAAGCCATAGCATTCAACCACAAATACATTGACATCTACAGTGCATCATGGGGACCAAATGATGACGGAGCTACAGTGGAAGGACCGGGCAGAATGGCGCAGAAAGCATTCGAACTTGGTATCAAAGAGGTCAGTATCAATTTTTAACCTTTCATACTGCGTTAAAATTAGTCTATGGAAGTTTAAGCTAAATTGTCTTGACTCCCGTGTGAATTACAAGGCAAGACACTACTATTTATGTTATAAATCAATTAGCCGACTAAAGAAAAGACTTGCTGTAAAAGTACATTGATGTGTAAAGGTGAAGGTTTGTGGCCTCTCCTCGTACTCTTCCAATAAGAACATTCATCCATCTTGTGATGTCGTTGTAGGTGTCCTTTTTTACGATCAGTCTCTACTTATTCATGTCGAACGATACAACCATTTGAGAAGGGACCTGTAACCAAAGATCTACCGGTTAAAATCTTCGAAAATTACTTTCAAAACAGCCATACATAATCTAAGCCTTGCAATACGTTTTGTCTATCAATCTCGTAAAATCGGGGAAGGGAATTTACGTTACGTATCATTTGATCTATTAAACAAATCACAAGAAAATGTCCACATTTGATTTCTAATGGAGTTTTAATAATGTGTTAAGAGGTTCAATTTTCTTCCTTACACATTGATACTTATTTTGTATAATCGGACTCTCGATGATCTCTATCACTTGATACCGTGTTGTACAACTAATGAATTCTTTAAAATTCCAAAGTTTCAGCAACATATTTGTTAAATGAATTCATTTTACGCAAAACAGCTACCAAATATCTTTACAGGGCCGTAATGGAAAAGGTGTCATCTATGTTTGGGCTTCCGGAAATGGCGGCCGTTTACAAGACAATTGTGACTGTGACGGTTACACCGGAAGTATATACTCACTCTCTATCAGCAGTGCTTCTCAGCACCAGATGACCCCTTGGTACGCCGAAAAATGTGCTTCAACCATGGCAACGACATACTCCAGTGGCGCTTACGGTGACGAGCGCGTGGTATGATTTATTCATTGTTAAAATTTTCAAACCGATGTGTATGCAATTTGATATCTTGATCAAATGACTTATTCATACAGCCATACCTACGATATCAGTACCTCTAAATGCGATATGTGTAACATATCTAATTACACTAAACGTTTTCCTTGTATGATATTAAATTATTCACCCTTCAGAGTGTCATATTAGTACATTTTACCTCACAAATATTTCATCCTTTCATATTGTAAAACTAACTCACCTACAGTAAATATGACACCTTAAATACCACTCTTTGGAGAGCAATCTTGATATTTCGCTACTTTTAAAAGACACAATAGGGATCTCACAATTGAACCTTTTTAAAATCTTATTTTCTCTATCATACAATGTGACTAGTATGTTATTGCTGACAGTTGGAATCTTCAAGATGCCATTTGGAACGAATTCGACCCTTCTTAATGATTTTTTCATCACGTTACCATCGATGAATAACATAGGTAACACATCCCATCCCTTCTCAATGTCATTCTACATACCCAGCACATTTGTCGCTATACAAATATTAAGTCTTAAAGACTATCGTATTTCAAATCAAACAATTTGATGAAAATTTTAAAAACTGTTTTATCCATTGCAGAAGGTTTTTGCAAATCAAAATAGTTCGTATACAATAGAATATTAAGTAAATATTGGAATCTGGGTTGTTCTGTGTTGCTGATTCCGCGGGAAATGAGATTGCTTAAAGCAAGGATACTGTTCTTTTCGGATATTGTGTTCCTTTTTCAGCCTTCCGTTTCTATTCTTTTGACAGGCCAGTGCCGACCTCCATGGCGGCTGTACAGTACAACATACGGGCACTTCTGCTGCCGCTCCATTGGCGGCTGGGATCTTCGCCCTGGTCCTAGAAGCCAAGTATGAAGACTTTCTTTGAATTATTTGTGATTTGCTGGGGAAGAAAACTGATTTGTAGTTATGCATGCCTTAGTATCATCTTCTGTTGTATGTGATCATCTTAAATATACTGCTTTGATTCTAAGTTACAATTCGAATAGTGGGAAGGTTTCAGAACATATACATGTACAAACATATATATTAATCTATGTTTTGTTAATTATTTTTAATTGTTTATTTATCGGTCGGATTTATTTCCGATTTTATTCAAACACAATTTTCATAACATTTTAAGTTTGTCTGATAGCACTAGGTTTTCCGCTCTTTTCTCAGTTCCTCAATCACCATTAGAAGACAACTTTTATGTGCTCTAACAAATCCCTTTTGTGGTGCAGTTTCATAATATTACATAATTCCTACTTATGAGCATAAATCATGAGCGAATGTGCGCCTCTATTTGTAATCCATTAAATGAAGTCAGTTTTACAGTAGTATGCCATTAATTTTAGTATCATCCGATCCATTAAGATCAAACAACCTTTAAGGTTCTCGGGCAATCTGTTTCAGTATAAGTGCATATATGTACTTTCCTTTGCTGTCTGTTTAAATGACTTTTGTAATGGTATGTACAATGTACATGTATGCCAGTGTTTGACCATTAGCAGACTAACTCTTCATCAAAATTTATTATCATTATTATCATTTTTTTAATTATTATTATTACTTTTCTTCACAAACTACTTTCGTGTTTTCTCCCGTTTCAGTCCAAATTTGACTTGGAGAGATATGCAGCATTTGGTAGCATGGACATCTGAATACTCGCCACTACGAAACAATTCCGGATGGAAGAGAAACGGAGCCGGATACTGGGTGAATAATGCATTTGGGTTCGGACTGTTGAACGCCGCTAGCTTGGTACAGGAGGGTAATCCTCGCACCTGGAAAACAGTTCCGCCAAAATATATCTGCACGGTACATTCGGATTCAACTTCAAATTTACCGCAGTAAGTCAAAAGTTTTTTTTTGAAATTCAAATTCGTAAACAAAAGAAACAATTATAATAAATATCTCATTTGGAAGAAGGAAAATAAAATGTTTTAATCTTAAAGTACCAAATGCCATGACAGGCTTTGGAATGAACCTGTTCTACAGTTTCGTTTTTAAGATGATATTGCTTATCAGTATATTTGGTCGAGGTTTCCATTTATCTTATATTGAATAGCTGACATACCCTTTGCTACATGATTCTCTGCTTCTTTAAATAATCTTTGCATTTATAAATTCTAATGACATTCAAAATTCAAACTAACTATTCCCTGTCACAAAACTGTAGTCATATCTTCTGTAGTAATTATACATTATTCATATCACATAAAGACAATACCGTGTTTACTATAGTAATTAATACATTTAACTTTGTTATACCCTGCAGATTCAGTTCCTATATATCTATAAAGAGAAAGAAATGTCAAAAGTTTAACTGTTTTGTTCACCGGTCCAAATGGTTATCGTCTCTTATTGCCTGCACAACAAATTCGCAACCAGTAGGCCTAGTGACGCAGACAGATTCGGTCTGGCATCGGAGGAGAAAATACAGCGATCTTAGACGATCGTGACAGCAGAAATACCAAGAATGTTGTTAAGACTGCCGAAAATATCCTCAGCGATTTCTTGCCGACATTCGATCTGTCTCTGCCACTCATTACAGGCTATTCAATTGAGAATCTTAATTATTTGCTCCGGAAATTTTATTGTGCTCTTCGTAAAAATATAGTTTGTGTTGTAGTACTATTACGTCATATTTGTGAAGGATATAGCAAAACAGTTATTGGCTGGGGTTTCGGGCAACAGACAACCTGTTGGACTCTCAGCAAACTGGCCGAACATTTTGCCTTCGGGTTCAACAGATCATCTGTTGCCCTCAACCCAGTCAATAACTGTATATTATTTTCCGAAAACCTCTAGATTCCGATGTCTATGAAATTAATTGCTATTTTTTTTTTTTTTTTTAATTAGAAAGTGTAACATTTTACATGTAGGAAAATATGTAGAAGGCTTTGAACCGATACATAATGTTTATTTCCAGGAGACTTTCTAGTGGCCATAAACTGGACATCGACTTGACCAGCAGCGGTTGTAGTGGACAGGGCAATGAGATAAACTTCTTGGAACATATTCAGATGCAGATAACGATGGACTATTCCAAGAGAGGGGCTCTACATATAAGTCTTACTTCGCCAAGCGGTAATTGCCTTTTTCAAAAATCTATTTCTTTGTATGTGTATTGTTTTAAAGGTGGAAATATCTTATCTATGTTAGATAATAATATATGGGCAAGTAATAGGCCGCAAGCTTAAGAACTTGTCCGTCTGTATGATATCTACTAGAAGTTAAAATGAACTTAGGAAAAAGCATGCTTGCTAATGTAACCAAAGTAATGGACACGCACTGACCTTTCACTTCGGCGTTCGGGGTTCGATTCCCGGGAAGAACGCGAAAAGATCTGGGGCTAACCGCCATGTAATTTTCCCCGGGCACTCCGGTTTCCTCCCACAGGAAGACCCCTCATGCGCTTCCATCTGTGCCAACAAGAGTAATTAATAAAGTTTTTTAAAAGCTCGATTCGCTATGGCTGTGGAGTTTTACAAGTTTATTTCTTAAATGCAGTCTTTGTGTAAATTCTAAAATTTAGTTAAATTGTAATCTTATATTTCGATGTTGACTAATTAAAGTAATCAAATATGGGATTTACGGGAAACATGTGATATCGGTATTTCTTTTCAAGTTTTTAAATCAATTGGTTACGGTTTTATCAGGAATTATACCAATAGCAATAAATCTCCTCGCTCCATATTACCAGTAAAAATATGAATTTGATAAGTATCCAGAACGGTAGGAACCCCTTTTCCTTTAGAGAATACAATGTGGACTATGAATTTATGCAAGAGATGGTTATGTTATTGTGGCATGGTATCCTTCTACACTGGAAAGCCCAACAAAACCAGAAATACTTATCGGGAGAAATACATTGTTGAAATTGTTCCAAGTTTTGTGAAAGTTTGATATAGATATAGCAAGGCCCTCAGATGCTTAATACCACGGAGGTTGAATATGTTATAGGGTTGAAACGAAAACATTATCACAACTTGGTTCCTGAATATTTTTTTTCAGATGAGTAATCCATTTGACAATATCCCTATATGTGATACACAGGTTCTATATTCCTTACACATGACATATACCTGGTTTTCCCTGTCTTCTAAATTTTCTCAAATAATTCAATTCTTTGTATAAAAACCTTCTCTCCAAAACCCTGATGTTTTCCCTTGGAAATATCTTCTCTGCTGACAATGAGTCTAGCCCCTATACTAAATACATGTTTAATTGTCCTTCATGATGAAATCAAACCTATCAAAAGTGTGTATATCAAGTCAGATCTAATGGGCATGTTTTATATGCAAGTGCTAGATTAGAGTAAGGCTTTGAATGAATACAGTTAATTTATTCCACTTATATGATTTAAAATTAAAAAAAAAAGACATAATATATAATTATTTAAATTTTTGATACATTAAAAGTACAAAATTAAATAAATAACACTTGTCTGGCCGATGTAAATATCTGACATAACCAGGACATGTCCACATAACATCACAAATAACATTATGTCACAAATATAAATATATTTTATAAGAGAGTCAAGAGGAAAATGCAACATTGATTATCATGGTATATCTTTATATAAAATTGTAGGTATAAAAACGATGTTGCTATCCGAAAGGTCGATGGATGGGTCATCTGCAGGGTTCCAGAACTGGACATTTATGTCCGTGCAGTCATGGGGAGAGAATCCTGCTGGACACTGGAAACTGACCATTAAGGATGAGGTACAATAGCAAAATCCGATCTGTATGTTACATGGTGAAACTGATTGCTCTCGCTCTAATTAGGGTCTTCAGTTCAATGGTACATATATCATTAAATAAAAAGAAATAATCAGTGCGAGAACTGCTTGATGGCTGTAGAGTCTCTTTGGAATTTAAATTTTTATTACTGTTCATCATGAAGTTATAGAAGTTATCTCGTTTAACACCATATTAGAAAATATCCAAATCACGCAATTATATGCATGTATGTTTCGCTGTTGACAGAAGAGTGGTAGTAACTACGGGGAGGTCCAAGCTGTAAAACTAATTCTTCACGGTACAAAAGAAATGCCTGACCACAGGCAACGAGCTGGTGGACAGCGAATATATGATGTAGATTTCCAAAGACCACACACGATCACTACTTCCGGTCATCACGTGATGCCCGTGCTACGTAAACCACAGGTGAACACACATGTGAGTAGCTAGTACAACAGAGTAGATATAGTTGGAATACGTATTTGAAGAGTAGGTTGTCACGCTTTCTTGTGTACTTATCCTTCGTTATCTCGAACTCGGCCAATTCGAAGACCCCATCAAATTCTAAACATTTCGTCGTCCCCTGCCTAACTGATACAAAACATTTGAACTCACTTAAATCGAATACTAGGTTATCTCAAAGTTCCCCATGGTCCCGCCGAACTAAAATGAAGCCAGTTTCAATCTATGAAGTAAATCCATGAGCGTTTTCTAGTTGCACTCTCTTTTTATAAAAAAAAAATATCTATCAAACGTTTTGGTGTACCAGAACCGGAAGTAGTTGTATCTGTTCCGTGAAAAAATGTGCCTAATCCTTTTGATATGTTTCATGACCGAAAATGTATAACTTTTTTTTTATTTTGAAAAAAAATCTTACTTAAATGTACGATTCTGATAATAATTTGCAACATTACCTACTTTTAAAAAAACAATACCATGTGATAGTGTTTATTACTGTTGTAATAGTTTTTTTGACGAAATAGTGAGCCTTGTCGTACACTCAAGGTGCTGTAAATAACAGCCAGTTAAATTCAACAATTTGGTTCTTGGGCTAAATTCTATATATTCAATGTGGATTTATATGCTACATTGTAAGCATGTTTCAATATGAGTTCATGTCATAGTCACATTAACATTGTTTCCTTGCAGAAGTCGTTCCTTCGACCATACCATTCATCATACAAGAGCTTTGGGACATTCCAGGGGCAATACCAGGACCTGTTGAATAAATTCCGTCTGCTTAGTTGGAAACTGGGACAATAAACGTCAATAAAATATTTTTCCAGTGGAGTGTTTCATTTCTTTCTTTCTTTTCTCCTGAAAGTATTGTATTGCTCACTGCGGTATTGGTTTCACAAGGTAAAAAAATACGTTTGAGTACATTCTGTATTCACTAACGGGAATTCTTTTTCAATAAAGATGTGAATTTCACGTGCGATTCCGTAATAGAATGTGTGTGTCGATCGATTATGGGATGGAAGTAATCTGAAGGTGCTAATGCCTCGTAGCATTATTTGATTAGTGCGATGATATTAGTGTCAGTTTGCACACAATGTCACGATCTTTGTTTTCGTTTATTAATCAATCAAGTCCATTCATGTAATATTAGCGATTAAAAGGTGTCATAAAGGTAGTGTTTGATTTTAATCAGTGTTACGTTTCTGTTAACGACTTGAGATACACACAGCTAACGAACCCTGTATATATGTCTACAATCAATGTTCTGATGATAAAGGTCACAGGATACACATGCACGTGTTGTCTAATGATTGGTTATTGAACAGTGCGCGACACGACTCATCCACATCATTCCAAAACGTACCTGTACATGTACCAATTCAAGGAGCAGACCAATTTGTATAGGCCAGCGCTGCAAATCTCAGGACTACGGACGCGTATTCCGGCCACGTTGTTTTTTGTTTTAACTCGAAATTTCGAGTAAGTAATCTGAAATTTTGAGTAAGTAAGTCGATATTTCGAGTTGTTATCTCGAAATTTCGAGTTGCTATCTCAAAATTTCGCGTTCCTATCTCGAAATTTCGAGATAAAATAAAACACAACGTGGCCGCAATACGCTTCCGTACAGGACAACTTTGTCAACCATGAAAATAGCATCTACATTTTTCGAGACACAGCAGATGTGTGATTTGTTTTAATTGGAGTGTATATTGATATCATACAGATGTTCTGATTGTCTTCCAGGACATATTTTGAAAACAAAATCCGATCGTTGCCTTTTAAAAATCATACACAAGACAAAAGCCAAGAGGCGCTCATCATTGATCTTCAGTATTTGGTTCTAAGCATGATTGATCTCTTTATACCTTTCTCCTTTTGATCAAAAAGTCTTAAATATGAAGTCCTGACTGATTTAACAACTTTCTGAGAAAGACGAATATCCAACTTCAATTGTCAAAATATAAGATGGCCGTCTGTCGGCCATTTTGTTTCAGTGATCAGTCTCGGAATGAAACGGACACAGCTAGAGACCATGGGAAAACATACAATTCAAGTTTGAGAGATAGACTTTCGGTACGTCTCAATGTAAAACAATAACAAATACCGGCTGTCAGAAACTATCTGTTGTAAAAACCTATCACAGAACTCGTAATATTGCGAATAAAGAAAAGTAAGAAGTGGAAATATATATTTTAAATGATGCTTGCTTTGTTAACCACTGAACACGTGACTAACACTTTTCGCGGAACAAAAATATACACGACATTATATCTAGTATAGATGATTAAGTGGAAATATTTTTGATGCCGATTAAGTCTTCCACATATCATTAGAAAGTGTCTGTTTATGAAAAAAGACACATTGTATATAATACTGAATCTGATAGGAAAGGGAAATAACTGCAATGAAGATGAAGTGTTTCATACAAAATGGTCTGCGTTATTAAAGCGGTTTGGTCATGACTTCGGTTTTTTTCAAATTTTGTTACACCATAATCTAAATAGCACTACCACCCAGATCGCGCCGCTCAAGTAAGATACCTGACTATTGTATACTGAATGATGCAGTGTTTAACGCCATGGAAAAAAATATCTCCAATTTCAACATCTTTTCTGATCAGATCGACTTGTCAAAACCACATCGATACAGTATATGAAAAATCACTTATCAGAAAGATAAAAAAAGTCACAGAAGTGTAACTCTGTTACAATACTAACCGCAATATACCACTCGGCTAGAGAGAAGTTTTCACTAGCCAGATTGGTTGAGCGTCGGACTAGTAAGCCAGGGGTCCCGGGCTCGATTTCTAGCGGAAAATGAATAATGACCTCTGTTACAGAAGATTTAGACTATGCGTTTGATTACGATGTATGTTTCATACTTATTTACTTGAAAATAGATCTAATGAAACTGAAGGTAACCTACATGTATCTAAATATTATTGATCCAGACGACAAAGTATACGCTTGATATGTGTATAATTTTCATAAGCCATCCCAAAAGTCAAACGAACAGAAATCTATGTCAGCATTTCATACAATATATTTCTAAATACAGTTCATGAAAATTAAAGGAAATAACACTGAAGAAATTCGTTACAATATGTAGCAGTCCTGGATTGAAGACGAAATTGCATATATTATTTTATTCCAATAAAATAGGAAATGAAATATTTACACGGAGACACAGGAAAAGTACAAGGATAATAATACCATGTATTCCGCAACAGTAAGCGTCTTCTTCATCCACGACCACGACCAATCCTTGAAGTGCAATGTGTAATGTAATGCCACGTTCCAAAAATGAGAACAAGGTAAACAAATAAGGAACCTGCATATCTTTAAACCTAGTTTTGAGTGTGTATCTGTCAGTTGTCCACCTCTTGTGGAAATTGTGATATTATAAACAAAGTCAACTGCGATATGAAAACACGGTGTTTTTAGGAAAGTGGACTGTTACTGTCAAGAAAAGGAAAACTTTGAAAACTCTCAATGGGGTAACTACGTGTAAAAGTGATATTAAGGAGCTTGGTAAGATTAATTCTTTGATAAACTCTCCTAAAAATTTAACTTTATAAAAAAAAAATTAAAAAATTAAGAAGCAAGTCTGCCAGGATATTTTTTCTAACTTGGTCTTCCCATCAAATTGAACTCAACAAAAACATTGTCAACCAGAAACTCATCTTTTGCAGTCAAATTGGGTTCTTATTTCCATAAATAAAACAAAACACAAAGATTATTAACTCTCAGACATTTTATTCAGAAAATAAGTCTTAATAAATAAAGTTAAGGGCATCGCACATCATTTCAACCGATACATAAGTAGTTAAAGTATGGGATGATCGACACTTCAAAATGTTTCATTACATGCTAGATTTCATCAGTCAACATATATACATGTATATACATATCAACCACAAGGGAAAATGTGACCAGTTAGAAAATGATTCTATTTACATGACACCAATTTGGTGAAAAATTAGGTAACAATTCATCACTGTTACAATAGTTTATCCTCTGTGGAGAAAATTTCTGATAAACATCTGTTGATATAGTGAGGTTTTACCTGTAAATCTAGTGTTGGTTGTTTATTAAGATAAGTATAGAATGTACTTGGGTTGTTGTGATAGCTCTTTATCATTAATTTTTGTTATGTCCCAAAAACTATCAACTTGGACATCCGTAAGAGACTTTGTCTGCTGACTACTAATTTGTGACTACAAAAATCCGCTGGAAACCTGCCAGTCAGAAGGGATACTGACCTGTACATTCGACAAAGAACTTATCCAACGATTCTTACACATATGTCATTTGACAAAGGACTTGGTAAAGCTTTTTGACTTAATTGTCAAGAAGGAAAGCCATTTCACCTAAATGCATTATTAAATACAAGGTCATATCTTCCTTACAGTAGAAAATAAAAATGAACTTCTCAAATCACAGTTTCAAAATAATCTGTCATTAATCATCATGTAGTGTTACTGTCTTTGAAAACAAGCAATTTTCTTTGCTTTTCCCTTTTTGAAAATTCATTTCAAATAAAATAGTTGTAATTTTTCATACACTGTTATGATCTTTAAAATGAGTAATGACAGAAAAATATAGTGATTTTAAGAAATGAAAATAAATTTTATGAGTTTAATACTTTATTATTTCAACCTTTGTGGATTTCGAACAGAAGACAAAATAAGAGGACAACTAGGAAATAAACTTGAAAAACAAAACAAGTCTTTTATCCACTTGAATTAAAAATCAGAAAATATCTCAAAGAATCACATACTAGTGTTAATATCTAAGCTTTTTAATCATTTAATGTGTTATATGAATTTTTTCTCACTCTGTACTTATGTTCATCATATGGGTGTATTTCCAGTGCACATATCTATCTTCATGTAAATTGTTTTCCCTGAACATGTAATAAAACATAAATATAATACAATGTAAATGTATACATACATATACATACATATAAAGATTCATCTCAAAATGTAAATGAAACAGGTTTGCAATAATTCATTCTTGAATTCCATTTAAATGACAAACATACACTGTACTTTGACTCAAGCTTTCATTTTAAAGCCCATCAATGTTATTACGTTCATAAAGTATTCATCTATACATGCCTCAACTGTATCAGATATATAAATATTATATATATATGTTTAGTGCAATCTGATCTCCAAGAGTTATTTCCCTTCGTAACGTTTATTAAACGCTTGACAACTGAGAGAAGCGGAGAATGGTTTAGCACTACAACTAACAGCTACAAAAAAAAAAAAAAAAAAAAAAAAGAAGTTACTGTTAAAACACATTATTATGTCTGATTTACAAGATCTTTACAAAATTTTCTTGAATACTTGTGTCTAGAAGGCAATTTTTTCTAGAAAATTTCACCAAAAAAAAATGTTTCTTATATGCTCGTTTGAATATCATAAACCAATGCATCATGTTAGATATCAACATCATAAAAATTTACACATTCCATTGGATTGCTTTCATACAAGTGTAGCCATCTGTGCTTCAATATCGCACAACACATTACTACAAACAGCAATTTAAGCACTAAGGATGTTGTGAATGTGCTCTGAGACATATTTCCTTATATTTATGTTTGTAGCGACAGTTACTCACTATGCAGATAAAGCACAACTTTTTTTTCATCTTGAAATTACATCCTACAACTTATCAACGAAGCAAGATAAATGAAAAAAAAATCTCTATTATTTCATTAACATTCATTGACGATGAGAAATTTCCTTGGAGAAAAAAAAGATTCTTTAGTTATTGTCAGTCCTTGGCAATACAGAGGAATGCTAGATATACTGGGAATCGCCACTTTTTAATCTGACTGACCCTCAGTATTTCTGTAGAATGACAGCCACTGACCAAAGAACTGATAACAGTTGTTGATTGCCTATTTATGTTTCTAAGTTCAGAACAGGTGATCTACATGCTTATTAAAAAAATCTCGACATATGGTAGGTACATGTTGATTAACACACACAGAAATAACACTATAAATGGAAAGATTTTCATCATAGCTCCTCTTTCTCAGTCTTCTGTTCTGTCCCTGCATTCTGATTTGTCATGGTAACATATTCCTCCTCATCATCGGCAGGCTCCTGAGACGGAGAGACCTCATTCTCAGAGTCTACGTCATCCCCATCCTCAATGTCTGTATCATCACTATCACTATCATTTTCCATTGCTGCTTCATCTTCTGCTGTCATTTCAGAAGAAGGCATTGACACTTTCAGATCAGCTTCTGTACAGAGGTCTGGAAGACATACATAAATTGACATTTGAGTGAATACTTCACTGGAAAGAAAAATTGTTCATTTAAATCAGATGGAGGTAAGGAAATGTGGTAAAAATATAAAAAAATTATAAAAATTACAAGAAAAAATCAACTTCAAAATCTTGTATCACCTCTGCCACAATTGGGTTTGGTAAAATGAAATTGTCGGCATTTCTGTGTGGCACCAAAGATTCGCTGTTGTCTGATCCCTTCAAAATAACTGACATTTGGGTGACATTATAAAGAAGAGATCCCCAGCTGATCTTGGCGCCCATCATTGCTTGAGGCTTATTCTTTCTTTAAAAACTGGATATCATCACTTCTTTACTTTTCTTCCCTCTGTTTTTGCTGTTAGGTATATAGCGTTTGAAAATTCTACTCAAAGGAAAGCAACCAATAGTCAAATCAAAGATGGTCGCATGGCAACCATTTCTTCATTTTTTTTTTTTTTTAACACTCTCAAAATTAAAAGAGTGCAGCCGTGGACAAATGGAAGTCTACATATATGAGGTAAGGGAAAGGTCCATCCTTCTTATATAATGAAATAGTAATCATGATTTTCATAGTCAAATATGCTTTTTGATCAATCAATCCTAAAATCAAAAAGGCACAATAAGGGACCCAAGGGAACCTTCCTTTGAAATTTCAGCAAAAATCGTTCATTGCCTTTCAAAATATATTAGTAACAGAAAGTGTTTCATGACTGATTCATCAAACTTGAGTTTCACAATTTGTGATAAATAAAACACAATTATATTTGTTGTTGGAACTGCTGTACAAATTGTTGTCATGATTGCTTAGCAAATAAAATAGTTGAATGGGATTTTTGAGACTTACTTGCCAGTTCCCTACAAACTTTCTCTTCTGTATCAGATGGCTCTGTGTACTTTTGGAAAGCTGCCATTATTTCTTCTTCATGATCCTCTAGTATTGTATCACACTACAAACAAAAATAAAACAAAAATCTCAAATGTCACTTATTATTATAAATAAAATCACAGGAAAAAACAACTTATCATTTTTAACAATGTAAGTCATTCCGAGCAATACATGTAAATTCCATAACCTCTGTCACAAATTAGTAAAAAACAATTTGAATAAACAATAGTTTCTCTCTTTGTATTTTCAGAGTAACACCTGAATTTAGAACAGAAAAATAATCATTGCAATGAACATATGATATGAGCTAAGCCCTATACAAATCAGGGCTCTCTATCTGCCAGGCCCCAGTCCCAAAATGGGGTGTGAGAGCCCTGCAAATTTACACTGATAATTAATAACAATAAGAAGTAATCATAGCAAATAAATAACAAGACTACATTGATAAACAAGGTGTATGTACATGAACTAAGCACACATTTAAATTTGTCACTAGCAGATATAGATAATACCAAAAAAAAGCACCAGATTTTTATCAGGCATACAGTGTACTGGTATTTTTTTTATCATTTTAAAGACTTTGAATGACATACATGTCGATAATAAAACCCATTTCTGTCACAACTGCATGAATTATTTCAGCCTTTGAATGGCTACATCATAAATTTTTTTTTTTTTTTCGGTACAATTCATGCAGCTTGTGTGACCAATATTTGTATAACTTAACTTTGTCTGTGGGTACAAGATAATGTTTTCTTGAAAGGCTACCAGTTCTGAAGGTCAATCATAAATCAAACTATACCACGATTTGTCTAAATCAAATAGCAAGTGATGCATGAATGATTTAATTGTAAAACATTAATTCTCGGCATTCATTCTTTTGATCAGAACACATCCATGTAAATTCATTTTTAAGAAAATATCACCTAATTCTACAAATCATCTACTTATTTTGCAAATTAACGCAAATTCTAAACCATGTGTGTGCACAATTACTTACAGCAAAGCGGATAAGTTTCTGTTTTTCGGAGCTGATAGATATATTATGAAGTGATACAGGTTTCCCCTTTCTTGATGACGTTCTTACAACACTTTTCTTTCCTTCACTATTAGTAGTTTCCGCATAGTCCTTGAATCTTTCACAAACCCCTTCTAATAACTCGGTCAGGTGTAACTCTGATCTAGCTAACGGAACCTGCAATCGTTAACATTGATAGTTTAAGTAATAAACATTTAAAAACAATATTTTTACATTACAAAGATAATCTGGATTTTAATTTCATTGATGGCAGCTTAAGGGTATCGCAATTTTGTATCCTTTAAAGTCTTTAATTTAAGTACAAAACAATAAATCTTAATTACCACATTATAACATCAGAAAAGCCAAGCTAGCAAATTTACAAAAAAAAAGTCAGTTAATACTCAACACTTCCCAGGTACATGTACAGATAAAGGGAGATAAATTTGTATAATCAATTTCACTTTATTGTATCCAGCTTTTTACATTCAGAGATATGTGATAAAGGAAATGTGACAAGTTTAGGTAAGACATATGTTTTTTTTTATTTTTTTAAAACACTTGGTAAGACAGTTTTGACCTTTTAAATTCTGGATTGAATCACGGACTTATAATCACAAGTCTGATTGAAATAAAAATTACTTGGAAGCACTCTTTATAAATTTTTACAATCTTTTAATTTCTAGAGTTTCTGTAATAACATAATAATGATCATGTTTACTGAAGTAAATAATAAGAAAATTCCCCTCAAAGCAACCAAGAACTAATTCTTAGCGGTGCATTAGTATATAAAAAAGAATTTAAACGGAAGATTTAAGACAATTGACTCATAATCTCATGCAAAATGGTAAAAAGTTCGCCTCTTAACAAGTTTATGATACAGCCTAAGAAGATAGCATGAAAAGTGGTTTAGAAAGTGTTTACATAATCTTAAGGAGACAACATTTTGTTGAAATGATAATTTATAAATAGCAACTATTACAAGGTGATCAAGTGATATAATATATCAACTTTTGTTCAACAAACATAATGTTAATATACTTATTAGGTATAATAATATTTTAGCCTCTTTTTCACAGCCAACCAATATTTGTTGTAGAGAATGAAATTCCAGATGGACTGTATTCAAACTATAAGGTGTATAAAATGCTGCTTACCTGTTTTGTCAATTGATTTCCTTTTCCATCAATTCTAAAACTTCCAACTTGTACCATTTTCTTTGGATCAACTTCACCGATACTAAAGTTTACTTCATCCACCAAGGCTCTGCAAACTGAATGCAAACCATTGCATATGAATACTACAATTGTTGTATTTTTACACTTCAAAGCCCATATCCATGATGCTTCAATGTGTGAAAATTTAGCTTTTATTTTTAAAATTTGGTTTATCATTGCTCTTCATCCTATTAACAGCCAGGGTCATTTAAGGTCATGCCAAGTTCGGATGGTAGAGGAAAGCCAGAGTCCCTGTTGCTGGCTCCTGGTAACTGTCTCATACAGGCCTCAAACCCACAGCCCAGAGATGGTTGGCTAGTAATAAAAGCAGTCAAACACCTTGGCCACTCGGCTACTGTGATCACTTATTTTTTTCAAGATCATGCACATGCATATACTATATATTAGTATAAAAGTAAACAACATCTTTGAATAAGTCTACACCTCATCTAATAATATATGCATTTGAATTAGGTCCATGTCATTAATCTGAAGTTTATGATTGGATATCTATGTTATTGTCAAACCTCTAAGGTTGACTACAACATGCACATATTAAATATCAAATTGTAAATACTAAAATTCATGATATGAACCGTCCAAGGCATATATTACAGGACTAAGTCTTCAATAAAAACAACTTGGCTTCAATATATTCACTTGTCTCTATACATCATATCAAAATATCATTGGATATCTACCTGCACAATACAACTCCTTGTCCTTTTTTGCCTCTGTTAGTATGAGCATCAGAGGGATGAGAAAAGTCCAAGAAATGTGCAGATCCATTTTCTGACAATATTACCTAAAACAAAAGCCCAGTAATTAAAATGTATAGCAATGAATAAATCTCACTGGATGATGATGATGATGATGATGATGATGATGATGATGATGATGATGATGATGATGATGATGATGATGATGATGATGATGATGATGATGATGATGATGATGTGATCTGTCAATTTGATGTCTATGAAGGATGTTAATAATTAAATAAAACTTTTTAATCAAATCATTTTAGTTTCACAAGTACTATATAAATACAAATGCCCAGTATCCTCCTAATGCAAATGGACATCACATTACAATGGGATTGTAATATTAGACTTGTCAGAGCTATAACATTGCAGCTATATTGTTTCACATAACATAAACAAATCATACTGTTAAAGAAGTCTTGATCATGATCAGAATGGAGCCTTTCTATAGAAGTAAAATTGGGAAAATCTATGTTTGTAGGAGGAATCAATTCCATGTATACGACTTCATATTTAAACACTGTTAATTCTTTTTGATAAAATCAAAGAAACTATACAATTTTCTTTGTTATTTTAATTATTTGTGTCCCTGCTGAGCGTCGAATTTCCTAACACTATTATAGGGGAAATAACTCTAATATTCTTTTTTGTCTAAAAGTTATAAAAAAAAAGATCGTCATCATTATGGTTAATTGATTAGTGCCGGTTGTATTAGGACTCGTGCTTTCATTGTTTTTCATTGTCAGTTACATTCATCCTGGCAACAATAGACACGTTAACATTGTAAGAAGAATGACAGAGCTGATGTGGAAAAATCTGATTGGCCAACACTTACAGTAACAACAATTCAGTACTTTGCAATTGACTTATGTATATAATGAAATTTTATGATTACTAAACTTCCAAGTATATTTCAAAAACAAAAGAAGATCAACGATCCCTTATATAAAATTAGCGTTTCCAAATTCACCACTTACCCCACACGGTAAAGATTTACGAAAAATATCGCAAAGGATATGTAGGTCTTTTAGCCGGCTACGAAAAGTTTGAATGTGTCGCTCAAGATGTTAGAAATAGAGTCGATTGATTATCAATCGAAAAAGACTATCGGGATACTCTGTCAACACAAATGACAAAGGAAACATACTATCTAAATTTGGTAATCCGGTATGCACTAGTCACAACGAGCGTGGTATCGTTAAGAAGCTAGTTTCTTTTTCGAGTTGTTTTGATCTACTTAAGCGGCTCATTCCAACTTTTACCAGACGAAAAAAACATGAGGAGTAAAGGTAGGTTTACATTAAAATGGAAATCAAATGGAATAGGGAAAAATACAAAGCACAAAGATCATTTAGGTCTATTTGACGTCATTTTTATGGTCCATTATCAAGATACGCTATGTTTTTTAAATAGTTTTTTTTATGACGAGGCCGCAAGAAAGAACAAGAAACATTGGTTTTTAATTTCGGGAAAGAAAACACCACCAAACGTCCGATATAAATGCGTTCCAAGGACGAATCCTGAAAGGGATTAGGAGTAAGAATAAGCGTGCCATCGGTGGATAAGTAACCTATTCACAACATACCCTACAGGTCATGGCTCCCTGCTGCTAGTATGTTACTAGGTCATAGTAGTCTGAATTGCAGCCGGTGATTGCTCGCATAAAACACATTTAGTATGCGGGTACAACAGAGATGGTAGTCTCTTAACAATTGCAGATTCAAAATGTTTTGTTTGTCTCTTGTTTCTTGGCAGCTATCCAATGCTCGTAAGAACCTAGTTTTTAATTTGTGCCCAAATCTGTTGTCAGTGAGTGGAAGTTTAAGACCAAGGTGAACAACTTTTGCAAGCGCAAATCAAATAATCCAACAAGTAGTTATCTGTATCATCTAGGTGCATTTAGGTTATGGCATAATTTTCAAATACATGAACAGAAGGACTTATGAGACTGGAGTGTGAAGGAGTATATATTTATGACGTTCTATGGACTTTCTTTATGTCAGTCTGGATCCTAGAGTCCATGGTATTTATTCCAGATCCACATGAAAAAGGTTAATAGAATGCCATAACAATTTGACCTACCTTGGATGATATCAAAATATATGTAAACTGTTTCAAGTTATAATATGAAATCCATATTACAAGTTACAGCCAGATATGTAAATAAGATATGTGCTATATACACATGTACATCTCTGTTACAATGTTATAAAAATTAAACACTTAGTAGATCTATAAACTCTTCCTTTAAAGATATGAGAAAAGATGAAAATTGCAGTTTTCTTTTTTCATTGTAGTTGGGAGGCTGCTGTCATTATACAGGAGATTTGCTGGTAATGGCTCAAAAAACTTTACATTATCAGCAGGAACACCACAGAAAGAAGTATCCAAGTTCCATTATTCAAGAAGAAAGTATAAACTTGTACGTCCAGCTGACTGCACACCTCTGAGGGATTTTCCAAGAGATCGTATACCAATGCCTTCCTATGTTCAAAACCCTACAATTGAAAAAAAAGAGCTGGAATTAAAAAATGAAGAACAATTAAAAAAAATGAGAAGGTCATGTAAACTTGCAAGAAAAATTCTGGATGCAACTGCTGAACAAATTAAGGTTTGCATTTTTTTTAATTTCTGCCTGTGTGTGTATACCAGTTGGTATTTTAAAATTTTGATTTGTGCTGATCTAGATACATATTGTAAGTAGAAGTTTTGTTATGGTGTATGTATATAACATTGAAATATGGTTGAAGCAATCCTACATTCATATAATGTAACCTTTGATAACCTGTAAATTCAATATTAAAGGGATATATTACACACAAACTAGAATTTAAAAAAGTTTCCTTCAAAACAACCAGGAACTAATTTTTCAGTGTATGAAAAAAAAAACTACAAAATTATCTACTTATGTTTTTATGGAAACCGAAACCTCAATTAACCATTTAAATAAACATATGATAATTGATTTACAGAAAATCTATATAGATCTTGTTTAAAAAGCTTATAAGTTGAATCAGTTTAAGGTAAATCTTGTTTTAGTTGTAGCAGGTATTATGTCTTACATGTATGTATATCTTACAGTTGATTGTGTGTATACATGTATGTACCTTTAACTGTCCAGATTGTGTTTCAATCTTTGTAAGAATGCTTTACCATTTTCTTCTGACTTTAGTATCATTCAGATACGTTGGCAGTCAAAAAAATATGAGAGGTATTCCGTTTCTAGTCCGAATTGTTCTGATGTTTGCTAACTTTTATCAGTCAGAAGTTGACTCCTTGCAAAGTTAAAAAGGTAAATCGAATTTCAGAATAATTTGACTAAACAGTTACAGGAAATATATACAAAAAGAATCAAAATACAGCATTCTTAATTAGTATTCCTTGGTTTTTTGTCTCAATTGTGCTTTGAAATTATACAGGGTTATTAAATATTGATTATGTTTGATAGCCTGGCGTGACAACAGATGAACTGGATGAGTTTGCCCATGAGATGTGCATAGAACATAATTGTTACCCTTCTCCTCTCTTCTACAACCTATATTACAAGTCTATATGCACATCAGTAAACAATGTAATGATCCATGGAATTCCTGACCTCCGACCTCTGTACAGTGGCGATATCATCAATGTTGATGTGACTGTAAGTAAAAATATTCTCAACACATCCAAATCTTAAAATTATATCAGTCAAAGTTCCATTGTTTAGCTGTGCCGTTTTGCATGGTGAAACAATTGTTTCTATTCCTATTCTTTTTAAAGTCATGTGATTTGTACTTTAACTCTGAGGGAAGGTTTCTAGAATTACAATATGTCTAGTTAAGACTAGTTCTGGTATGGAACTAAACTTAATGTAGTCTAGCTATAGACGCTATAGACATTTTTCTTCTATGTTTACATTGTAGTGAATTCAGGTTTTGTGTTACTGGTTCCGTTGTCCTGGACTCCAGCACCTCATTGCAAATCCTTAAATTTTTTTATTAGAAAAAATATATGGTGTTGGAGGGAATGGGAAGCTACTAATTTATCAGTGGGTGATTTTATCAAAACCAAGATGTGCTTATGAGACACTATATCCCTGGTTGCAACAAAAGTGTAAGGCATGTGCTAATTGCATGCACACTTTGTGAGACACTTATATGTTCATTGTGGTAATGATGTTCTTTAACTTTCCAATGTAGGTCAAAGGTCACATGGTCAAACATTCTGGTACCACCAGTAAGGTGTTACCACAAGGAACACACATGACAAATATGTAAGCCAAACTTCTTATGCAATAGTTATGGGAAAGGTTAAAGTTTGACAACAGACAAGCAGACACTACAACAACAATATGCCCCTGATCTTTTGATCTCGGTTATAAAAAAAATATTCGTTTTAAGAAATGTTACAAACATTTTGTTCCAGATATTTTTTGATGGATATCATGGTGATGTGTCAGAAACTTATCTAGTTGGAGATGTAGACGATGACGGTAAACATTTAGTTAATGTGGCCAGGAAATGTCGGGACGCTGGTATTAGCGTGTGTGGACCAGGACAGCCTATGAATGTTATTGGAAATGCTATAAGGTATGCACAAGATATTGAATTGGTATGGATGGTTGTAGTGTCTGGACAGCTGATGTGTGATTGATATTGGAGAGCCCCTGAAAAAATATTAAATGTAGCTCTGTGGTGGATAGTTGATTCAAATATCATCTATAGTTTTTGAAATTTTTTCTATTAGAAATAAATTCAGTATGTTTGTAATATCAGCATTTTTATACATGAAATAATTCTGCATATTTGACAATGCATGTTTTCAAAACAAATTGTTTACCAATGCTTTCAGAATTCTAGGTCTTTTTAACTATAGTTTGATAAACATCATAGATTTTCAAAAATTGTTCATGATATTATCCTCTTTTTTAAATGATATTTGTGAAATGTCTTTCAAGTGAGGTTGCTGAGTCAGAAGGATTGTCAGTAGTACCTGAAATACTAGGTCACGGCATTGGTACCTACTTCCACGGACCACCAGATGTTGTGCATGTTGGTGAGTATCAGTATCTAGTATCAAAAACATGCTTCACTTAGTATAATCGGATTTAAGCGCATGATAACTTTTTCTCAAATTAGTACAGTGACGAATTTGCACATCTGTACTAATTACTTATATAAACAATAAAGTGAGTCAGCAGTTAGCACAATTATATTCAATTAAGTGAGTCAGCAGTTAGCACAATTATATTCAATAAAGTGAGTTGGGAGTTAGCACAATTATATTTCAGCATTTTACTTTCAATAGGTAGGAAAAACAATAAAATTGTTACTTCTAGAAAATGAATGTTTACAGTTTTTTTTTTGTTTTGTTGCTTATGGATTTTTATCACAAATAAGATTTGAATTCAGTAAATTAAAAACAATATAAAATGATACATCAAGTCTGATGCATATTTTGTACATTTATACATATCATGTAAAAACAAAGTGACCAGACAATTTATTGCACTATGTTTTGTGTTTCATGACTTTATAATGATATGTAACTTCTAAATTCTTAAGTGATTTGTTTTCATGACAATACAGAACCATGACACAGAAGGATAACAACAGCTCTATTGCCTAAAACCTTATTATCTTGAAATATGTTTTAAGATATTTCAATACTTTTTACCACAATTGTATATCGACATAATGAAAAAGTAAAAATTGATCACTGAAAGGGTTTTACTAAGATTTATAAAATATTTCAGGAACCGATCTTCCAACCACTTTGAAATACATCTTCATGAACATTCATTTTTAGCAAAAAGTTACCAAATTCTTTAGTATTTGTACCACCAATGTAAAAAATTAACATTTAAGACCGAATTGAACAGCATGCCTAGTTACATGTAGTACTGTGTAGTAATGGGCTCCGCAACAAATCATAAATGATAATCCTAGTGATATATGTTATATCTGTATGTTTCAGCACATGATCCTGATGAGGAAGTTTTGATGCAGAGTGGAATGACTTTCACAATAGGTAATTAAAACATTTATACTAAAGTAACAGTAAATGTCTTCATTTCATGAGTAAGATATATAAATTTTCTAGATTTAGTACTGAGGACCAGACGTCATCCGTTGTAACATCTTCAACAGGTTTTAATGGTTTACATGTTTTAGAATGCTAGGTATGCTGTCCTTAGAACCCAGTGTTCAAATTTGTTACAAAAGTATTGATCTTCAGTGAGTTTTTATAAACTTGAACCAATGATTTTTGCAATACTGCTATTGCTTAACGCCAGTTCTTGCTTACCTGTGGAGATGATGTTATCTAGCCAGGCAGCTCATTGTAACCATAACTTTGCCACACACTACAACATACATCTACTTTCTCTGTTACAGAGCCTCTTGTTTGTGAAGGGGAGACAGCTTACACTGTGTTGAATGATGGTTGGACTTGTATATCTAATGATGGAGGGCGGTCGGCCCAATTTGAACATACCATTCTTATTACAAATAATGGAGCTGAGGTTTTAACAAGTTGACACAATTGTAGCCCATATAAGATTTTTTTTCAGAATTATTAAAGCATTGATTTAAGTTGTTGTTGTTGTTGGAATATTGGTTTATTTACCATTGTATGATCATTGACAAAAGGCTGGTTGAGTTGCGCAGTGACAAAACACTCGCCTTTCATCTAGCCATCCGGGATTCGATTCTCAGAACAGATGTGAAACAGTATGAGGTCACCTGCCTGATCAAACAGGTATGAGGTCACCTGCCTGATCAAACAGGTATGGGGTCACCTGCCCAACAACGTGAGTTTTCCCTGCATACTCTGGTTTCCTCCCACGTTAAAAATTATCCTGCGCTTCTATCAAGGCCAAGATGAGTGATCAATATGTTTTGCAATTGTTGTGAAATGAATAAAGTTTATATATAAAGGCTGTTTTTTCACAGTTTATTTATACCAGTGTAGGATCTTAAAATGAATTTTTATTTCAAATGTGATTTTATGAAACAAGTTTTTAAATGTTTTTATTTTTGTGGGCTTTGGTGAACAGAAAATTTAAAGTTTGAGGCAACTTTCAACAAATATCATATGAAATGAGAACAAATTGAAGATAATTTTTATCATATAACTCAGATAAAGCAACCTTTTCCTGTAATGAGTTATATTTGACCAACTTCGAACTTTTGTCTGCAGTACCCCACATTATATTAGTATTGTAGGTACATCATCAACATTGAGAACATAGATTCCTCGGAAGTCTAGAAAATTCTACAGTTAAATCTATTCAAACACAAAACATAGCAACGGTACAAAGTATGTAAACACAACATTGTTACCAGAAATATAGCTGTACATTATGGTTTTGTTCTAATTTCAGAAAAGTTTGACTTAGAATTAACAGTATTTGTAGACTTTTTTCTGCTGTGCATAAAAATCTTGAAACTGTATAGATTAATGAGTATTACGTTGTATAAAATAACATGAATAATTTATAAACTTTGGATATATCAATCAAAGTGGAGGAATAGATCAAAAATGAAAAATATTACCGTAAGCATTTTTCTTTTCTGGGTTTCCTTTTGTTTACCCAACAGATTTCCTTCCATTTGATATGTTGTCAATGAAACTACTGAACTTTGATTGGAAGATCACGTGACACCCATCAGTTGTCTGCATTCCGTGATGCACAAAATATACAAAATTTTAATGTACCTGTCTGTAGTGGTGAAAAAAATAATAGAGAAATTAAAAAGTACTAAAAATATCAGAATATACAAGATGTCAAGCCTTTATGAAGTATTGTCGATAACCAATTTAACAAAAAAATGATGAAGGTGAAGTTTTTATAAATTACTAAAATACTTTAGATGTTAATTCTGTTTGTATTACAATCGTCTGGTGAGGTACAATGTCCAAGCATTGTGCAACCAAGTTTAAACGAGTTATGCCCCTTGATAGAGACAAATTACATTGATAGCTTTATGAAAACATGCACACTTGTAATTCTACTAACCATCCAACACGTAAAGAAAGAAGTGGTAATTATTATCAATATTTGTAATGTTATTATTTTTATTATTATTACAGTCATAACCGCCCGTCAACGCGTAAGAGGTCATTAGGGCCATCAACCGGTATATATCTACAATGTGCTTGCAAAGCTTAGCAGTAACAAGTTTGTTTTGCATTAAAAAAGGTCAGTTGATACGGACTTATTTAAATCAATTTTAGAAAAAAGATAATTGAAATCGGTTATCTGCTGTTATGGGTCAAATTTTGGCTCGGTAATTAGGGATCTGTAATTTATTCTTTTTACTTACGGATATGTAATTGGTTCTGTTTGCGGTAGGTATCTTTAATTAGTTCTGTTTACTTACGGACCTGTAATTTGTTATCTTTACTTGGGATCTGTAATTATGAATCTGGGATAGGAGATCTGTAATTGCCTCCCTTGCTAGCTCGAGATCTATAATTTGTTATCCACATTTATGGTTATGTTATCAACTCTGTTCTTATGGATCTGTAATATGTTCTCTAAAATTATCGTCTGTAATTGGTTCTATGTAAATGTTGATTTGTTATTGGCTCTGTGTAATTATGGATCTGTAATTGGCTCTGTGTAACTGTGGATCTGTAATTGGCTCTGTGTAATTATGGATCTGTAATTGGCTCTGTGTAATTATGGATCTGTAATTGGCTCTGTGTAACTGTGGATCTGTAATTGGCTCTGTGTAACTATGGATCTGTAATTGGCTCTGTGTAATTATGGATCTGTAATTGGCTCTGTGTAATTATGGATCTGTAATTGGCTCTGTGTAATTATGGATCTGTTATTGGCTCTGTGTAATTATGGATCTGTAATTGGCTCTGTGTAACTGTGGATCTGCAATTGGCTCAGTGTAACTGTGGATCTGTAATTGGCTCTGTGTAACTGTGGATCTGTAATTGGCTCTGTGTAACTGTGGATCTGTAATTGGCTCTGTGTAACTGTGGATCTTTAATTGGCTCTGTGTAATTGTGGATCTGTAATTGGCTCTGTGTAACTGTGGATCTGTAATTGGCTCTGTGTAACTGTGGATCTGTAATTGGCTCTGTAACTATGGATCTTTAATTGGCTCTGTGTAACTATGGATCTGTAATTGGCTCTGTGTAACTATGGATCTGTACGTCTCTGAAATTATCGTCTGCAATTGACTCGGTAGTTTTTATATCCGTGATTGACTCTGTGTAATTATGTATCTGTAATTTGGTCTCTGTAATTTCGTCTGTAATTAGCGCCATGTAAATATTAATCTGTAATTGGCTCTCTGTAATTATTGATCTGTAATTTTTCTCTGAAAATATCGTATGTAATTAGTTTTAAGTAAATGTAAATACTGGTCTGCTATTGGCTCCCTGCAAATATGGATATGTAATTGGTTCTTCGTAATTATGTATCTGTAATCAGTTCTTTGTAATTGTAATCATCGCCTTTAGTTTGCCCGGTGTAATTATTGATCTGTAATTGGCTTTCTGTAGTTATAGGTCTCTAATTGGATCACTGTAATTATCGATCTGTAATTGACTCCCTGATGTTTGATATAAATTGGTTCTCAGTATTTAGGAATTTGAAATTGGTTTACTGCTGGTAGGGATCATGGTATCATCTTGCAAAATAAAGAAAACGTCACTATGTGACAAATAAAGATTCAACAAATATGGTGAATTGACGTAACTTAAGCCCAAAAATATCGCTCATGGTGATTCAGCGCCTGTCTGAAATTGGTTATGTTAAAAGGAAACGTACCTGAGTCATGATTGATTTTTTTTTCTCTCGACTAGAATACGGCGAACATGAAATGGCGGGTTCCATTGTTTATCATTGTCTCCGATTCTCTTACCAACTATAAAAAATATATGTATTTATGTATCGTTATTCTCGACAGTACAGCTTCAGATTTCCTTTTTGTGTTACCCGATAAAGAACTTTCTACATATGATCATTTCTGAAACCCGGAAGTTGACCTTTGAAACAATATTTTCTTACTAATACAATGTATCAATAATAATTGATCGCAATATGCAACTGACCAATTGAAAAGAAATCATTTGAAGACTGTAACACAACTGGCCCATGTAATCTTGAAAGTGACCTATGGTCATGCTTATTATCAAACCTGATAGCTTATGTCTTGGATATCTGAGATGAGGAATGTCAGAGTTTTGAGTTAAATATATTAAGCCGTTATTGAATTACAAAAATTTAGATAAAACGGATATGGCGTCATGACAGCACATTTTGAGATCGTCTGACAGGATGCCATTTATATCCTTCGTGTTTTATCTGTCGCCATGCGACGTCCGCCACACGCTGTCAAACGTGCGTGAACTTTCAAACGACTTCTCAGTAACCGAAAAGCTTAGGGTTTTATATTGGGTATGTGCAATTGTAGAATATTGAGATGAAGCGTTACCAAGTTTGTGGAAATGAATGACATGCATACACTTTTACAGTCATGGTTCAAACAATTTCTTAATAATCACAGGGCACAATGTGCTGATAGGTATTACACTAGGATGAATTTCTTTAAATATTTGATCTGGACCTATTTTTATGGTCATTGATATCAAATATGTATAGAACTTGAAATTTCGTCTTGCAACAAGCTGTTGGTCTTGGTTTATTTGTGAAGTAGCACACTTTACGAATAGGATCCCAAGTTTACAGACATTGACTTTATAAAGTCTTCTGTAAGCTGTTGAACAGGTGAGCAATTCAAACCCTTGGGGCTTCTATCAAATCTTTATACTGCAGTTAGATGACCGTTAAGGCATATGGGTCTCTTGTTATTTTTTAATTTAGTCAAACACATGTGGTAGAACATCTTGTTTATTATGTTTTATAGATAGCAAAAATCAACGGGAAAATTCAAAATGGCGTACATCATTAACGGTAGAGTAAGGGAAAACTGAAACCACCAAATCCATTGGGTTGACATTATCAATCGACTACTACAATTTCTTTTCCAAACAGAAATGGAAAAAAAAAAAAAAAAAAATTACAAAAAATTGTGACCTTTGACCCAGCAACGCGGATTTTTTTTTTTTATTAAAGTTTTGTAAATAACACACAGAGACAAAATGTTAGTATCGTAGGTAGCTTACAAAGTTCGTCATTGCATGAATGCTACATAATCAATATAGTTATGGACTTTATAAGATTTTGATCTATGACGTCATGGTGGTCATATCGGATTTTTTACTTACTTAAAAAGTTTAATGGCACCTTCAATCTATGGCCTGTCCTACACTTTCAGGACTGTGCTTATATACATATTACCAGTCAAAAGATTAGGAGGTAACAAATGATACTAAAACTACCAAAAACAGTAGTTTTTTTAACGATATGGTGAAACCCTCTCAATAACACTGACCACATGTTTCAATGAGGCATATCATGATGTCTTCGGACACTTTTCTGTCAAGTCACCGCCTGCAACTACTGCAATGAATTAAACTTTGGCACTTCTGTTGTATTGATATTTGAATAGGGATGGAAATATAATTGTACATCTCTGGCCCCAGGTGGAAAATTTACTACCACTTTTCTAGATAAGCTTCAGAATGATTTTCACCCGTACGGGTAAATGGCATGTGCCAATTCTGGGCTCTTTATATCACGTGAGTCAAATGGGTTATGGGACCATCGCCATTGGCATGTTAATTTGGTGACCAGTCCAGCAACGACGACGGATGGTAGGTTGTTTCTCGTGGCATGAGTGTAACGTCTTCATTTCTTTTAGACATATTATTTTTTTTACCGTATAACCGGTTGTTTACGCGGGGACGTTATTTTCTCTATTTTGCGGTAACCGCAAAAATGTAATTCTTAAAATATTGAGACACGTATTTATTAGATGTCCTTTTACATCCATACCACCAAAATTTAATTTCGTTACAAATATTTTTCGATGGTTTTAAAAGAATATTTTGACTCGTAAAATTTCACAATATAGCATATTTTGAAATACATTTTTGTTATCAATATTTGATAACACAGAGAAAGAAAAAGAAAGAATAGAAAGGAAAAAATTGTAACTGAAGTTGACTTTATATGTGAATATCTTACTCAATGCTCGATATTCAGTAAACAATTACATGTATTTGAATAAGTTTATGTTAACTAAGTCGGCAGAAAACATGAAAAATGCCACAGGTGTTCTTTCTGTACGTAAATAAGAAGGTAAAGCTCAGTGCTGATCGCTGACACCTGACGTTAGCTGGTTTCAAAAAAAAAAAAAAAAAATAGGACGGCATTACAATCGGAGTATCCATGTTGTCCTCGTGTCTAGCCGAAACGAACGTGAATAAATAACTTCATTCTATTTAAATGTTTGTAAATGGAGCTATTTACGTGTTAATTTCATGGAAAGCAATATTAATGCTTCCATTGAGCTTCGCACAGTTTTGTATACATTATATAGGAGAACCATCATGACTGTATATCATTGTTTAGAAGTGTGATCAATAAAGAACGAAACAGGCACAACTACAGCTTGACAATATTGAAGCTCTCTCCCACAATGTTACTCATTAATAAATTGTTCAATTAAATCTCTCTTTGCTAATGGCACAACAAACAAACGCATGTTACGTTGGTAACAGTCCATAATCATAATGAATATTGCATGAACTGGGCCGCAAATTTAAAAGAGCTGTTATCAATACGGTTACTAAAACATAAAGAAAATACCAGCATGTAAACATAATCATAATCAAAACACGAAAACTGCTGAAAACAGACAAGAAGAATAAGAAAGGCGTTCCGAAAGAGAAAGTGTCTTCTGCTTCATCGACGTCATCCGCCATGTAAATCTTTGACAATGCAAGTAAGTAATGTCACGTTCTCTCATGAGAACAATGCATAATACAACGGAAATACAATATTTTTCAATGAGGTTACTATGGCGACCGCAAAATTTCCCCATAATTTTCATCATCTAAAGACATGGTAAACAAACCTGGGACACCTTGTAACGCAACATATGCAATAAGGACTAGGGCGACAGTATTGGTTAATCTGCAATAAAAAAAATCAATGGAAAGAGAGAAAACGACTTCTACTCAGAGAACAAGAAGCGATTATTTGAGGGTTTAGTGTCGGATGTTCTCTGTTGTCTATGGGATGATGATAATTCAGGATGTATTCGATCGCCATCTCAACCGTTTAATGGGACCCATTAACTTACATTAGGATGTTCAAGGGGAAAATGTTAACGGGAAGATCCATAAGCAGTTTTCCCATCGTGGTCATCGTATGTCAAGATCGATTTCAAGGTGAAATTTCAACAAATGAGAATATCTATTTAATGTAAATTTGCATGGCATAACCGTACATTATGTTTCTTTCATTTTTCCTCGGGGACGACCGAAGAAAACTGATCCATGTCTTTTCCCCACAAATTTTCCGAAGAACACGTCTTTTCAGACACGGGAAAAACACGTAAGCAAACATTTGACATACACATATGTAACGACCAAGAACACGGCCCCTAGCGATACCCACAAAGCACGTGTAACCTGCCCGGAACGGTGTGACTGGGCCTTATCAGTATTACGCTTCGTTCGATGGCCAGCAGCGTGCTACTTCCGGTCTGTATATACCAACGAAATGACCGGTTGCTTTCGATCTGACTAACATAGTTTGTTTGAAAAAAGTTACAATAATATTTGTACACGTGTATTGCATCAACGGTATAGCCCATGATACTTCCCCACTGCGTATCATTTAAAAAATCACGCTCGTGACACAATGACGTGCTACTTTTGAAATGCATAACTTCAAAGCGTTGCATGCACACTGCATCTGGCACCCAAAGGGCACAGCACCATGGTACTTGTATTATTGGTTGCGTCCTATTGACGATCTGTATAGAAAGTCGAATTAACACAATACAGGTTACCTCTGCGACCAGACAATGTGACGAGCTCATAACAGATTTTCTAAATTTGTCGGTTATTACACTCGAGCTCCCACATCTGTCATTGGATACCTGATGCATTCGCGTTGGGATTATAATGGTTGTTGTTACAGTCCATTCTGTCTATAAACAACTGATGAATACACTCACTCATATTTGACCTATTACTCGGAACTGCGGATAAGTAATTAGTAATGGTACAATGCTGGTAATTGATATTTGCACTTACGTGAGACTGAATGAGAGATAGATACTTATTATGTATGGCAATGTACTTGATATGTACCTTAAATATACATCGAATCATACAGAAACGCGAGAAAAACCAAACAAAAACCAGTTTATCTGACTCAGTGTGCAGCCATACAGTTGTGTGTGCAATTGATTTGAAATTCGCTCAACATATCTGAACTGCATTATAGACCTGGTCAGCGATATCAGTTTACATCATGATGTGATCAATCTGTTATATCGACCGGTCCAACATTAAGTCACCGTGTCCCCCTAACTACCACAACGAGAGCTTCCGGCAACACTTACACGGAACAATATTTTCTGATATAATAATGATTATTGTTTTGTATGTAAATAAACACAATACAATTTTTTTATAAATCCGTTCTAAACGATACAATATATGTTGTTTGCTATAAGGGGTGATTTCGAAAGAGAAGAGCATTACCTTAACTTGTAACAGACGAGGTAAAGGTGTATGTTTATAAGCATTAACTTGCTTATAGTTTGTCATCGTTTCATTCTATAATAGAAAATATATAGAAAACTTTCTATTATTTTGCCCTCAAGAACGATACAGATGTATTGTGGTGTATGTGTTCCGGAAGGTACCATCAGGATGGATTGGGGTCCCATCTTCTTTGTGAAAAATATGCTCGAAATTAATGAAATTTCATTTTCGACATGGTCTTACTTATTTTCAAGGTTACATATATAACATTGACAGCTGTATCTTCACGATGTTATGCGCTTAAGATAAAATGCATTTTGCATCCTATCAAAAAGAAGTATCGAAATAATTATTCATTTTTTTTGTTTTTGGAGAAAAAATTCAAATGTGCTGACGAACTGTTAATGTCTGAAGATTTCACATTAGCACAAATAATTGTATAAATATTGGTATAAAATGGCTGAAATGAATACAGCATTCAACATATACTACAGGGCTAAGTGAGAAGCCTACAGCTGCTTTGCATATCTTCATGTAAATTTGACATTTCGTGAACGTCTCGCTTCGTTGTCGGATTTCCGACAAAATTCAGATTCAAATGAACCATAATTCAAGGTTATATATTCTAATACAGGCCCGTGTGTTTGTCAATCAAAGCTTATACTTAACGTCTATGTCTCAAAAGCACGAGGTAATTTAGCATTGCAGTCCAATTCATAGTTACTTGGTTGTCTACACGACGCCACCTTGACAACTCCCACGGACCACGCACATTACAGCGAGATCTCAATCATAGATGAAAAGGAATACTGCCGTGTTTCTTGATTTATAATTAATGATATTTTCAAAATAGAAAAAAGTAAACTATACCTTATTAACGTCAAGGAGAAATTACTAACATAGTACCAAATTTGCTTCCCATTTCTCTACTGGAACAATGATTTCGTTATTGAACCTTGTAAAGCTCTGTTCAGTCTGTGCATGTACATATAATTTAACATCAAAGTGCTTCATCTAACAATCATGTTCTTAACATTTATACAATCAAGAAATATCGAGACCCTTATATAATATTGAATTTCTCCATCTAGCCAAGCAGTTAAGAGTAACAGATTATTTTATTCCTATATGTAATGGCGCATACGGTCATTGTCTCTGCAACAAGTTCCATCAAGACAGCTTCAATAAACTCCTCTGATTACAACACGTAAATGATTAATGAATAAAATTTATTCTGTTTATTGGCACTCTCGGACGTGACAGAATCAAGGTACAGGGCTTGTGTGACAAAACGTGTTAAAAACAAGGAACTGGCGCCGTTAAAAAATCTGCTTTAGATATTGGAAAGGTAAGGTTCTTAATTATAAGGTGCTAGAGTATTGGTGAGCCGTTGTGCCGTCGTGCAGACTGCCGTCAATTCCCATAGGAAGGCCATGGAACACTTACATTTTCATCTCTGTCAATTGGCCGTGTTTCCCCACAGTAACCTGACACGTCCACGCGTGAGCCGCTATACACCATATCGCCCGTAACAAGCTCGAAAGCAAATCGATGTTACCAAGTGCGTTCTGGTAGTAGCGTTTTTACAACCATGTGTTTGCCATGACAAATCTCCATGACATTGTCAGTGTCGAGTCTTTTAAAGGTTGCAATTTCTCAACAAATATACATTCCATTAACGTAAAAAACAAGGCTGTCACCCTTAAATTATTAATGACAAGTGATTGCAGGATGTGAGAACGGGGAATTCGTTGAAGTGCTTTAAAGACTAGCTTTCACCTGTCATCATGGTACAACTTGGATATTCGCAAGGCTACACAAGTAAGTGGTTGTCGTGTTTGTTGACGTTATACCCCCATGTATTGAATAGTAAGATTAGAACTGATCTGAATAATGCCAGAAGCAAACATGTGTTCGGGTTGAGTACTCTTATACTACGTGTCTGAAAAAAAAAGTGAACAGTATTTGTTGCCTATTTAATTGCTTTACACTCCAAAGACCGTGTTTTTTCGATGTCTATAATATTTTGTCTATATTTCTCACCGACAATAGCGCAATTTAACGATCGCACATTTGGTACTGCGTTAATGTGAACTAAATAGAATTGCGGATGATATGATGATTTATGTGCATTGATCATACGAGATGTTCATTATATGTGATACTATTTTAAAGTATCAGATACAGGTATTTATCGTTCGTTTATTGTATAATTGATCTCATGTCAATAAAATGCATCACCATAAACCATAAATATACCAAAATGTATTGAATGTGTATTATCATCAACAACGCTGTCTTCAGAGTGAATGACAATAACGGCATCTTTATTGCAACGTTTTATTTTTATTGATAGCTATATGTCAACGTGTATTTTATTATGTAACAAAAACTGACAACTGTACAATTTGTCTATATAAAGATAATACACACATATTTACACGTAAATACACATCCCAATAAAACATTTTTTCTCTATTTGTTTTTTTGTAAAACAAACGTACATTATATAACAACCTAATCGTTCTTTACAAATCCAGTGCCACTGATAACGAAATGGGTTATGCAGCAAACGTATAAAAAAATCACTAGGCCGATATATTGTGCCTCTCTGGTGAAATTGATTGTTTCTTTAGTGACTTTCCAGCATCATTGACCTTCGGGGAATATAGAAATGTCGCTTATCAATATGGGTAATACTTCACATTTCAATAAAACGGTCCTGTTGTGGTTTCGAAAGCATTTCCCCCATATACTGCATTCATAGCAAAGGATTTTGTATATATAGTAGCATTTGATTGCCTTAGTCGAATTTTATCAAGGATTGTGGGGGTCTTTCATGAGTATTTGTAGATATCAATGGTTATTGTATGTGAATGTAGACCATTTTAGATTCTTAACACTTCAAGATTTTGTATTTTGTTTCTACAGTTCTGTTTAACACTTGAATACCAAAGTGATAAATCTTAATTCTCTGAGGAATGCCTTAATGTCATTGTTGCAATGCTGGAACCTGTGCTGGTAAAAGACAAATGCAGTATATTCTCTCGCACATCCCAATAGCGTTGTAAACAAATATTACTTTCTTTTTAGAGCATCTTTATAGTTTTGGAGATTTGTATCGTTTTACGTTGTATGTTTCAGATATTACACTAAAAATAGCTATTTTTGTGACCAGATGTATGTATTCGTTGTAATTCAACACGTCATTCTGATGGCGTGAGGGAAACGTATGTGATTTCCCTCGTGTTTTCTCTGACCTGATTAGCATGGACACAGAACGGCTGATCCATTACACGAACTCCATGGAGACAAGGACTACTTACACAGAAAGAAAAATCACTTAATTTTCTTGTCACATTATCCTTAATGTTTCTGAGGATGGTCTCGTGGTCGGGCTGCGCAACGTCTTTGTTATATTTCATTAAGTTATTTTTCACAATTTTGTGCTGAATATGACGTTTGCGTTGATACACATAATCTCCTATTCCTATGACACTTTTCATTTTCAGTGCAGGTACGGTTGAATTATATATAATATATCATTTTCATTAATTTCTGCTTAACGATTTAGTGGCAAACAAGACAGTGTTTGAAAATATCTTTTAACTGTTACTGTAATCGTAATTTGTACTTTGCTTTTCATAAGAAAGGAATGCACCATAATGACCAAAATGGTGAAAAATAAATAAATAAATGTATTTAAACATTTTACCCGTATACAATAAAAAATTCGTGTTGATGAATATGCTCCCAACTGAACTTGCATTGTATTTAAAAACCATTTCATCGAAATAGAAAGCAATTTATCGAATTGCATATTACGATAAATAAGCGACGTTTTCTTAAAGGGAGAAACCTTTTTAGTGCTATATTTCGTCTTTAAACAAAATGCTTTGATAATGAAAACTTGTCCTTTCTAACCGTGGTATGGCATTGAATTGAAGTCACAAAATAACATTACTGTGTATTTTTAGTATAAGATTGGTGTATCACTTCTTTGTAATACAGCGTGTACCAATACTTAAATATTCTGTACTTTTAATCATATTATATCATCATGTAATGTTTTGTACATGAGTATCCGGATTTAAAGAAATGGATGTATAAGATTGTAAGTAGATAAGCGAGAGATTAGTAGGATGTTTCTTTTGGTTTCATAGTAAACTCATGGGAATTGTAACAGTGTACATAAAACCTTTACTATACACTTTGCGTTGTTTACGTCAATAACGAGATTCTAATGTGTTTTCCCTATGCATTTAATGGCATTGTTGTAGGAATTCCGCGCTGAAATCACCTATCAGTTGAGTTTTATTGAGATCTATGTGATTGAATACACAAACAAGTTCAAGTTATTGTCACACCGAGTTGACATCAAAGCATTTGCAATGTACTTGTATACGCAGGAACATTACAGTGAGAATCAAACATGGCTTTTGTGAAGTGGAACGATATTTAAACAACTAATCCATCTTCAGTTGAGATTTTAATCACGATTCTTCAAGAGCATAGTATTAAGACTCATATGTATTTATTCATTAAATATGTGTTTTGTTTTTCTGCCTATATATGATTTAAAAACATGGTCTCATAATCATATTGTTTTGCACATTAACTTGTTCATTATCGCCCCGTTTGGATTAATCCTGATATACATAGTTTGCTCATTTTAATTTCAACATCTCAATTGAATTTCGGCATATTCGAACATAGCTAAAAAAAACTTCACAGCATACAGTGCATAACATAGTGGTATGATATTAATTCAGATGAAAGAACCATCACCATGCTGTTCAGTAATGAACATATAACTAAGAATAATAACATTAGTTTTATTGAAAGAAATACATTGTTCGGTAGAATTATTTTATCATTAAAGAAGATGTTTACATAAAGAAAATACTTTATGATTTTATGATTATGGAATTGAATTGAATAAAAGTAATGAACTGTTATACTCAGTACGATATTGACATATTATCTTACAGTAATGAATGCATTTTGGTTTTTAATCATTCTGTATTATCTTTATTATTAGATTTATTTATATCTTTATCATCGTTGATATCGTTTTGCCTGCAGGTAAAGCGTCCTGATTTGCAGATATTATTACATTTCCTGTATGCAAAAATACTGGGCTTGATCGACCACGAAAGAAGCCAAAACAACACATTATCTATTATTTCGAAAGAAAAAAAATGTACTGGTTAATCATGATTCAGTAAAAGAATAATTCAGATTGCCTATCAGTGATAAAGGAACAGCCATTCGCCGTTTGTATTGGATAATACAGAAGACACATTGTTGCTGACTCGTCGAATTGTTTTACCAAATTTTTATCAAAAAGTCTTCCTACACATCAGGGTTATAGGCCTATCGTGTTTGATGAGACGAGGGAGGTTACGGTTATCATACAGATCTCTTGGAAAGTATCATGCTACCGTATGCAATTAATTAAAACGGCGGTGTTTGATGCTCGTTAGGGCGATGGTATCATTGTTGTTTATATTGTCCACATTTAAGAACGTGACTACATGGCGAGTGTCGCCGATGAAACAGGAGAAGCTTACTCTTCCGGAACATATGGTTTTATTATTTTTCAGGAGTTTCCACGTAAGTCTTTCTTTGTTGATATTTGGTCCTCGTTTCATCAAATATGAGTTTGAAGAAAATAAAATAGTTGAAATGTCTGTATTTTTCTTTGTTATTGCTGCATGATAGAACAGAACATGTCATTTGTGTAAGAATTTTGGCAAAACAATAAATAAGTAAATAGATAAACAAACAATCCTTACAGAATTTGATCTTTTTTCGGCCCTAGAGAGTCACGATTTCGTTCGAAATTAAACCTTATCACCGTTATGTTATTGAAATCTTATTTAGTTATCTATGGCATATTGTACAAGTAAATAGTTGATACCCACGAATGCAATGAAACATTTATATAATTTAATAATATACTTAGAAAATATCTATTATCTCACATCGTTAGAAGGCTTATCCCGTGATTACGCATCCGTCCTCGGCCTCTCATCCCGTTTCACATTACCCTAAAACACAAGAATCATGATACGTAAGGAGCAGTACTAATTAGGTGGAAAAATCACCTTGATCCAAGTCCAAGTCATATGGGAACAAATTAATTAAAATCCCCCGATTAACTAGATAGTCTAGATTCACAATATTTTAATTGTAGATTTCCGAAAATAAATGTCTGCATCTCAAAGTTAATGTCACAATAACACTATCTCTAGTAGGTTCCTACGTTTTAACCTAACACAGTTTGCGGAATGAAATTACCTTAACCGGTGCCTTTGAAGGTCAATTACGCTAGGTACTAATGCATGCGTGCAAAAGTTTGAAAGTAATGACCAGGTGAACAAGTATTTGACCGATGGGCCTCGTGGTTTGGTTACGGCTTCGTTTGTTACACTGGTCCATTTAAAAGTTTGAACTATTGAGTTATGATAACTTTTTTCTTAATTGATATATGAGAATAACCTATTTATTTATTCATTTATTGTCATTCGAATTCATTTCGCTTTGTTTTCATTATTACCTGTAACTTAGTTAAATGATGTATAAAGTCATAACTGACTGAGATCTACGAATTTCCAAGGAATATAGCCAATGATACCTTTTACCACATTAATAACCTTTGTGTCTGCCAGGGTATGCGATGCTCGCTTCGTATTTCGCACATTGCATTTGTCATCACACCTTTTAAAATAAATCGTTTTATTTTTAAATCTTGCAGTGGTGTGTATTGTTTACTTCGCATTTTGTGTGATGGAATTAAAAAAAAAAATAGTTTGATGATAAATTAGTTCATTTCTGGAGAATATTCCGCCAAGTTAATTTCCTGTGTACTTTTAAATACAGTGTCATACGTGTATCTTATTAAATGCAAAGCAAAGCCTTAAATATTCCAGATTTTATAACATGTAAATTATTCTCATCAAACTTTAATTTAAGTCAATTAGCTGGGAATGGGTTTGCCAGATAATAAAACAGCTCGAGTGACAAATGCTCTTCTCTGTTATCTCTGTTATTTTATGATTTTGTTAAAACGTCATGTAACTACTACAAAAGTCATAAAGATCTTAATAATATTTGTGTGATATCCAGATATAAAAATAAAGTCACAAAAACGATACTACAAATACGAAGTTTTCTATTTTCTGTGTGTGAGGACTTCATGTTAGAGTGTGCTTCTACTGTAATCACTATTGTAATAGGAACTCTACTCCTTAACACCTTTTCGCACTCGTAACGTTAGGTTAAAAGATTTGATGAGAAATTTTATCTGAGAGTGAAATGTCATTTGTGTGATACCTCCTTATTGATTCGTTCCTGAAGCCCGTGGAGTAGTATCACAAGATCTGGATTTGATGAAATGAGATGAGAGCATTGTCGCACTGTGTTTTATGTGATATATCCTATGTTTGTAACGGGGTCATGGATATGGAGGTATTACACATTTAAATGCAATATCTAGTAAGGAGTGAAAAGCCTGGTTTCAAAATATGCTGGTTTCTGTTTGCTAGTCTATAGATACACGATATATGCTAGCATGACTTTTAGATACAAAGTCGGCCTTCTATTGTGACACAGCTATGTTCGTGTTATTGATATTTTCAGAAAGGGATGAAAATAATTTTCATGAATAAAACACAGTTTTATATCAGTTTTATTGAAGTCAAATACATGATTTCTATTAAGGTAATAATACTATTTGCTGATCATTGTCTTATATTTGCAACAGAGGACGCCACTGGATAACTGAACTCCAAGAATACATTTTCACCAGTCGCCTTCTAGGCTTCAAAATTTAGGCACTCAGCATCACTGACGAGTCCTTGAAGGAAACAGCTTTATGATGCAGTTTAATTCATTATTTTGTTCTACTGTATCTTTTCTTATCTTGTCTTAAAAAAGTCAGAGTTTCTTTTGCAATGCCATCCGATATACCCACCAGGTTAAAATCAAAGACCGGACATCCTTTAGTTACAAGACACTCAATGGAATAATCTATTTCCCATTTATTTCCGAAACAACGAAGAGTATAATTTTTTTTGAGGATATGAGGGGCTTAGATATCAGACTGCATTATGGTCTGAGTTTAGCGAGAGTCGTCGATGACGCAGAAGACGCTTACTCTTCCGGAACACTAGCCCGTTTTGCTACTTGTGTATACCTTTCTTTTGTTCATGTTTTGCCCTTATTTTATAGAAATTGATTTTGGATTATGATTATGTTCACATGTTGTTGTTTAAGGGTAGCGTATTGAATATGTAATAAAACTATAAAATGATAATAAGAGTGAAATCGTATCAATGTAAAATGAATTACACTGTATCATGAAATCTATATTTAGGTCTTTTAAAAGGATACGAAGTGCTCAACTGTATTTTGAGACTATTTGACCCGAGATTCATTTACACTCAAGATGGAAATGGATCAATGTCCCTCTATGAACCTTCTGAAAAGATCTGGAGATATACTGCAATTGTGACACGTGTCATTTGTACAGCCAATATAGATATTTTCAAGAAAATCGATAAAACAATCTTCACGGTTGAATGGGTCGTTTAAAGTAAATTGTTGTTAAAAGTTTATTCTTATGACCTTCCCTCAGAAAGTCATCTAATGTCGGACCCTTTAAATACGAAGGTCTTTGAAATATGATCCCCTTTCCATTTCAGATTTGCATCCTTAGTTGAGCTCAATGAATCCAGAATTATTTGGTCCCTTAGTGAATATTTATTAGTTTCAATTAGATATAGACGTCATTGGGCCTTTGATCCTAAATCCACGCCCATTGTCATGCTATCTGTTTACAAGTTTATAATGACAGGGGATTCATTTAGAAGGGAGACTACATCGCCAGAACTATTTATTGGGCATGATAAGCAGTCATATCACTACTTCAAACGGAATTCAGAGACAGTTTATCTGTTATTGGTATCAATATGGAGGCTTGTTATCTGGTCACGACAGATAAACGTTTACAGAAAAAAGACCTAAAAGAGCTGATGAACCATTCCAAACAAAATATCGATTACCCTACTTAATGTCGTGCAATCGTGCACTGTAGCTGCAATTACAAACCTGGTTTCCAATTGCTATTACGTCAACTATTTGATACGATGCTGCATGGTGTATTCGTTGACAGGACTTCTATTTCTCAACACCAATATGTACCTAATATAAAATACGAATGTAAAATGTTTATTTTGTACTATGTAGTTAATATTCTAACTAATGATGTTTATTCTAAATTTAAGGTATTGTAACCTCTTCAGGAGTCTTTATCAACTGTATGATTTTTGAGATAGTGACAGTATATAAGTATGATGGACTATCTATCCGGGTTTAAGTTTAGCCACGTGTCGATCACCTCCGCTTATTATTTGATGTTCAACAGTCACTTGCGATATATGTTAATAATTCCGAAACGGATATCTCTGTTCTTCAACTCCCTCCTCCTGGTTGAATATGTGATTATTCTCCTCACGTATGGCACTGATTTTTAACGACGTATTTGAAAATTTTAAACAGGCAACTGTGCTTAATACAACTTCCATTACACTGGCTGACGCGTTTTTTTTAATTCTCTTCATAGTCATCATTATTTAAATACCCTGGAATATATGCAAAGGACAGACTAGGGTGATATTTCTACTGACTTTGGTCACAACTAAAGCGATCAAATGGCGTTATTTCTATTGCGCAGTCTAAATTAGCAGACCAGAAAAAATCATGCTTAACTTGTTGAAATTAAACCCTTCTCGGGTGTCTCATTTAAATGATGTAAAAACACCCAGGAGTAAAATCGAAGTAATGAAATTTTAATTTTGCGTTAAATGTCTCAAAATTTCTATATTAAATATTGAAAACATTTAACAACGATATTTCCAAAGGGAGCATAAGATGTGAACACAGAGTCAGAATAAGTACGGAAATAGCTTAACGATTTGCTGTTAATGTCTAATGATTTTGATTTTCTACACATGTTGCGTGTAAATCTCTGTGTAGCTCTTACCATTACTCGTTATGTTGAAGCAGGTGTTATTGGTGTTGTTAACGCCTCAACAGATTTTAATTGAGTCACGAGTGACACACATCTCCAGCAATAAAAAAAATATAGAGGTTCACTTCCCGTTAAGAAAATAATGCTCATTTACACCTTACAGAAGACACATCTCCATTTCAGGGCACTCCAATTAGGAATGTCGTTTTCACCTTCAACGTAATACGAACTCTTCCTGGCAGGATATGGTTGTCACGGCCTTCCGATTACTGTAATTGTAGAATGAAATGACCCCGTTCTAGGTAGAGTAACTACAATACTGTATATCGGGGATTTTTCCTCTTTTTGTGTGATTTCTTTATATCTATCAGTCGAAAAGGGGGAAAAGGCTACAGATCTTATCAACATAATTTCTTATTCATTTCTTATACCAAGTTAAACTTGAGCTTAAAGATCTTTGGGTTGGGGTAGCCACCGATCTCAGCACAGTGAAGAATTTGAGTTGGGGTAGCCACAGATCTCAGCACAATGAAGAATTTGAGTTGGGGTAGCCACAGATCTCAGCACAATGAAGAATTTGAGTTGGGGTAGCCACAGATCTCAACACACTGAAGAATTTGCGTTGGGGTAGCCACAGATCTCAGCACAATGAATAATTTGGGAAGGGGTAGACACTCAGCTCAGCACACTAAATAATTTTTGCACTGGGGTAGCCACAGATCTCAGCAAACTGAAATAATTTGGGTTGGGGTAGCTACAGATCTCAGAACACTGACGTATTTGGGTTGGGGTAGCCACCGATCTCAGCACACTGAAGAATTTGAGTTGGGGTAGCCACAGATCTCAGCACACAGAAGATATTGAGTTTGGGTAGCCACAGATCTCAGCACACTGACGGATTTGGGTTGGGGTAGCCACAGATCTCAGCACACTGACGACTTTGGGTTGGGGTAGCCACAGATCTCAGCACACTGAAGAATTTGGGTTGGGGTAGCCACAGATCTCAGCACACAGAATAATTTGAGTTGGGGTAGCCACAGATCTCAGCAAACTGAATAATTTGGGTTGGGATAGCCACAGATCTCAGAACACTGACGTATTTGGGTTGGGGTAGCTACAGATCTCAGAACACTGAAGAATTTTGATTGGGTAGCCACAGATCTTAGCACACTGAAAAATTTTGATTGGGTAGCCACAATTCTCAGCACAATGTCTTGGATCTCCTGATTAGACTACTATCGATAAGGTTAAGTAACAGAGTGCCACACGGGTATTGATGTTTTTAGTGATGATTTCTATATAAAGTCTCATGTCAATTGATTATCAAAGATCCGATGTCATTGTGCATTGACGGCGGAAGTTTAGGTTGATGTGTCAGTGTGCGGATTATTGATGGGGACTGCAGCTGAGGTCACTATGAACCGTCGCATTGTATCCTAGTCTTAATATCATTTAATGGATATAATGATATTCTCTAAAAGCCTACCGACGTCAATATTTAGAGTAAGCGTCCTCCGATAATGCACTTTCCAAGGTTCTGCAATCCGTCCTGATCTTCAACTATACTCTGTTAGCTTGCCCAGACAACAGAGACGAACGAAACCTTTGGTTTTTGCGATATGATATGGTTTGGACTCGTTGACAAGTCTGGTGGTTTCGTTGCTATCAACATGGCTCACATATGAAAATGCGTATTTACTTACATGGTTTGACCTAGATCTGAATGATCGAAGTCGTAGGTAAATCAGAAGAAGCTTATCATTTCTGAACACTCCTAGAATTCTTAAAAATACCAAAGGCATAGGTGTGAATGTTTCTTTTCGTTCATATTTGTCCCTCGTTCCATCGATTAGGAATTTGAAATATGATTTGTCACTATTACCTTGTCACTTTTGATATGGTAAATTGGCATCACTTTTTTGTGTTACACATTGATACGGTACATAAACAATGCTAATTCTGTGGTAGATATATACCAATACTTTGTTGATGCAACCATTACACCAATGTATTTGTACCGTTCGGTAGCCACATATTTCAGCACACTGAAGAATTTGGGTTGGGATAGCCACAATTCTAACCACACTGAAGAATTGAAAGCACAGTGTTAGAGAGAAAGGACAATACATTTATTTATAAGAAAAACGGAGGGAAAATATTTTGATGTTCTCTAATTCAATCGAATTTCGTAACGATGAATGATATGTTTATCACTAGCATAATAAGCAAAATGTGAAACTGTCTTGAATACAAGAGGAAACTGGTATTACATAGTAATGCGATATCAGTTAGACAAAGGAAATCTGACAACCCGGAACATTATATTACATTATATACATTGTATTTGTTTACCATTGATTGGCACTTGATTTCAAAATAATTTACAATTCAGTTACACTATTGTAGCATTGGAACTGCATTGGTCAGCGGTGAGGCAAAAATCTCGGGAATCCTTTTTTACATATTCTAATATCACTTATAGTTCAAAAGGTCAGTCTTCGACTGAAAAGCCGTGGCCCCATTGATTGATAATGTATATTCAATGGTATCTGTAGTGGTTGATCAACAGTTAACAAGGCATGAACTTTGCACATTCGCGATATAATGTAATTACGAAGGAATCATCCCCTGTGCATGTAGCATTACAACCAACATCTTCTGACGTTTAAATGGGGAAAAAATATTTAATGAAGTTCGACACGTTTTTTTCCCATGATCCACCATAACAGTTAGCCACAAAGAGAAAACAGGGGATCTCATTAAATAGCATTTCCTTAAACTATGACTTGATAATTGCTTAATATTAAACGCCATACTGAAAAAAGTTCTTAATATGATTTTGTATCAACCCTGAACTCAAAAGTATCATTTACGTTGTTGTTGTATTTTGTCCAAAAATAAGTACAATATCTCCAGGTGGACAGATTACATGTTAATGGCAGCAATGACATAACAATCATTTTGAGAGTAAAACTTGACATTTCGAAATATTTTTCCACTTATTTAATTTTATTTTGGTTTAATTTCTTTATCCATCTATTGATTGTTTTTTTCTATTTTGTATCATTTAATCATTATTGTGATTGTGACTACGAAATCAGGAAATGCATGCAACCATCGAACACAAAAGTAAAAGATGGAGACATATCAGATACCCGAGGAACCTAGTGTTATCGCCTTCTAAATTACGGTATAAATCACACAGATGCGATTTCGCAAAGCGTCATTCAAACAAAAGATCTAGGAATTATTTTTTGCCACGTGAAGGACGCAAGAATGAAAATAAAGTTTGATATGAGTACTTGAAACGGATATCTTTTTTTTAAAATCCCATATTGCATTAAATATATGTTCCTGCCAATTACTGAGAGAATTGTTAGATTTTCAGAAAACTATCAAATTCAATAAATGAGTATTATCCATATATAAACTACCATAATAGCAATTTTATTGACTTAATTATCGGAAATCAACCATGGCGCCAGCAATCGTGGTAGAACATCAGTCAGACTTAACCACGTGACATCATCAACGCAGGAAACATTTAGAATCGAGCGACAATGGCAGCATAAAGAGGTACATGACTAATCAGGACACGAGTGTTATCGCGATGGACTTTCATATATTCCTTGTCCTCGCATGCAGAATCTTATTTATCTCTTGGATATCTTCTGTGACGGAATTATTGTCTATAAATAAATCAATAGCCATTTTTACTCTGATTCAGGTGCCAAAAATAAACCATTGTTTATCATCATCGCTAAGTGTATAGACTGCTGACTTCGTGAACGTGGTAAATCCCAAAACAATCGGAGGAAGTAAATGGTGTGGTCATTACGTTGTGTAGCTTAAAACCCTGAAGTTAAATCTAACAAGAGATACTGTACCACCCTACATGTATTTCAAATCTACGAAGCAAATATGGTGTGTCTGATACGAGATACGAAACTGCAAAACCAGATAGAGAGTTTGTTTCCGGCGTTAATGGACCCATGCCTTTATCGCAGAATGATAGCTGACAAGGCCGCATTTGTCACATTCATACAAACTAGCAACAGGTTGTTTACAATACTGCAAATGTTCCAGATACTGGTTGCATTCTGCCTGGGTTTGTCGAGCTCTTTTACAGTATTGAATATCACACGCAGAGGAAAATAAATGAGCTCAGCGACGGTTGTATAATTCAAGGTTAAATTCATTAAGTGATTTGTTCTTTTTTTATTATTTTTTTTTTACAAATTACTGTTGTGAATCATTAATACGGAATGAGGTTAGGGAGACGTCGTGGAGACGTACATGTTTTAACGAAGACAGTTGTTGGCAAACCATTAATCAGTTGTTAAATGGGTGCTGAACTGTAAATTTCATTTGTATCTTAAATTTTAAATTTTCTGCAGTAAAGAATGATTTCTTTTTTTAATTTCAAACTTTACATAACAACACTAGTGATATGATTTAATTTCAAAAGGAAGCTGTATGCAGCTATATGCATTGAGGGTGTTGTCCAAGCGAAGACGTTTCAAGCAGTCCGTATGCCTTTCTTGATATCCGTTCCAACATGGATGCCATATTTTCTTCATCTTGGAAACTTAATAACTTTCTATAATATCCTCGCAGCTGCGTCTAACATAACAGTAACCATCACTGCTTTGTACCCATGAAAAAGGCCATTCATGTTTTTGTGTAAATGGACGTTACGCTGAAACCAGTTAAGATGAATATTAGAATATTTTTTCGTGAATTGAAAAATTTTGTCCACCTTCAATTTCTTCGTTTTCCTACCCTTGTTACTGCAAGGGTTACAAACACTCATTCCTTTGATGTGTAACAAACACATTTTCCAGTCACATAACGGTGTATTATTATGGCTTTGATGTCGGGTGTCGCTCTTTAGTAATCTCAAAAGAAACGTTTCAGCCTGTGATTGTGATTGTCAATTTCTTTCTCTTGGAACCAATCCAATTATTTCGTTTGTGACTTCAATTTTGCCATGGCATTTTCCAGGGGTGCAGTGAGTGAAAGTGATTGTAACCCCTTGAGTATCGAGGATGACATTTACATAATAACACGTTCATAATTTAATAGTGGGTGATGTACGCAAACGACACTCGCGCTGTTGGTGCATCAACATATATCAAATACTACCTTCTCATGGACTTTTTTTCTTCCGTTAAATGGGAATAACATGATAATAACTATGCTAATTATAAATAATTTTTTTTTTTACTTTATAATTTATAATAGCAAATCGCTATAGACGTGATATATGACTTTCGTATATTATAATTTGGTGTCAACTCATGTGACATTGTCTCTAATAACACCGGATTATATTTATGAAGTGTGCTTAATTTATTAACGTTGTGATGTCCTTATGTTAATTAACGTTTTATATTGAAAGTAAGAAATTGTACTACAGCATAATGATATGCATTAATCTGATATGTTTCTGGTGTTAGATTTAACTCAAAAAATTAATATGTTTATTGATTGGGATGTTTAAGATATTCATAGTTATGCCTTCTTCGTCAAATGAAAAAAAAAGCAGTATGAAATGTTAGTATCACTATTACATTTATAGAATAAACCCTTATATACACGTTTCGGAGATACGTGCTGGAAAAAAAATCAATCTTAAGTACGTTTTCTCGAAGACCCCCGCAACTACACACATTAAACAGAAGCACATATGGAGACCGTAATTCAATTACCATATCTTTCGTTCTATTTCGGAACATTTTCTTCAAGTTGGGGATGTTAATAGAAGTTCTTATACATACAATACAACCAGAAGAAGATTAGAGTGTGACGATTTGATGACTATACGGTCACCTTCATCAGACAAATGACCAGTGTGGAGCGTACTAGCACTGACGTACGTAGTGTACGAGATGGTAAGGAATCGACCTACTTTTTTGGCTGTACTATGATCCTATGACCATATCTGTTGATGTGTATCCATCAATATCGACCTGACACTCCAAGGGAAGCAACTCTTATTATTGCGTGGAGTGTGAGTTGTGGCGCTTGATGCTGAGTTCATATGTACGCGTACATTTGTACAAATATTCTCTTTGGAAAATTGTCTGACAAAGTGTGATGATAGTAAGCGGGTTTATAAATAGATCGATAGAAAACTTTAGAAGGAAAAGGGTTAATCGTAATGTGTTGTATGTTGTTGTACTCTATCGGTCATGTTCGTAAAACAGTACCAACTTGATACGCAAAATCTTTGATACGAAATTATTATGAAATTAATGTCTGTTTTAACAAAAGATGTAATTTCTTCAAACACATCACACATATTTCGAATTATATCAGCATGGTTAAACCAATGCACAAGATGGTAAATGTACCTTACAGTATAAGATTTGTATCAATCAAAGGAACGACACTATGCATGGCATAATATATTCAAATTTACATTTAAAACGAAATCAGACACCTAACAGTCAGTAAAATCGTCAACTGTCGCCAACAGCATATCACGTCATTAGAATATGTATTTGTAAACCGTAAATAGAATCGTTAGTCGAACGTGAATTTAAGCGAATGTTAACTTGCAAAACATATCAGCTCACCATTCGTGTAACATGTTATAGACTGAAATTTCACTTTATAATACAGAAATTTTCATGGGTTAGTTTTACAGTCTATCAAATAGAATTAAGAACACGCTTCGAAAACGTGATACACAAATTACAAATACATAGGACTATTTGTGAAGATATCATGTAAAACTAATGGCTTACAAACATGAATCACGTGATATTGAAAATAATACACTACGCTAACGGTTGCAGCAAAATTCTGAAGTGAGATATTAAAATTGTACTGTGTAAGGCATGTACTAATTGCATACACACTTTGTAAAATATGTCTACATTGTGCAATAATTAAGGTCAATGTTCAAGTATTTCATATGTAGGTCAGTGGTCACGGTCAAAGTCACATGGTCAAACATTTTGTAACGACCGCAAAGGTCTTGTCAAATGGAACATTCATGCTAAACATGAAAATTCCTACCTCTTACGATGCAGTGGTTATAGGCAAGGTTAAAGTCGACAACAGACAAACAGGCGTACAAAGAGACAGCACAAAAACATTATGTGCCCAATCTTTCGATCCAGGGGCATAAACATACTTATTATTGGCACATAGAAAAAAAAATGAATAACAAAACAAATGGGCATGTTGAGAATTGAACCCCGGACGGTTAGGTGAAAGGCGTGTGCGTCTCCACTGCGCCATTTGACCACATCACTATAAAACCGAGGAATACTGCAAACAAACCTTTTAACAAGCTGTTTTTTAATGAGAAACTAATTCAATTAACTGTGAAATATCGACACAACACATTGCTATCTGGTAAGGACTGCACAAACGAGGCACAAATGAATATCACCTTTTGCTATTAAAAACATTAGAGCGAAATAATGAATGACACTGTACCATACGGCTGTTTCGTGGCTCTAGGTCTGGTTAGTAACGCCGAGGGAACTAATAATTGAAACAGATATGGGGAGACCGCGGAAAAGAAACATAAGTAGAAATATATGTCAGAAACAGGATGGGGAAGTTTTCTTCTCTCAAACCCTCTATAAATTTCGTAAGAAAGTTCGTGACTGTGTATGTTCCGCGTGGACCTTGAAACTATTCGAGTGATTGAAAGGGTTTTGGCATTGATTCAGTTTTCTAATCTAAATATCACTACCCCCAATATGGCGACTCTCAGATATGTCCCGTTACCCGTTTTCCAGCAGTCAAAAATACGGTATGTTACGGAATTGCAAGGTACAATGACCACAATTGTTGAACAAACGACAAAGAATCATGTTCCTGATATGTGGACCTGATGTTGGAGAAATCCATGTACTAGGAAGTCGATAAAACTTCGTTAATGGCAACTGTTGTGACTTAATTGGTACATGTAGCTGGCCTTAGTAGCTGCTGGTGGAAAATCGAACTCTTCACGAGACATAAACCATTCAAGACTCCCGGAACTCCCTCGATGGTGTGTGAGGTTTCTGAGGAAATCATTGGCATTCTGTACGTCGAGACGAGTTTTGTGGCTGTTTAGGAACTATATTTCATTTGACAAACACCCAGTAAGACATTTTTTGTTTGTTTTTGATACATTAAAATCCTTTAGAAAAGCGAGGCTGGTTTTGTTTGATTACTACTCTCCTACTTCACCGTCCAATGTGGACCAAAAACATGTTACTTTTAAATTGCTTTAAAATGATGAATTGTTACTGAATCGGAAAAGACTGCAAGACCCGGTTTTTGTACATACATTTAAATACATGTGGAACACAATATAAAAGACTTGTTCGGTTGCCTCATTAACCTGCTTGTATACATGTAAGTAATATCGTTCCCGTGAAATTTCTAATTGTTAGAAATAGACCAGGGCTGTTAAATTGTACAAAAGAACAATTAAGCAAAAACTGCAGTCATCAATGAAATATATCGATCATATTAGTCTATGGAACTACTGGATAGGACTAGTGTTGTGTCCTCTGCCGACAATATTTTAAAAAGGGGGTTCAGAAGAAGAAATCTGTAATCAACAATGTTATGTAGATATCATGGACGAAGTGTTTTCAGCAAGGAATTGAATCATAGTCGAAAAATCTATTTCGTCATTATCAAATATTATAAGTGGAAAGTTTTCCCTTTTGATCGGGTGAAGATTGAAATGCATGTCGGTTGTTTGCATTTTTACCAATAGTTTCAAAACACACGTCAACGATGTTTTTGAACATCTTGCAACCAAAATATGTACATGATATTATCTTTTAACAATTCTATTGTAAGTGCGGTATTGTCCTCATCTATCGTGACCAAATTATTTTTGACCATATATTATGAGCATGGTGTTGTTTTCTAGAGATGTAAAATTCACAAATGGGAGATGAAATCATTATGCTTGCTATCATGCATCTTGGTGTAATGCTGTTTCAGTTGTTTCGATGGATAAAAAAGAGTGAAATACACGTCTGACGAAGACGAGTCTGCCATCAATATAATTAAATGGTGTAATTGAAGTTTACCAATGTGAATACAGTCTCGTGTGCAAACAAAGTAAATTAGGAATAGAGAACAGATGTCCCTAAAGGTCTGCTGGGGCAACCAAGAATACGGACGGATTCAGTTTCCTTCAGTTAATTTTGTATTAAAAATATCAGTATAGTTTAAAATAATATCTTTGTATTGCCGTTCAACAAGAATTATATAAGATTCTATTGATGTGGAATCTTGTGAAGTTTAGGAATCAAATACAAATGAGGGAGGTCCGTATGCAAAAATTTATATTTTTCTTATATTTGCATTCTGATGATAGCAATACGGAAGCAAGACTGTCTAGATTTTTTTTATTCTTTGAAAACATTAAATCAAATATATAGATATAGTTGGTATGCACGATATGTAATTATGTTTGCATACATGGAATACATGGATCAAGGTATTGTACTTCTTTATCTGCAATTACAATAATGAAAACTGTCTTGATTAGCCGTTTTGGATTATGCGTAATTCGGCAGTTACTATCTGCCAGCTGGACCAAAGTTATAACTATATATAGAAGGAAAATTAGTTCTCAGGTCATCTATATTCAGTTGCTGCATCGTTTGTAAATTGCCAATTTGGAAACAATGGGCTTAATGCAAATTAAGGAAATGATCAGGGTGTTTTGCATTGAAAATATGACGGAATGCTAGCACCTCCAGATTCAAAAACACTTTATAATTGTTCAAATAAGCAATATCAGTAGTATAATTTGATGGTTTGTTACTAAAGTATAAATTGATTTTATTATCCAATGCAAAGGATAAAAGTATATTTTTTAAAAGTAAAATACAGGATTAGTAAGATGTGTTCCTTTCAAACATGGTGTAATACATAAGATACATTAGTGACCTATCAGGATGTTAATGTTAGTTGAGCAGTATTAGAGTAGGATGTAACATGATTGCAATGCCCCCTGTAAATCAATACCAGAACAGATTATATAGGGTAATTATGCTACCCTTATGAATCAATGATACAGTATTCTCTACGATGTGCCAGCATGCGATTTTTCATCACCTACAGGATGTATCCTAAGAGTACTGGTGAAGGGTGTCTGTGTTTTGTCAGCAATTAAACACTGGCTTATAGACATTGAATTATAGACTACTGGTAATTAGTGATGATATACGGACCGGTGAGACAGACGGCTATGGCATAATAAAAACACTTATCACGAATCTTGTTCTGTTGCACGGTAGGATCGCCTATATACTTGTGACAACTACTAATCATGAATAAAACTATAGATTCTATTCTATGACATATTTCAAGAAGATATACAAGAACATATTCTCTGATACAAATAAATGTAATCTGTTTACTTAAACTAAAGAAATGGAAATAATCGACAACCACCTATTCAAAAGGTTTCACTAGTAAGTAGTTGGTATATTGATTTGTTTAGCAGCAAGCTTTAATGCCATAGTGGTTTATCTGGCTGTCAGAAAAACATGTTTCTACTAAGTTTTTACCATAAACTAAAAACTAACCAACGACTACAGTATCCTTCACTAACGCCGTCAAGATTATCTTTTTTTTGAAAAGCCGGATACATGTATAGACAAGTATACATTATATCTCTCTTGTTAACATATTTCGTGCTACGATAATACGGTTGATTGACAACTTAATCAGACTCTAGCATTAATTTTTAATTTGTTATTTCCATGAATAAATTGTATAAATTGATCAATTTAAAACTTAGCCTATAGACAGCGTTAGAGAAATAAGGTCGTCATGGCTTTAAAAACAAAACATGTTCAATGATTATCATAAGCTTAAAGCCATTGTGTTCTTATGCTGCAAATGTTCGCGATTTTTATTTAGCTGCTTTTCTTCTAGTGGTGTTACGATTTCTGCAATGGACAAATCAATGAATTTCTTCCTCTATATCCACCCCTAACTGAAAACCACCAGCTGTGATTGTAGAATGCGCTGATACCTGACATTAAAACTGACACGTCAAACTCTGTATGAAGTGGCCATCTACAGCGTATAATATTATTTACTTATCATAACGACACATGCGAATATGCAATGCTTTTTTGCACACGTATACCCATAACGAATTATAAACGAATAGACTTGTCTATAGCAACATTTTTTTTTATTTTATTGTCCACTTCTTTAGACTAAAATTTTTCGCAAATTTCAAATCTGTTGTGAAATGATCAATACTTTTGAAACCATACACAATCAGCTATGTCACATGTAACATGAAACCGAAAATGAGACTGTCTGGTTGGTAGACCTGGCCCATCCAAAATTTGAACTTGTTTACCTTGTTCTCATTTTGGGAATGGGATATCACTGTAGCCATGTCGCAAATAACATGAAACCGAAATGGGTTGGTAGACCTGACCTATAAAAATAATAAGTTGTCAGCCAAATGAGGGACACAGTTCGTTCCGAAAACCAAATGTTTGTTGGGAGAACTTGGCATTAAAATACCCTTCATTGAAGTTCAAAATCATACGTATATTTGCACCTTCTTTCACCCTTTTTCGACTAGAAACTATGGTGGTACACGCCCAAAGTGAAAAAATCGGATGTTCTTATAGACGAGAGTCGAATATTAGTCAAAAGCTGTTTTGCGTAAGAATAATGATGGCACATTTTCAAAAACGAGCAAATTCAATATATCTTAACATCAAAACACAATGACTCTAAAACATATCAAATATCGTGTAGCAAACTGGAAAAGGATCGTGCCCAGTTCGATCATGATGGAGACCGTGATTCACAAACTCTTCATCAACCCGCATCTCCAAAAACCCACATTTTCAATTTCGTTCGAAAGCTGTCGACAATTGTGGAGTAAATCGTGAGAATTAGAACATATTGAACATATAAACTCGATTTGTGCATTAAGCAAGTTTTTCATGGCGACATATACAATTTATACCTACCATTATCACTTACTATATATCTAATCCGAGAAAACACTTAAGGTGTACATTGGAACAGCACTTTTACAGTGATATACATCATAGGATAATGATCTTTAATTTGACATTTTCGCAAAGCGTATCCTTAACCAAAATATATCGCTACCAATGTAAATAATACAATTTAAAATGTGTTTCCCAGTATACCTTTTAATAATTGATGGCTTCATTTCGGCGGACGAGGAAATTGCTCTGGAGGAAAGATTGAAATGGTTTTTGCGTCGTTATTTTACGATGTCGTGAACATTTTTAACGCCTAACCTTTGTAAAGAGTTCTGTTTAATGTGCAAATAGATCTACTTATGTATTGTTATGCATATGTCGAACAAGGTTGTTATTTAAGGTTGACATTAGAACGGTGAATAAATGATAGTTAAAAGCCATGCTTCTCAAGTTTATGATATATGTTTTTAAAGTGAAAACATTAATACTGAAATATACATGAATGTTTTAGCTTGAAGTGATAGTTTACATAATTGTTTTATAACTTTATAGAAAGTCTACCTGATGCTTTAGTTGAAAATGTACAATGTAATACGACTTCACAATCAAAAAAGGTGTTTACAATGATATATAAAAAGTATATAAATTTCGTAATGAAATATATTAGTTTTCGAGCATTAAATGTTAGTAGGTAAAATATCAAGTTTCTTTTTAAATTTTCAATATCTTACCTAATCAGAACTCTATTTTACATAGATAATACCATTTTGTACCAGATAGCACTTCCGGACAATTCCACATCATTCACTGTAATTACTTGGATTTATCAATTTGAATTAATCAATCTAATGTTTCATTTGATGCATTTACCTACTTAATGTTAAATTATTCAAAGATTTGTGTCTTAGAAGTGACAATGTATCATCTGTCGAAGTAATGTTAACAGAACATCCATATATACCAGTAGACATAGCTTGAATAGTAAAACTTATATGGATGGTGTGAACTATGGAGTTATCATAATGTCCCCTCACAAATAACAAGAATATTCCTTCTCGTGGGAATGAAACTTTGATGATTTCCATGCTTCGCACTACATCCCACTTAATGAAATATGTTATTGTTATTCATTAAAAACTAGGATTAACTTCATTGCATATTTGAAAAAAACATATGTGACTGATGACTGTTTTTTTCATATAAAGACTTTCAAGAATCAAAGACTTTTTCAACCAGACAGCACCATCCCCTCCTCAAACAAACACCTATATTAACTTAAAAGGGACACAAGAAAAGTGTTATTAACCACTGTCATGAACAGCTTGCGATAGCAGTAAGTAAACGGTTAACAATTGCATGGTACGAAAAACAGAGGAGAAAAATGACACGAGATCAGAATGTTTCTCAGTAGTCAATATTTCAGGAATAAAGTCATGCTTATTCGTTTACCTACGAGTAACTACATAACTACCATAGAAAAAATTCATGGTGCCTATGAAACGACACACGTTATTCAACATTACCTACATGATATATTTTATTATGACTGATCACTAAATGTTTTCGCTGTCTTTTTGTCCTCCGTCTACAGTATTGTCTGGCTACTTGGAGGTCATCCGATATGTCCTTTGATAGACAACATATAACAATTTTGTCCTTCTTGTATCCGAATCACTTTGTGTATAATGGATGTGTTCTACTTTGGATGTCTGCTTCAGTGAGTGTGTCATTATGATTTGTGGTTATTTATACGGCTATAAAATGGCCGGAAAATCTCCTGATTCGGTACTCTACACACTGATCGGTCTCTCTGTTGTGTTGAATATCTTTAATATTATCCAGCAGCTTGATCAAGAAAAGCAAATATGATAGATTGGTTGGCTACTCGTTAATAAATTTGGCGTCTCTCGTCCAGGAGGAATATTCATTGACTGATCCGTTGTGTGATGTTCCAGACATTTAATCGCAGTACGACAAAAGGAATGCAAGACTCTTTATTCTTGGAACTGCTTGTATATATACGTTTGTCAAGCGGACATCGGTAGTTGCTCTTTCAGATTGCGTTCTATTGATAAAAAACCACACATTTAGTAAAGTAGTAAATCCCAATGGATGTCATTAAATAGTTATCAGCATGCTGCACTAATGATACATCCTAAGCCTGCCATTATATCTGAACTGAAATCATTCCCTCGAGATCTATATTCAAGTTATATCATCGTACTATGTACACATGCGGATTTATTGGTTCAATAAACAGATTATTGAAAGTATGTGCATGAGAACGGCATTAACCATTTATGTTTTTACGAAATAGCGGTAATAAGGTCAATTTTAAAACAGACCTAAGAAATCTCCATTATCCCCATTATCTGTAGGCGATTCATATCAGAAACTTCTAATGTGAAAGGTACACGTGCATCTTCTACTCTTGAGTTGTATTATGCAGGAATAATCAAACAGACGGTTTCATGTAGTCTACGTTCCGCTGTGCTCGATAATGGGACACAATTGTGAAAAAGAAAAAAGATAAACAAAAAAAAATAAAAAGCGATACCAAAAATATGCCCTAATATATTGAAAGGAAAGTAATATAGGAAACCAGAGCCCGATTATGATTTATGAAAAACGTTAACAGACGAATTGAAAAGGCTATGCACTCCATGTATGCTTTGTTAGAATGTTTTAAATTATCGTTGATATGTTCTATGTTTTGATGGAGTAGGTGGTGTGTTCAACCTTTTGATTGGTTCGTTGGTGTGTTCTGTGTTTTGATTGGGTCGTTGATGTGTTCTGTGTTTTGACGGGGTCGATGGTGTGTTCTGTATTTTGATGGGGTCGTTGGTGTCTTCTGTGTTTTGAGGGCGTCGTTGGTGTGTTCTATATTTGATGGGGTCGTTGGTGTGTTCTGTGTTTTGACGGGGTCGTTGGTGTGTTCTGTGTTTTGATTGGTTCGTTGGTGTGTTCTATATTTGATGGGGTCGTTGGTGTGTTCTGTGTTTTGATGGGGTCGTTGGTATGTTCTGTGTCTTGATGGGGTCGTTGGTGTGTTCTTTGTTTTGATGGGGTCGTTGTTATGTTCTGTATTTTGATTGGGTCGTTGGTGTGTTCTGTATTTTGATGGGGTCGTTGGTGTGTTCTGTGTTTTGATTGGGTCGTTGGTGTGTTCTGTGTTTTGATTGGGTCGTTGGTGTGTTCTATGTTTTGAGGGGGTCGTTGGTGTGTTCTATGTTTTGATGGGGTCGTTGTTGTGTTCTGTGTTTTGATGGGGTCGTTGGTATGTTCTGTATTTTGACGGGGTCGTTGGTGTGTTCTGTGTTTTGACGGGGTCGCTGGTGTGTTCTATATTTGATGGGGTCGTTGGTGTGTTCTGTGTTTTGACGGGGTCGTTGGTGTGTTCTGTGTTTTGACGGGGTCGTTGGTGTGTTCTATATTTGATGGGGTCGTTGGTGTGTTCTGTGTTTTGACGGGGTCGTTGGTGTGTTCTATATTTGATGGGGTCGTTGGTGTGTTCTGTGTTTTGATGGGGTCGTTGGTGTGTTCTGTGTTTTGATGGGGTCGTTGGTGTGTTCTGTGTTTTGATGGGGTCGTTGGTGTGTTCTGTGTTTTGATGGGGTCGTTGGTGTGTTCTGTGTTTTGATTGGGTCGTTGGTATGTTCTGTATTTTGACGGGGTCGTTGGTTAGATGTATTAATATATACTATGACATGTTGTTTTCATTTGGTATTAGTTGGTAGGTTAGATACCTATGTTGTGGGTCGTTAATGTGCTATATAAGTATTGAGTGTTTCGTTATTTATTTGTTTAAATAAGAAGTGTTCTAAACGTATGATGTGGCTGGTATGTGGATGTTATACTGATGATGTTGTTGGTTGGTGCGGTGTTTACGTTAATGTTGTATATGATGTTGTTTGTCGGAGCGGTGTATACTTTAATGTTGTATATGATGCTGTTGATCGGTGCGGTGTATACTTTAATGTTGTATATGATGCTGTTGATCGGTGCGGTGTATACGTTAATGTTGTATATGATGCTGTTGATCGGTGCGGTGTATACGTTAATGTTGTATATGATGATGTTGGTTGGTGCGGTTTTTACGTTAATGTTGTATATGATGTTGTTAGTCGGTGCGGTGTATACGTTAATGTTGTATATGATGTTTGTCGGTGCGATGTATACGTTAACGTGCATATGATGTTGTTGGTCGGTGCGGTGTATACGTTAATGCTGTATATGATGTTGTTGGTGGGTGCGGTGTATACGTTTATGTTGTATATGATGTTTGTCGGTGCGATGTATACGTTAACGTGTATATGATGTTGTTGGTCGGTGCGGTGTATACGTTAATGTTGTATATCATATTGTTTGTCGATGCGGTGTTTACGTTAATGTTGTATATGATGTTGTTGGTCGGTGCGGTGTATACGTTAATGTTGTATATGATGTTGTTTGTCAGTGCGATGTATACGTTAATGTTGTATATGATGTTGGTGGTCGGTGCGGTGTATACGTTAATATTGTATATGGTGTTGTTGGTCGGTGCGGTGTATACGTTAATGTCGTATATGATGTTGTTGGTCGGTGCGGTGTATACGTTAATGTTGTATATGATGTTGTTGGTCGGCGCGGTGTATACGTTAATGCTGTATATGATGTTGGTCAGTGCGGTGTATACGTTAATGTTGTATAAGATGTTGTTGGTCGGTGCGGTGTATACGTTAATGCTGTATATGATTTTGGTCGGTGCGGTGTATACGTTAATGTTGTATATGGTGTTGTTAGTCAGTGCGATGTATACGTTTATGTTGTATATGATGTTGTTGGTCGGTGCGGTGTATACGTTAATGTTGTATATGATGTTGTTTGTCAGTGCGGTGTATACGTTAATGTTGTATATGATGTTGTTGGTCGGTACGGTGTATACGTTAATGTTGTATATGATGTTGGTGGTCGGTGCGGTGTATACGTTAATGTTGTATATGGTGTTGTTGGTCGGTGCGGTGTATACGTTAATGTCGTATATGATGTTGTTGGTCGGTGCGGTGTATACGTTAATGTTGTATATGATGTTGTTGGTCGGCGCGGTGTATACGTTAATGCTGTATATGATGTTGGTCAGTGCGGTGTATACGTTAATGTTGTATAAGATGTTGTTGGTCGGTGCGGTGTATACGTTAATGCTGTATATGATTTTGGTCGGTGCGGTGTATACGTTAATGTTGTATATGGTGTTGTTAGTCAGTGCGATGTATACGTTTATGTTGTATATGATGTTGTTGGTCGGTGCGGTGTATACGTTAATGTTGTATATGATGTTGTTTGTCAGTGCGGTGTATACGTTAATGTTGTATATGATGTTGTTGGTCGGTACGGTGTATACGTTAATGTTGTATATGATGTTGTAGTCAGTGCGGTGTATACGTTAATGTTGTATATGATGTTGTTGGTCGGTGCGGTGTATACGTTAATGTTGCACACAGTTAGATGTATACTATGATATAGATCATTGCTATATTTAGACCTGTATTTTTTATATGTACATAAAGCGTTCGATCGATAGCCACTTTGTTGATATAGCAAATAAATGTCAAATGACATCAATGTCAAATAACATCAAAGAAACAAAAGGGGATAACAAATGGTATAGATTAGTTAAGTCAAAGCTATGCCAACCACAACTGGAAACCAGAAAATTATGACGTTACAACTTACTAACTTTGAGACATGATATGATTGATGAGTGTTGTCTTTTTAACTGTATTGATGTCTTTTGATGACTCGATTTTAAAACGTTCAGTACTATTGATTGTTTAGAAACTGGACACAGCATCAGGCGGATAATAAAGTATTATATTAGCAAGTGCCACTGTAAAACGTTTGATAGATGTAATCCTGGAGTAGCTTCTATGATGCCTTGTTTACTACTAAAACATCAATGAAAATATCGATAGTCACCACAGGCTTTTTTTACAAATTTGGTTTCCAATAAAACTATGGTAGAACACCAATAAAAGAAAGATTTACATCAACACACCTGCAAAAGTGCAATGTGTAAATGACCAGATGCCCCGGAAAAGTAAGCGTCTTCTGCTTAATCGACGACGCCCATAGAAATCTTGGTAAATCTAATAAAAGGCTGCAAGTAAATACTAACAAAATAATCTTTCAAACTCAAATCCAAAACACCTAGGACAAAATATGAACAACAGAAAAATTTACGCGGCAGCACCTGTAAAAGGACAAAGGGATTAAGACCAGGTGTTCCAGAAGAGTAACTCTCTTCTGCTCCATTCACGACGCCTGCCCTAAAAACCTTGGTAAATCCAAGTAAGTAACATCACATTCTAAAGTGAGAACAAGATAAACAACAACGAAACTACAAGGCAAGCTAACGGATATCAACCTCGTCCGACCTCAGGTCACATTGTAGCCATACAGTTTCAGGCGTCGCTATTTTCCAAAGTAAAACCCTTGTCAAACCAGATTTATTTATTACGTTATGGGTATTGTTGTGCGGCATTTTTATCTGATTCTGAAGTAACCGATCGGTATGAGTGGTGCTTATTTATATCTAGGATCAGCTAACCTCATCTAAACACGTGCATTATGTATACAGAGAAAGAAGATCTGTATCGATTTAAGGTCATTATTCCAGTAAATAAGAGACATTTATTCATACAATTGAAACCTAACTCCAAAGTGCATGGAAATTGCTTGTGAGTTATCTTGGAGCTGAATGCACGTAGTCAATCATGAACGGATACTATCTCTTCTGTAATCTAAAAGCATTACGGTTGGAAAGAAATTTTCCAGTAGTAAAGATTTGGTCTCATGTTCACTGATTTGCTGTCTACCTAAATTCTTGTTCTGGAGTTATGCTATTGAAGCTGCTACCTACATGTTGATACGTTTCAAGTTGTGTTTTCTGTGTCAATGAGGCACACCTTACTCACAGATTACTTGTTGTGTTTGGAGATCTAAGCGAGTGTAGAACGAGCTACGTCAAAAAACAAGCAAACTTTTTTTTTTTAATTTTGTACTTGATAAGTTTGTACGTTTTTTTGGTCATCAGCCTTAGTCGGGCTTACAATGGTGCACTTTCTTCAAACCATACACTTCAAGAGCTAGTGTTCATACTGTGTAATGTAATCATTCGTCAAAAAATAAGGAGTTATATGAACACTTGCTAGAGCTCGCCAGTCTTGAGTAAACTTTTCTATAGCCATGTTGAATTAAAAGTATCTGTAACCTCAAGGCAACCCACTGCTCAGGGGATATTTCAAAATAGAAAAACACTACCCTACACAAGGACACAACAACAGAACCGTGTTGTGAAAGCGACCATGAGGAGCCATCAGGAGACAAAGGGATGCCCCACAATGAACGATGAAGTCGCAGGGCAAAACGAAAAAATCGAAACTATGTGCTTTGGTGGTGTGCGTGTATAAGCCATCAGTAGGGCGATGTACACCTGTCCTCGTTGCTGTGCTTTCTGGCACTGTTTTAATGAAAATACTATTGATTCGCCAGCCCTGTTTAATCATGCGAGCGCTGACAGTGTTCCCCAAGCGTGACATATCATAGAAGACACTATTCTAAGTAACAAGCCTACGGTGATATCTCACGAAGTCAGCCTATGGAAATTGTTGAAACATGTGTTTCTTATCGGTGTAAGATGCTGTTGTGTTTCCATGGTTACATATATATTGGAAAATACCGCACTAGAGACGTTCTTTATTGGGAATTTCCTAAAGCATGTCTGGTAATGTGAAGGAAATTCATAATGGAAGGCTGATGATTTTCGCTTGGCAGACCGTTGGACAGCCGCCCTAATTTTAAAACCAATCAACAGTGCTGTGCAAACAGGAGCTGATATTCTACACGGATTTTACGGGCTGTAACCTGATTTGGAGATAACCTACGCGACGATGGACCTTTCCAGGATAATGGACATTCTTCCTTCCTTTGAGGTTGTATTCTAACGTTTCTTTTTTTTCTTACAGACATACTTTTTCCGATAGAAAATTGAATTTTGACAGTTCATCATATGAAACATAATTATCCAGCTAAAAAGCCATATCTTTGAATGATACTTTTTAAGAAATGCATTCACGTTTGTGACGATTTTATTTTCCAAATTATGCAAAGCACGTTATTAGTTTTTTTTATATGTAAAATTCGGATAGACTTATATTCATTTGTAATATTGACAATTAATTTACCTTAAGCTTCTTAAAGAATTGTATAATTCAAACGAATCAATACATTACTATCACTATGTTAGAGTTACAACTGCTAGGCAGATCCTCTGTGGCACATGGACTGTTGCCTGTGTATCTTACTTAATAACAAAAGCCTATTGACATTTAGTATTGATTATGCATATCGTAAAGACAGCCTGACACTGGCACCTCTATCCACCATCAAGCACCTGTTTGAGTACAAAGTTATCTCCCTTACATCCGGGTTTCGCGGAAAGCAAACAGTAATCAGATATGATTTAATATCGAGTTTGCTTTAAACGGCCATGTAAATAAATATCATCAGACTGGATCGATCCACTTGTACACATAACAATGTAGAGTTGATATATTGGTATTACGGCGACTATATAGAACAGCGGCCAGCAGCATTCTCCTCTACGCTGACGTGCTATGAATATTTTAACGTTTCGCTTACAACACAACTGTTTGTTTTCGTACAGCCGTATAAGAGAAGTCGGTCACAGTAAAGCAAGCGATATTGTTGTGATCTCCAAAATGCACCAGTCTTTCTTAGAAGCTGACTGTGCGGTCACATGCACCAGGCGTAAAAGACAGATAAATAGATGTTGATCAGCTAGAGTCTGATATCAATCATTGCTGTTGCTAATACGGATATTATAACATAACATTGCTGTTGAATCGATCAATCATTGATCAGAAAGAGATAAATGTTTTGGTAGTTCATCGCTTCAACCATTTTCACTTATCACTCCAAGACAAAGATAACAAGCTCACACGTGTAGTGCTCTCAACTACCACTCATTGGATATAAAGCTGAATTCGATATATTCTCATTATTTCAGTTTTCAATGAATGCTTGATTGACAATTATCGTGTTGTCACAAAAAGATTGTTGCCGATCTTAATTTACCCGAGAAAATATTGCACATGATATTAGTGATGAACTTCGCAGAAGAATCTAAACGAAGCAATTATGTCCTCGGTTTGTTTTCCCTGAATACTGTGTAAAATAGGACGCTAGTTAAGATCTGCAGTTTAAATAGGAAAAAATCCATTTTATATTTCACACGTTTAATAAGACACATTGAGGGTATTAAATGTAGTGTATCAAATTTCATGAATGATGTCGTATTTGATATACTAAGATGCTACATATACCTCAAAGAAAGACAAGAATTCATTAGAGCTATGCCAATGTAGGTTAATGTCATGCGTAGGTCTCTTGCCCCAGGGAAAACCACACTTTCTGGTAAGACCGCGTTTGACAATGATTTGATCTGGCGAGGCTGACTCCAAGTGCGCCAGTATGGGAAAGGGTACATAGCTACCGACGTTATATCAATACCGTTCTTCTTCCCGTACATAACAATCATTCGCGTGATGCTGAAGATCCGTTTCAAAACAAGAAATAAGGAATCCAGGACAATGTTTAAGACGTATATTTTAAAGCGAGACGTGTATTGAGTTTTAAGTTGCAATAGGGTGAACATTGTCGATTATTGCCGGGAAGAATTCACATTTACAGAAAACAAATTGTGGATTGGAACTTCCAATATGCAGGCTTGGTATTGACTTATACAGTATCTACAACTATTTCATATCTTTTGATTATTCAGATAAATTTTATCTTTTTTTTTCTAACTGCGGGATATTACGTACGTTCATTTAAAATAGCGGGTACAATTCAAAGACGCTACAAGATTGCTTATCCTTTGAAATTTGCGATACCAAATTGTGAAAATAACATTATCAAAACTAAATATTCGGTAAACAAAAGAGGTGTGTGTATGAAACAAAAAAAAATATCATCATTTGCAAAGAAAATCGACATTAAAACAAGCATAATTTTGATTCGCATTTGAAGATCTTGTGATGAGATGGGAAAAGTTTTGATAAATGTATTGATATTTGTTGTCGACTTTCACACTTACTTTCAACTAATATATCTAAATAACACGATGATTATTTTTTTGCAAAAACGTACTGGGTTCTAAGCGTTGTCAAAGGCGTTATCAATGATCAGCTTGTTGAACCCAATCTTGTAAAAGAGCTGCCTATACTTGCCATCGACTATAAATTCGTTACTTGGGGATCAATGTTCTTGTCGTTAGACAGAGTTGTAGTCATCATTGCTATATGGAAGACAATTATTTTGTCATCAATGTTTTACTGACAAGTACAAAAATCAATGGCAGAGCGAGGGGTTATCTCGTGCAAAATTTCAGCCATACAGCACTCAGAACCAAGGTGACAATTCGCTGCAGAAATCACATTGAACAACACTTTCTCAAATGGTTGGCCATTTATACATGAAATATTCACTGTTCAAACTATCATTATCCCTATATATAGAAAACCTGGGTGTAAAAATCATGAGGACCAGTGATATAGCTGATCCAAACTATAAAAGCGTAGATTAGTCTCGATGTTTTCCAGTGACGCGGTATTGGCTCACTGTTGTGTATGTGTCCTGTAGTACTCGTGGACTAGGGATGTTATGAAAAAGACATTACAGAATAGGGAATCAAGTGAAAATATATGAAAAAATAGTGTTTAAATTCAGTAATATAAAGTTAATTCTGTTGGATTATACTTCATAAACTACCAAAATGGAGACTTATAACAGAGTTGGACCCCAGTCACCCAAATGTGGATCAAAAATTTTCAACACCGGCATGGAGTATGGTATGATCTTTTCAAATAACCCGCTTCAAATATATCTGTTTAAATTTATATGAAAAGTAGGCCTCTCTGCGTATCGAATAATTTTGTTTACAGTATTTAGTTGTGCCCATACACAATAGATTTAACTTTTCTATCGAATTTTGATAAAGTTGACTGTGTGAGTCTTAAAGCCTCTAAGCCTATGAGTTGACGTACACGCAGTACATACGTAAATATCATCCAGGAAACGATGGTTGAACTTGGTGTTGTAAAGTTCTTTAATTTCATTTTTGTTTTCATTACGATTGAAACTCAGTCAATGGCTTAAACAAACATTCTGCAGTAACGTTTTTGTTTAAGCTACTGATCAAGTTTCATTCGTAATGCATACTTTCAGCGTGCAAAATGAGAAGCCATGTAAAACATAAAAAATGGAAAAAGATCGATCTTTATTTTGTTGGAATTTCAATTTATTGCAGACTAGATATCTGATGCACTGGCATTTAATGATAATATTATCGTTATCCATAATATTTTTTAAGATTTTGGATTTGTAGGAAAAAAATATTAAATTTATGTGAAATTGATGTAGAGAAGTATATGTGCACTAGTTTTTTAGTTCTAGATGCTTATGAAGTGAAGAAAATGTCAGCATCTGCGATTGATTTACATCTTTAAGTTAAAAAAAATCTGACCATCAAATACTTCAAAAAGTTTAACATTGATCACAAGCTTTTTCTACACCTTCTGTTACTTTGTACATCTGGACGGAGTCTTTGGAAAGTACATGACCTCGTTTGATGTGCTTAAAATGCAAATCGATAATATCACTTCCTGCGTCATTCCTTTACTCTTTTTCAAAGGTCAAATTGATTATTTCACATCCTGCTTTTGCTGCAATTTGTTTCCTTAAACAGCACGTTTAAATACCACAATTCTTCAATTGATTGACGACAAACCGGCGTTAACTTTCCTTGTGTAATGTATCAAAATGCCGATCTTTAATGCTAGAGGTACTGTTGAATTCGTTTCTCTGTAAAACACGAGACAGCCACCAAAATATATTCAAACATTGTCATGTTTCTCCACTTAACTTGACGTGGACACGGAAGAAAATTATTGCACACCGATCTCTTAGATTTGTCTCAAAATTCAAACGAGAGAGGATATTTGAATTAATTTTAAATATTGACCATATTTAGACCTTCAAAAATATCAAAATGATTGTGATATACTTATAACCATCTACACAGACAACAGTTTCTACCTTTTAAAACGATTATGATCTAACTGACTCATAGAACTCACAAAGAGTAATACTATTGTCCATGATATTTACTGTATGCCGTTTTTTTATATTTTAGTAAACAAAATGTATATATATCTTTAAAAAAAACGCACGGATGATCATATAGACATTGTATGTTCAATATACAATCTATGTATTAGCGTTTGGAACTCCGTGAACATCAGTGTTAGTATTCTGCATAAACTTTAAACCATCAAATACCCAAACAGTATACAATGTATTCTGTCTCACGAGAGGAACGCTACTTCATTCTTTTTGGCAATGATGCGCATTACAGAAGCGGTATCCGCAAAGATTATCTTGGGAATTTCAGAAGTGCGGGTTACATTAAAAACAAAGAAAAATATCTGCTCACTCAACACAAAGTGTAGCTCGTTACTGTCATTGACTTATTCGTAATAATTTAACACAGTAAAGTAAGAAGTCCTTTAAATATCTCATGGAAATAGCTAGGTATTCAATATGTTTAAGCCACCTTTAAAATATTTCCGTGCGGATTAATTGCAAGTTTTCCGGATTATCGCATACTCACTGTATACGGATGTCGCTCTAGACCAAAACGTGTGTAGGTGTTATTAATTGTTACAAATTACTCCCTATCTTTTCCGTCTGCTTCTACTTGTTATTGCAATTTAAAGATGACCATACTCAAGTCTTCCAGTACAGCAATTGTGAAGTTAAACTTGAATCTTTGAAACAAATTTTGAATACTAGCCGAAATTCTAAGCGATAAATATTTTCAATATTCAAATTGAATTTGAAGAAGTGCTACTTTATCTAATTCTGATTAGTATTGTGTTGTACATTCCTTTAAGATTACAGGTTGTAGACTCTGTGCACTGTAGTTACGGATGTTTGCTGTAACCTGTCAGTTACGCTTTTAATAAATCGAAAACTGACTCGGTTCAGAATAATTACAAATACTTGACGTTCTTTTTCTCTAAATAAACAGCTATTTGAAGGCTACAAAATTTATTGAATAATAGGACAAGAGCAAAGCGTCTATATTTTAGCATCTATATACCCCTGAGACGTTGTCGCCAATAGTATATAGGATCCTCGCGTACGTACGTGACGTACGTGCCCCAAACGACGTCATCACTCTACAGATTACCTTTTTATCTGATTGCCACGATACTACAGACATATTTTACAAACATCACCTCTTGTACGAATGTCTGTGTTAACCTTCCGTGGTGAAAAACTAGGTCAGCGTTCCTAAAAATAGAAAAAATAGACATCTCAGCTTTTTAGTATGCATATCTTACATTTGAATATGATTGTACAATTTTGCGTTTCAACCTTCTGTGGTCAAAAACTAGTTCGCCATTGCTATAAATAAGAACGGACATATTGTTTAACGTCACCGCTCTAAAGGCTGCATATCTTTTCTGATTGTCACAATACTTCACAGATGTGTTCATAAAACATCACCTCATGTACGATTTGAGCTAGTCATTTAAACCTTTGTCCTACTTACGGAGTACCAACGGAAAAATCTAAATCTAATATAAATGACCCTCTACACTTAAATTTCGTACAATTTGTTGAACGTGAGGTTTCCTACCGTCTGCGATGCCTTAGTTTCAATCAATTTTAATTTTCCGAAGTCGTTTCCATATTCAGGCATGACTGACGAAACCTACAAGGACAAAAAACCTATTTGTTGCAGTTTTACTCATTATTTGATTCTACCGTCTCTAAATGTGTACCGGAAGTTTCTATTCACATGTGCACGTTATATCCTCATAAATGTCTTCTAGACGAATTTAGCATTTCTGGAACCGAGTTGGTTTCGTCAATATATGTGCTGGTATCAGACAAATAAAACATGTATAATATTCAAGTGGTGTTAACTGTACTTTTGTTTGTAGAAGTTTACTATAGCGCTATATTTGGCTATCTCCATGCTTATTTTATCTTCTCTTGTTGTACTTGGTTTTTGTCGATACTAATACTGGTATCAGATACATAGAACATCATACTTGAATGGTGTTTGTTCACCGCACTTTTGTTTGTAGAAGGTTACGTATAGCGCAATATTCTACAGGCATTCGCACAAGAGGTGATGTTTGCCGTATCCTGGCAATCGGATACAAATGTAGTTTGTAGAGTGGCAGGCCTTCCAGGACGGGCATTTTCCCCAATGCTCTGCCTGCCACGCTTGAATTCCGTCGTCTTCCTTTTCACTACAGCATATGAAGGGACATCAGTCCCTAGTGTAGCTACTATATAAGTTTGAATATCCGTAGGTGCAAGACCTTTCTTATACAAATATCTAATAATTGTTCTTTCAGCGATTCTCTTCATTTTTCGAATGTGTGGAAATACTTGGGTTACAACATTTAACTGTTTTGACTCAAATGCAAATACGTAGGCAATGCTTGTTTTATATTGCCATCGATGTATGATTTATAACTAAATAAATTACATAAAACATTGCCTGAATGCCGACCTTTGCAAAGGTCGATAGTATTTAGTGTGGAATTCTGACTATTGGTGTGCGACCATGACAAGATACAATAGCAGATGGATAGTTAAAATCCCTCGGGCTAACGTATTACATGCACGAGAATAACATATACATACACGTGACATTAATTAAGAAATGAGTTTTGCGTGTATTTTACTATTTCCTGTATAGTAAAATATACGTAAGATGTTCAGAGTTAATTATTTACCATATCAGATGAATTAAGGAAATATATTTCTCTGGTAAAATGTGTCAAGGTTCCTGCGACCAAATCCTTCTTGGATCCGACTACAGTGATATTTGGGTGCTGATTGATAAGTTGTGAGTCTTGTATTGAAGAACTTACGCAGGTATGTCCTTTTCCAGCTCTACTATTCCCTGAATATTTAAGTCTGTGTACCCGAAGACTGATGTCATTTGGCAAATTTATGTCGAAAAGATACGACTCTAAAGTAAACAAGGCAAACGACTTCTGCAAATGAACTTAATTACTGAAAGAGCAGCAATTAGATATATACATAAGAATGGTATAGCACCCACGGATATCCATACTGATATGGTAGCAACATGATGATGCCCCTCCATATGCTGTAGTTAAAAGGTAGATGGCGGAATTGAAGCGTGGAAGGCAGAGCCTTGGTTAGGATGCCCGTCCTGGAAGGCCTGTCAGGTCAATGGTCAATAAAGCCCATGCTATTGTTTTCGCTGATAGGCGAGTTACAAAGATATATACATCTAGTAAAGTTGAGAATTCACAGGAAAACGTACATATTATTCTTACTGATGATCTAGCAATGAAAATGCAAAGTTGACCAGAATCACACTGGGCATGACTTGTTCTGTGCTAATCTGAACCTTTTAGCTAGCTTTCTGCAAAGGGGTGTAACTATGGATAAACCGTGGGTCCATCAATTCACCCCAAAGGCCATGCAATAATCTAAAGAATTGAAGCATCCTGGTTCACCCCCGCGAAAAAGGCAAAGACTGTTCCATCAGCTAGGAAGTTTATGGTCTTGGTTTTCTGGGATGATGATGGTAGATTATCTGCAGAAGGAACAAAAAATCAATTTCACATGTTATGCATTCCTTCTCAGGCAATTAAGAGAAAATATTAAACTCAAGCGTTGCGGAAAACTGGGTTAAGAGTTGTTGTTCCGCCAGGACAATGCTCCTGTTCACAAGTCTGTCGTTGTCATTGCTGTCATCAACGACTGTGGCTTTGAATTGAGCATCCGCCTTATTCGCCTGATCTCGCATTATCAGACTTTCATCTATTTCTAAAATCGAAAAACGCCATTTCCGGTACCAACTTTCGGTCACATGTTGACTTCATATAATTAGTCGAGGACTTCAGGAAAAAGTAAAAAAAAGTTGCACTGAGGCCCTTAAACATCACCGACAAAAGTGTATAGATACTGAAGGGGATTATGTTGAAAAATAATGCAATATGTCCGCCAAAAGTCAAACCCTAGAATATGGTTCACAACTTTATCAATCAGCCCTCGTGCAAAAGTGTTAGCATTTAAAAGAACTAGCGTTTGTCGTATGTTTTATTATCATTTTTATGGAAACTAGATTTCTGTTGGTTTGACATAGACAAAATATACTATTGTTGAAATTTTTCGATATGCTGAAGCCGAGCAATATAGCTTTATGTTCAAGATAAAGTCTACAACTATATCTGAAGATAATGTTATAAAATGTGTTTCTCTCCCTGTATATGCACATACTTTTATCACTATATAAATTCACGCACAGACATTCGTGGTTTTCATAAACTGATACAATATCTTTATTAGCGATAGTCTTAAGTAATGTCATGAAGTTTTGTCTTAACAACGGAACCTATCTTTTGTCAGTCACAGTTCTACGGTGTAACAACACAACATGTAATGGATGGCGTTAAACTAAAACCAATCTAATCACGTGACATAAATCGATAGTGGACGTGATATTAATACGACTCTAGCTATTGCTTATTAGAGTACCTTAAATAACCTTAAATATAAACTTACTGTTTTACTTATTCCTAAATACCTTTCTAAAGTAGTGGATAAAATATACGATAGGATAGGAGAGCGAATGGAATCTGTCAACGATATGCCTGTCATTCCTTTTTCATTAGATCCCGTTATCATTTATGTCTAACACTACATGCGTGTATGACTTAGTTTGCAGATCATAATCCAATCAAATGAATGAATGGACTCTCTTCGGGTCAAACGCAACCAAGAGAGCAAGGACTCAAGGGGGATAACTCTCATACCATAACGTGTTCTACAATACAAATACATCGGTTCTCATATATAATTCATTTGTTTCGATTCTGGAAAGCGAGTCATGTATTGAAATAGAGTGCACGTAAATACGTTAGACCGTAGCAGCCACTTGATGAAGGCGATTTGGAACTGATTGCAAGTAGAGATATATTTACCTACTTCTTGCCCGAAGCGGCCGCTAATGTATAGGTATCGGCGATGAGACCGTGCCAAAGCAGGAAATCCATTATGCGCTTATTGGCGACCTTTCGTTGCTCGACACCTTTTCTAAACAGCGAGTGTATGTCTCTATAGGGAAACAGAAGGCTCACTGTGCGTGCGACTTGAGATAGAGTCCACGGTCCAGTGAACGTGAGTTATTAGTAACGTTTAAAGGCAGCCCCTGAGTGAGATGTGTGTATAATGCACACAGGTGAAAATGAACAGATACCCGGATGTGTGTAATAGAGGTGCCAGTGTAAACATATCCGCGATAGAGGATGGTGATCAGCGGAGTGACATATACAGCATTTATGTATTAATACTACCTGACGATACATTTATTCATAGACGCACAATGCAGGTGCGAAAAGTGGTGGTGATAACTAATGTGAAGTATAGGGGCTAAAACGACATTTTAATGACGAACTACCCATGGACCGCGTGGACAGCATGTGACGACTTTCTATATTTGTAACCATGACAGTTCACACGATGGCGATTGATTCACAGGTTGAGGAGGAGCTGAAGAAAAAACTGAAGGACAATGACTGCGGAATGTCAACAATGCTCCAGGCAGCGGCAAGTAAGAATTCTTACATGGATACCATATGAATTACTTCTTATATCTCGATAAAATAATGAACGTACATTATTTAATAAAACCTTGATACATATTTTGTTTTTCAATACAATTTGGTATCTCACAAGTGAGACATGTATCAAGCCTTTATTTCTGTACGACTTTGTTACTGTAAATCCTCAGCACATACCATCTCGTGGTATTCAGTGTTAATCACCGCGAGGCGTCTGATTGTTTCAATAATTTAGCAACACATAATGCGAAATATAACAAGTAATGTCAACTCTTGTGATAACGACAGCCTAGCCTTCACTAAATTAGAACACTGTCAGGTTTGACGATATCACGCCGACTTTCAGGTAACGGTTTTAGTATTGTGGCGACAGATCACGGAAGTAAATCTGTGTTTATTATCCTTGCTACAATGAACATACAGATCGAAGTATTGTGGACACACGGTGTAGTTTGTGTATAGGTTACACGAATGAAATAGGAAGATTTATCTCAACAAAGCTAATCCGCTTATACCATAAACCAGTATACATATTACAACTGCTGAAATGAAATTCCTATTTTGTTAGTATACGGAATTAACAGGAAGCTAGCGTTTCTTCATCGTGTATAGTATTAGTATCAGTTGTGTTTCTGTAATGTATATACTTGTTTATTTCTGAAATATATACGGCAGCATAAAAATGCGATCTATCCCAGTTTAGTGTTGTCATCCGTTTAATAATTTGAGTTTCAAACATAAAATTTACTTTTATTTAGCATAAATATCAATAATAAATAATAATTATGGAGATTAACGTTTGATCTTTATTCTTAAAGATATTTATTAATTCGTTCCATCCGTGAGTTATGAACATGAAACATTTGCGATTTTTTTATTCACTGATGATCTAAATCAATAGAACTGTATTTCTGACGTTGCTATCGTACAGTTTGAAAGTGTTTCCATGGATACAGAATAAGTAATTGAAGATTAACCATTCAATTTGTTGAGTTTATGAGATAATAAACCCGATAAAGCACGAGGTAAATTGCGTAACGGCTTTATGCTATATGAACTAAACAAAATAAGGAAGCCATCTCGATACACCGAAGCGGGGCTATCCTAAACAGGGACGAGGGGGACCACGAACTCTTGAACATCTATGACCAAGTGTTAAACAAAGTGTAGTCGAATTGACTACAGTACGTTGCTACCATCTTGTGTACATTTTTGGAGGTCTATAAGCTGTTTTCAATCACGTCACACTATTTTCGACCTTAGTGTACAAGTGATTATATAGTGAAGCCGAAAACTTGGTCGATTCCTTACCATCTCGTTCTCCACATACGCCATTTGTCTGATGAATGTGACCATGTAGTTATCGAAAAGTCACAATCTTATCTCCTACTGATTGCGTGATAAGAACTTCTGTTCTAATTTCGAGTAAAGTCTTTGTTATGGCGGTTCATGAATGCAAGAGATGTATAAGTAATGTTTATAGTTGACCGGGTCTACGTATACAATCTGCACGCCATATTGGAATAAATAATTAATGATCCGGATTCGGTTAGACAGTGATCCGGAGCGTGTTCTTCTTCTAGACACTGTAAAGTCATAAATAGAAACACTTTCTTCCAGTTCGTGTGTAACTTTCCAAGGATCTTATTTAAGAGGTGAAGGAGAATGCAAATTGTTCCGTCATTTTTTCTTCATTTTTTCTGAAATTTACAGTCCTAGAGGATTTCCGTACGAGTTTCACTTATAATGTTTCCAAGGTAACCATGGATGGTCTACTTTATAGAAACTGCCGATGTTTAATATATTGCCCCACCATGCTACCACACACTACCGCGCTCGTGATGGTAAAGTGTGTGCCAGAACCTTACATACAGCCGTTCATTTTGACGTAAAACCAAATCAACACGTTCATTGTGTTTTAATCATCTTTAAATCCCTTTGGCTTTTTTCTTGCGTCTGAATACTGTACCATTGTTTAATCATTTTCCAACAGCCGTAGGCCATAAATTGTTTCCTTGGAACCAGCGTTGTTTAAATAGGGCAGAGTCAATCTTTCAATAATGGTTTACTTCATGGTAATGCTCTTAATTACAAGATTTCAATTATGAATGATCGGTGACGCTAATGGGCTGTTTCCATAGTGATATAGCAACATAAACATGCAAACCCGATATAACGACTGTCATTTAAACGAAACGTCTTGTTCGCCACCTGAAGTGTATTTCGTCATGGATATATTTGTTAAACATCTTTATGTCGACAGTAGACATACTGTTACTATAGGAAGATAAATTTATATTTCTCAATTGTCAATTTTCATTGCTGTAACTTGCGATGGATATGTAGTTAATTCCGTTTCGTCCCTAGAAATGCCAGCAAAATTTTCAGACTGGTCAGAAAGAAAAATGACTTGCAGGCAGAAAACATAAATGAATTGATCGTTCTCAAATTCCAAACACATAGTAAATATATTTCTATTGTTTCACGGAGAGTCACAATCCTGCTGTCCTAGTCAATAGTGTCTATGATATGTTCGATATAATACTAAAGTGCTTGTTTCCGATATCACGATTTCCTTGCAAGACGTTAACAGCCGATAGATGGACAACAAAAGGTATCAAAGGACGCAGGTTAATGAATACTTCAATGAGTTTCACTATCGTCATGTTCTCGTTGGGAAATATTTTATTTTCTTGTGGAAAAAAAATTGGTCCATACTCTTCAGTATACCTGGATTCGTTGTTGTTCTTGTTCTCATTTGAGAACATGACATTACTCATACGGGTTCTCCAATATTTACATGTCGGATGAAATAGAAGAGGCTTATCCTTCCTGATTGATTTTCCCGTTTGCTCACAGATGTAGACGTGTCGGTAACTTCTTCATGGCTAGTACTTTTTCAGAGAATACAGTTTTTTATGTTCATATTTTGCACTAGCTTCATTGCATTTGACATGTCCGTGTTTCTTTGGTATTTGTTCATCCATATTAAGTATTACGGCGCTTAATTAGCTAATCACGGTTGTTTTGCAACAAAAAAAAATGAATTCAGCAATATAGATAAATGTATTTCATCGCTTTGAATTATTGCATATCTGTTGTTTGAATGTGTGATTAAAACAATGCACTAGTTTCTCCTGGTGGTTATGAATCCCACTCGCATTTGTTTCACAAAACAGTCCAATCCCATTTAATTCCATAAAAATCACGCAATCCGTGATCGCTAGGCGAAGAGAGGGATATGTATCATTGAAACACACACATATATATGTAAACAAATCGCTGTTATACTAATTAAATATCCAGAATAATTATAGGAAATGTCATGATTAGATCTGATGATGAGTGTTACTCTGTCTAGTCACTTACATTGCAGTCGAACCAATAAATTCACGAGAGACAATGCCATGTATACAATTCTTTTTTTTATCTAGTATCAGGTTTTGGAGGTCTGAATCCTGGAAAATAAAGTTCACATTCATACCAATATCGTAATGAAATGTACAATTTTGATAATGGAGTAAGGAAATCGATATGAATACACACTGGATACCGAAAGGCCACTTTTATTTTCATACTACAAATTTAATTGGCTCGTACACGTGCTTGGAGACGTTATGATTGGTGATCATGAGTTAGTGTATTTAAAATTGAAGAACACGGCTTATTTTTTTCATCTTGAATGAATGTAAAAATAGTAATGAAGTAACAAACACGAAGAACCACCATAGCAGTAACTGGAAAAAAATATGACTAGCGTGATAAAGCCATGCTTCAAATTATTTGTGCCACATACTTAAGAGAGACGTAGGTCGATCAAGTATTGTGCGTGGATGTTGTCGAGTGGGCATCCTTCGCCAAAAACAAAAAAGGTATCCGTAAGCGAAGAGGATAGATACAACTACATATCGATCATCACCGTGTGTATCTTTTTATGCAAGGTACAGATTTACCGTAAGTCACTCAGATTTCGCGAATACTTTATTTCGCGAACTTACGTCTTCAGACATATTCGCAACTGCACGATTTCGCGAACGGTTGTCTAGAAATGACTTTGAATGACACTGGTATTGATAAATGAAACAGCATGGATGTCATCAAGACTTATTTCCGTGCAAATAATTGCGAGGGATTTAAATTCGCGATTGATTCTCCTCGCGTATTAGCGCGAAAATAAATTCCACGCAAATGTAAGCGATTAACTGTAAAAAAAATCAAAATGCAGATCATTTTACTGTTACCAACAAAACAATGTTATTCAAAATCCTTTTTTATCATTTGCAAATATTTTCAAAAAGTACAAATGTTTACACCAATACGCAGTTTATGCGGACAGCATACCAAGATACAGTATACGATGTAAGCTATTTCTTGCTTTATCTTACAACATCTTTTGTAGGCAGTAAATACCTCGTATTCATGGGTAAGAAGTGTATGATGTTATTTCCGGATGAGCGATCAGGAACTATGGAGTATGTGTCCATCATACCTAGCCTCTCACCCGGAACTTTTTCTGCACACAAGCGACATATTCATAGTTTTAAAGTATGTCCTTGAATGGAGTTTTACTGTCGTCTTTCAGAAATGAAACGAGATACGAAACATGATGTGGCATTCTCTAATGACTGAAAAAAACTGTTTTTATGTGTATGAAGCAGACGTGTGTTACATACTAAAGCTCTAATGACGGCAGTCGAAATTATATGTCTCCGTGTTGATTTCAATAACATTCAATGTCGCGGTAACATCGTTGTATACGCACCAATCATAAGACAATTCCCACACACTTATTTCCTTAGTGGTGATAAACATGGATATAATTAACATTTGAAAACATTTTATTAGTTGTAAGTTAGAATATATATTAAGTTTAATCAATACAAGACCCATTGATTGCCACTGTGAGTGCTACGGAATACGAGATACTTGAGGATAATGTAAGGGAAAATTGGAGAGTATGAGCCAAATTGAGTAAGTCACTCCAACCAAAGCGACTTGTTACAAGAACATCTAACGGAACATCTTTATAAAACAGAACGCGGAAATATATGTATATGTTATAATACAAGATTTTAAAACTGAAGTATGTTACCTTTTATGGTTTGCTTTCGAGGAAGATAGATGTCGCAGTGATATATATTTACTGGTGGTTTGTTGTAAATTATCGGTTGTCTTTGTATTACAAGCGTGCGATATCAATATTACCAGCCGACTGCAGTCAATATATATATATATCGACCTGTAAACTCCATGTTTACTCGAACACAGGATGCAGGATCGCAAAAATAAAAAAAAGAAAGACCAAAGATTATGAGAGTACCAGTTAAGGGTTGTTAAATAGTGACAATAATACGAACAAGTAGCATTACACTCACCCTGTCGCGTAAAACTGACACTTTCATTTACACATTGTAGCTCAATATCCAGGCGAGAGGAAGAAATCCTTTTCAAATATCATGGACCTAGGGTTTGCTAGGTCCGGAAATATATTTAGAACCAGTTATCTCCCTTATTTTAAGTCAACAGAAAGGCATAACAGATTAGGAAATACACTAATAAAACTTCCTGATCCCAAATTAACTTAGTCAGGGTGAGGGAAACGGTATCATTATACACACGTACCGTGTGTTTGGTTAAGCTGAACATCCGGAATCATCTCACAAATACGCGTTACAATGGTTTAGAACATTATTTACGAAACGAAATAATGAAGCAGACCATTCCATGCTGATAAGATAAACATAGATCCCCAAGAGTGTAATTTCCCACACGACAAATTAATAAACCCAAAACATAATCATTATCTATATTCGGATAATGTTGTTTATGTGTCTGTATATTGGTGATGAAATGACGTTAAGTTGAACTGATATTAAATTATTACCTTTCCGGAACATGTGCCCGTCTCCGGGTCCTTTTTGTCATTAATTACGTATGTAGCCAATAAAGCGATACTTTCCGAGAGCGAATTAAAAAATTGAAGAAAGAACACGTATTTGTTTTAACTTATTCATCACAATAATGATTATGGTTAAGATTGATTGATGAGTTTATCTGGTCATGACGTCAAATATGACGTGTATTATTAAACAGATCGATTTATATGTTAATATTTACGGATGTATAAACCTCTGTTAACTAAAGTCTGCTGGACGAAATGCAATCCTCTTTGTTGTAAAATGTATGTAAGTCACAGGATTCAAATACATTTCTTCGCATGGAATGCAATTGACCATTTACATGCTTAATCAATAATATTGCTGGATAACTGTTGGGCTGGTCTCCTACAGAACCTACACTAAATCGCTAAGACACAGATATCAGGAATCATTAATACAAAGTAATTGACGTGTTAAGTTGGAATAATATAGCCGTGACCACTTCTGACATCAATGCTTGATATGTTTCGGTCGCACTTTGATCATTCGTTAACTTTCCTACGTCATTGGAGTCTAATCTCGCTATCTCTCTGCTAATCAAAGGAGATGTGGTCCAACGAGTGCGAGTTTTCACATTTAAGTAAGTATTTTATATATTGTTCACATAACGAAATTATCACTGCTGACAGCAAGGCTTTGATGTATAGTTTCTAAATGCATGCATTGTAAGCCGCAACGACAAAAGAACATGTTTTTCAAAATGTTGGAACGTTAAATTTTGCAGGTGCGATAGGGGAGGGGGCTGTTCTATGTCTTTTGCTCCTATTCTTGATGTAATGAGGAAAGATATACTTTCTGAGAGGTTATTTACTAGCATGGTTCATGCATATTAGACCTAAGAAATTGTTAATTTAGCGGAATAAGCATGCACGACTTTCCTAATGTAGAGTTTCCTTTTCGCTGTGCGGTTACAGTAAACGAGAGACCATACAATTGAAAGCGTGCACACCATTTTCACACATATCACACTACACTGATGTTTTTATGTGACAAACATATGCTGAAAGAATCCAGAGTGCTTTCAAAACGTTTTAACGACAAGCGTGCTTCCTTTTTCTTGCATCGCCTGTTTATTGTCATGTCGTTATATAGAGTATGAGTTTGTGTTTTGGTAACAGCAGGGAAGATGAAACTTGTTGCTGTACGTTGTGTCAAATCACATTATTTATATCGGAAGCGAAATTGTGTCCCAATCTTACGTGACGCAGTTTTTCCGCGCGCCTCTGTGTTCTCTTAGGTTACCAGATCGGTGCTTAAACTTCACACCGTACTTGTCTGGTCTCTGTCAGATCTTCGTTTCAAGTGCATACTGTAGAAATGATGGATTTGTCTTTGCAGGTGTCAATATGACTGAGTCGGACAGGCAAATGAGACGACCAAATGTACTCCTTGTTGTGTACTCGTTTCTAGCGATCCACTACATATTATAGATAAATAGATAAATAAATAAATAATTACACATATTCAAGTGTCTAGACTAGCCTGCTAAAATTTCTTACTTAGCGATTCAGTGTGGTGATTTGTTGATAAGGGATTCTAACTTTCTGATAATACGACAGAAATGAATGTGTATGTCGTTCTTCATGACGTTGTGAGGTAAGAAATAAACAAATGTATGCTTCAATTACAGAAAGTCGTACATTTTGACAAGTATAGCTAACATAAATGCGAAGGGATGGTAAATATCACAACTTCAGTGAAGTACACGCGTCCAAAGTCAGTGAATAGAACAAGATTCAAAGGAAAATGTTTAGTTATCGCAAAACGCTCGCAAAATCATGTGTAGTGTCTTTTTTACTATAATCTCAACTTCAAGTGTTTAGAACACAGTTTGTATTCCTAGCTAACTGATGTCTAATTTGATATACATTTTTATTGATATATTTTTATGGAATTTCAAACATTAATGGGAAATTAGTAGTACTGAACAATTTTATCAACTTACGAACTCCTGTGGAATGGTATTACTTGCGTGGTTTTATGAAAAAGTTTGTTCTGGATCAAATTTACCTTCATGTTTTTAATTTGAGACGAAAGTTCCTTGTACATGGGGTTACCATCTCTGAATCGGATACAAATATGCATCTTTCGTGTAAATTTCAGCGATGAACATAAGCTCATTAGTACACATTGGCAAATTCAACGGTTTGGATAATCTCGGATTCATACAGTTTGGTCTGGTGATTCTACTCGTCGTATCAGTATTGGTTATGTGTCAAATATAATGAGCCAACATCGATACCGGGGTATATGTTTTCTCTTAAAAAACGTCAGTTGTACTCTTTCATAACACTTTTTGTGTATTGTAAAGTATCTTATAAACAAATGAGTTATTGATTTAAGAGGCGCATTATCACCGGTATCACGATTCCGTGTCAGAATGGTACTTTAGGGCAATGCTTCTAAGGCGACTTTCGCATGCTGTTGCGAGAAAACGAAAATTCTGATTCCTCCATGTTAAATGCGGTAAAGCAACAAATGATTATTGTATGAAGAATGTTGTCGATAAGCAAGAGAAGCTTACTCTTCCGGAACACTTGGTCTTATTCTCCTTGTACTTTTACAAGAACCTTCATGTGTATCTTACTTTTAGTTTGATATTTTCCCTTATTTTGTTATGCAATTTAATGTATGTGCTGAATGGAAGCGCCGTTATGTTCCTGTAAGCCTCATTATGAGTGCGTAATTGAAGCTGAACTTATAGTGTTTCTGCATTGAAGCTGAAATTTACTGCCGAAAGCTGCCAACTGCACAACTTGTCCTGTTACAGTGTACAGGAGTGTATTGACAACGGGGGAATCAGTCGTTACATTATCAGAATGCTGAACGTTCAGCCGGGAGTAGTAAATAAATATTTTTTAAAGATCCTGTTATGTCTCCACAAGGGGACGGAACCCAAAGCCTTCCAACGATCCACAAATTGAGCCACCTTTTATAATTATTGTTGAGGGCAGCTGGTACCATTTTAACACCATACCTACATGACAGTCTTTGGAAAAATCATGAAATGAAAACGACCTGATATTGACCATGTATTGGATATAAGCAGCGGCGTCGTTATCAAATATTGTGTCATTAGCCTTATTAAATAAACGTAGTTACTCATGATGCAAAACAATCAATGAACTGCGACGCCAAACAAATATAATTTGTCGCAATATAGAGTCGGTCGACAAAAGAGATTGCAAAAGTATCCAAACCTAATATGGTAAATTGGCTTCCATTTTTTTTATCTTAATAAAACCGGGGTACTGCTCGTTATTGGATGTTTAATGTCGATAATCAATATTGGAAATTACTTTTTCTTGCCTAGCATATCGTTTGCTTTAAGTTGACATTACAACTAGGTGTTAATAGATTCAACAATGACATTTCCTTCGATTGGTAATTGTTCCCTGGAGTATGTGCGCATTGGTACTGGTGACTTGATCAATTGTGGTTGCACGTGAAGCAAACATACAAAGTGTCTTTGTGACGTGTTGAACAGATGGAAATGTCTGGTATACTAATTTTAAAACCTAAGCCGGAAAATAAAGTAAAGTGAAACTGAAACAATATTGCGAAATGTTTAACGATCTGTAATATATGTGACATTTGTGGAATTTATATAATAACAACAATCTCCACTTTGTTAATGTTTACCACTCCTTCGTATTTGACCATTATCGATTCGACATCTGGATTCTATCATATGCTGCGGTAAACCCGATATATCATACAGACGCACCACATGTGGGGTCCAGTGGGAACGTAGTACAATAACGGTGGTCTATCATGCCAATCCCATGTCAATTCTAGTTATGATTTAGGACTATACGTGTGCGGTAATCACTCGTCATTATTCAGTGTGGAGGTATACATCCATTGATCAGTTCACCTGCTACTGGTAGAATACAACTGCAACACTCGATGAAACTTTTCCTGTTGTCTTTGTGTATGTTGACTATCTGTTGTTTCCTTACATTTATTATGCATGTAGGCATTTGACAAAGACATGGATTTTACCTAATATAAAATTAGAATATGGGTAATTTAACACAAATGTGATATAAAGCGAGTTGATGTAAACATGATTTTTTAACGGTAATATCATTTTTGCGGTTTTTGTGCTAAATACATTGTGTTTGTCTACAATTGCGCTAATTCTTTAGTCGATGATATAGCCTTAATTGCGAAGTTGCCCTTGCGATTATTTTTTCGAAACTGTTGATGGGTTAAACTTTGATTACGCCAAAACCGGAACGTTTGCAGTATTCGCAAAACTATTACTGTGTACAGTTGGTAATGACAACTGTTTGTAATAATGGTGCAAGGCGAACAGAACAACATAAACGGTAGTACGGATGAAAGTCTAACATCTGTAGACAACGTAAGCAGCAATGTTGTAGTCTGTATCATAAGGATGAAAGTCTAACATCTGTAGACAACGTAAGCAGCAATGTTGTAGTCTGTATCATAAGGATGAAAGTCAAACATCTGTAGACAACGTAAGCAGCAATGTTGTAGTCTGTATCATAAGGATGAAAGTCTAACATCTTTAGACAATGTAGGCAGCAATGTTGTAGTCTGTATCATAAGGATGAAAGTCTAACATCTGTAGACAACGTAAGCAGCAATGTTGTAGTCTGTATCATAAGGATGAAAGTCAAACATCTGTAGACAACGTAAGCAGCAATGTTGTAGTCTGTATCATAAGGATGAAAGTCTAAGTCATCTGTAGACAAGACAACGTAAGCAGCAATGTTGTAGTCTGTATCATAAGGATGAAAGTCAAACATCTGTAGACAACGTAAGCAGCAATGTTGTAGTCTGTATCATAAGGATGAAAGTCTAACATCTGTAGACAACGTAAGCAGCAATGTTGTAGTCTGTATCATAAGGATGAAAGTCTAACATCTGTAGACAACGTAAGCAGCAATGTTGTAGTCTGTATCATAAGGATGAAAGTCAACGTAACATCTGTATCATAAGACAACGTAAGCAGCAATGTTGTAGTCTGTATCATAAGGATGAAAGTCAAACATCTGTAGACAACGTAAGCAGCAATGTTGTAGTCTGTATCATAAGGATGAAAGTCTAACATCTGTAGACAACGTAAGCAGCAATGTTGTAGTCTGTATCATAAGGATGAAAGTTTAATATCTGTAGACAACGTAAGCAGCAATGTTGTAGTCTGTATCATAAGGATGAAAGTCTAACATCTGTAGACAACGTAGGCAGCAATGTTGTAGTCTGTATCATAAGGATGAAAGTTTAATATCTGTAGACAACGTAAGCAGCAATGTTGTAGTCTGTATCATAAGGATGAAAGTCTAACATCTGTAGACAACGTAGGCAGCAATGTTGTAGTCTGTATCATAAGGATGAAAGTCTAACATCTGTAGACAATGTAGGCAGCAATGTTGTAGTCTGTATCATAAGGATGAAAGTCAAACATCTGTAGACAACGTAAGCAGCAATGTTGTAGTCTGTATCATAAGGATGAAAGTCTAACATCTGTAGACAACGTAGGCAGCAATGTTGTAGTCTGTATCATAAGGATGAAAGTCTAACATCTGTAGACAATGTTAGCAGCAATGTTGTAGTCTGTATCATAAGGATGAAAGTCTAACATCTGTAGACAACGTAAGCAGCAATGTTGTAGTCTGTATCATAAGGATGAAAGTTTAATATCTGTAGACAACGTAAGCAGCAATGTTGTAGTCTGTATCATAAGGATGAAAGTCTAACATCTTTAGACAATGTAGGCAGCAATGTTGTAGTCTGTATCATAAGGATGAAAGTCTAACATCTGTAGACAAAGTTAGCAGCAATGTTGTAGTCTGTATCATAAGGATGAAAGTCTAACATCTGTAGACAATGTAAGCAGCAATGTTGTAGTCTGTATCATAAGGATGAAAGTTTAATATCTTTAGACAATGTAGGCAGCAATGTTGTAGTCTGTATCATAAGGATGAAAGTCTAACATCTTTAGACAATGTAGGCAGCAATGTTGTAGTCTGTATCATAAGGATGAAAGTCTAACATCTGTAGACAACGTAAGCAGCAATGTTGTAGTCTGTATCATAAGGATGAAAGTCTAACATCTGTAGACAACGTAAGCAGCAATGTTGTAGTCTGTATCATAAGGATGAAAGTCTAACATCTGTAGACAACGTAGGCAGCAATGTTGGAGTCTGTATCATAAGGATGAAAGTCTAACATCTGTAGACAACGTAGGCAGCAATGTTGGAGTCTGTATCATAAGGATGAAAGTCTAACATCTGTAGACAACGTAAGCAGCAATGTTGTAGTCTGTATCATAAGGATGAAAATTTAATATCTGTAGACAAAGTTTGCAGCAATGTTGGAGTCTGTATCATAAGGATGAAAGTCTAACATCTATAGACAAAGTTAGCAGCAATGTTACAGTCAGCATCATAAGTTTGCTGTGAGACTTTGACATTAATAACATTTTTAGAATGGATTTCTGATGAGATCAGTGGTGAAGTGATGGGAGAAAAGAACAAAAATATTAAGATATCTGTCGTTGTTTCGAACCAAGTTAGCCGCAGCGCTAGACAAGAAAAATATGAGGTTGTTCAAAACACAGGCCACGAACCAGACATTGTAATGTAAATATCCGACTGCACAAACGTGAGTGATACTATATTGATAGAATTGTTTGTTGGTAAGAGTTGCATGTGTCAGCAGAAAAACACAAGATCAATAGTAAAGATGCATTAGAAGGAAGAGAGAGACCATGCCACTTTTTTCCCCACATTCTGTACATGCAATAGTCCATGTTAAAGTATATAACAGAAAACAAATGCATTTGTATTTACAGTGACGAAGGGAGAAATCAACTTCCACAATGCTGCAAAAGAGAATGATTTACCAGCCATAGAAAAACTACTTACAGACAGGGTCGATATCAACTGTAAAAACAATGTAAGTTTGTAAGTTTTACACGGAAATTGATCTATTTGACATTATCCAAGTTTTGATTGTTACATCTGACAAAATTATTAGTCAATTTATTCCTCGTTGGTAACCATCTGCTATTTAATCAATAACGGACAATACTTTAAACTTGATTTTTTTTTTCAGTTTTTCGTTTGAAAAAAAAAGAAAAATATTTTGTTTAAAATATTATGATAAGATTAATTCAAGATATAACATTTTTCAAAAATTACTTAATCAGTAAACGCAAGTTATTGTTTGCTTAATCGTCTCTTATCAAAACATATCAAAATTGAGTAACTTGATAAAAAGTATGCTAAAATTGTTATGGTTTGGTACAAGATGTTATGAAGCAAGCCAGAAAGTTTAAATGATTGCTCGCCAAGGCTCGCAGAAATGAAAACTTCTAAGACTAGTTTCATAACCTCTCATGTGTAATGAAAATAATAATTTATTTAAAAATCTTGCGTATCTTCAATATATGACAACAAGTCTATCGTTTAATGTCTCGCATCAACACACACTTCTAAAAAAGTCACACAAATATAGCTTTCCTATCACTGGAAAGAAACTGAAGGCACGTTTTACATTCATTAATACTATCTGTATTCCCTTTGCTGCACTTAGGATACATCGTATCTGGCTTTTCATCGTAAACTCAATTGTTTCTTCAGCTCGATAGAACAGCTCTTCATTGGGCTGCTGCCAATGGTAATACAAGTATAATAGAGAAATTGATTGAAGGAGGAGCGGATTTAGAGGCCAAGGACAAGGTAACGTCGCCTAGAGATCTACTTATTATTTCTATATTTCCATATCTGTGGGAAAGCGTTAAGGCGAGAACCATCAATAATTTATATCTTCAAATCTGTTTTGGCCCGGTGCTGTGTGGCCTTCAATACAATATCAAATGACAAATGCAAGAATAATCACGGGCTAGAGCTACAAAGTTTTTTATTTCTATTTTCAATATGCCACTGACTTAAAATTTGATAGAGTGTGTGATTGATTATATTACATAGAAAGGATACGATTCCTTAAAGTTATTAAGAAATTTTCTCTATACTCAAATTATCTTTCATATATTCAAATATTTTATCTTTAATTACAATTCACAGTATCCATGGTACCCATAAGTAATTTTTTTATTGAATTATGGTCTTTCGTCATGCTACTACATAATTCAGTGCGTAACATTTTCTCTCGCCAGAAATATCAAATACATGCTATATGTATGGGTTCTAATAACGCAACTTTCATCCTTTTATTTATTACTTTCTTCTGTACATTTATGTGTACGTATGCTTGGCTACGGATCACGATGTATGATTCGTTGTCGATAGGTTATTTGGTAGCGACTTCTGTTTAAGTAATGTACCGGTATTTGATGATTCACTGACGACTACTTTTAGTTTTTCGACAACCGATAATACTGCATCTCCATCTGATATATTCGTTATCGCCTGTTTAGTTAATTTTGACCACCGATTCTAATAAATTCTTCTGTGATAATTCGGTGCAAACGCTTGTACATGATTCGTCGACTTTTAAGGATGTTTCAACCAAAATTAACTAAATGGCTTGACTATTATTAACTAGATATCTACTACAGATAATACCATATCAGCTATTGTTACCCATGTCTTAACTATAGATATAGGTTTATCGGCTATTGTTACCCATGTCTTAACTATAGATATAGGTTTATCAGCTATTGTCACCCATGTCTTAACTATAGATATAGGTTTATCAACTATTGTCACCCATGTCTTAACTATAGATATAGGTTTATCAGCTATTGTTACCCATGTCTTAACTATAGATATAGGTTTATCAGCTATTGTTACCCATGTCTTAACTATAGATAAAGGTTTATCAGTTATTGTTACCCATGTCTTAACTATAGATATAGGTTTATCAGCTATTTTACCCATGTCTTAACTATAGATATAGGTTTATCAGCTATTGTCACCCATGTCTTAACTATATATATAGGTTTATCAGCTATTTTTACCCATGTCTTAACTATAGATATAGGTTTATCAGCTATTGTTACCCATGTCTTAACTATAGATATAGGTTTATCAGCTATTGTCACCCATGTCTTAACTATAGATATAGGTTTATCAGCTATTTTTACCCATGTCAGCTATTTTTACCCATGTCTTAACTATAGATATAGGTTTATCAGCTATTGTTACCCATGTCTTAACTATAGATATAGGTTTATCAGCTATTGTTACCCATGTCTTAACAATAGATATAGGTTTATCAGCTATTGTTACCCATGTCTTAACTATAGATATAGGTTTATCAGCTATTGTCATCCGATGTCTTGACGACATATCAAGGTTCATCGGCTATTATTACGCTTATGTCGATTGTGGAGTATGTCGTATCGACTATTGTTACCTATATCTCGACTATTGATTACTGTTACCTATATTTCAACTACAAATAATTTTTAGTGCATATAGTTATTGTTTCTGATAAGTCGACTACAGATCATTTCTCTGCATCGATTGATACCCTTAAGTCGACCACAGATCCTGCTGTGTTATTTTTTATGTACACATAATATAGCAAATTAATGTTAACATATCTTATAATACTGGTTATTGATCACAATTGCAGACTTTCTTTGGTCACATTTAAAGTTTCAACAATTAAGTAAAACTGACAAGTCCTAGAAAGACAGAACGGCTGTAAGATGCACTTCGACTAATCATTTGGTTCTAACATGTCTAATTATCAATTTGTATTGAAAGGTTGTATTCACTTGTGTCTTTGGTATAGAATTAGTGTTCGGAAGGATGATATTTGTTTACAGGTTAAATCCACTCCTAAAATTGCCAAATCGTTATTCGTTTTTTTTCAGTATGGCATGCGACCAGTTTTATGGTCAGCCTGGTTTGGTCATCTTGATGCTCTTAAACTACTCATTAACTCTGGTGCTACTGCTAAGTGTTCAAACAAGGTGAGTTACATCTATTTTCAATGACGTATTATGTCAAAGATTAATATTATCATCAGTGTTGAACATTTTTGTTTTGGAAACTCAACACTGTCACATTTGTGTGCATTTTAAACATATGAAATAGAAATAAGTTATTTAAATGAAGCTCAATAACATAAGAAATTGCTACATGTAGGGATTTATAAAACATTTTTAATGTTCTACCGTTTAATAGTCCTGAAGATATTTTTGTATAATGCATTGATTCAATTTGTTCCGTGGTAAATCTTAAATATATGTACTGACGATTGGTCAGGTGGCGCAGCGATAACGCACTTGCCTATCACCTAGCAGTCCGGGGTTCGATTCCTTTAAAGTTAAAATTGTAATGGTTCACCTGCCTTACCACGTGGGTTTTCCCCGGGTATTCAGGTTTCCTCCCACATTGGGACCCCTCAAGCTTCCATCCGAGTCCACAATAGTGATAAATATGAGGTGAAAAACTTGCTTCGCAATTTTGTAAAATAAATATCAATTGATTATTATATTATTATTATGCCTAACCAATCTGAGATATATATTTAACCATTTTTGTATGTCCGCTCGTCGGTCATTCCTGTTACTTCAAAGTCTAAGTAAGAAAACTTGCTATTACATACAGACATATCCTCGACAATGGAATTTATTTTCCTGTTCACTCTCTCTCATCGATAAAGCACAAGTAACTATTGGTCTTATTCACCTTGTACTTTTTCAGGAGTCTCAGTGTAAATCTTTCTTTTGTTCATATTTTGTCCGAGACTTGTTGAAGTTGAATTTTGATTAAAATGACATGTTGATATTTTCTTGTGTTTGTGTTTCAGCAAGGGATGTGTTTACTCCATTGTGCTTCACAGAACAATAATGTCAATGTTATAAACTTTGTGCTGGAATCTCTCGAGAATGTAAACGTCAATGAGATGGAAAAGGTAGTACGTATACAAACAGTGTGGAAACGTTTTACATCCACTCATAGTATGTCAAGGTAGTATTACACAATAGGCTAAGGTAACATGATTGTAAGCAATAACAGTGTATCAATGTAATTGAATATCGATTGTAATTGTGTAATATAGTATTGTGGTGGTCTGTTGTTTCCGTTATACAATAAAGAAATAAGACACTTACATTTTATGTTTTAGGTCGGTCTACTTCTAGTGTATATGAAATGTTAAGTGCTTTGTAAAACTTAAGAGTGTCGATCACGAAGGAGTATTACATTTACGTGTTGATGAAATAATATAGAGCTGCTAAACTTATCTTTGTGTGTGCTTTATTGTATTTACATTTCTCTGATTAGGTCTATATTGATTTTACAAGAAAAATACACAAATATTGATTAATCGATGCTTACTTTTGAATATACACTATTCAGCAAATCGTTTTACCATGTCAAGGATATTGTTCTCGGAGTACTTTCGACAATGTCTAAGTCGATATATTTGATATGATTGTGTAACGTGTTACAGTTTTGTACGGCGGTAGAAGTTGTATCTAAACGAATTAAACATCACAGTTTTCTCGTATAATATCGATGGTTGTCCATGGTATGGAATAAATGGCTTAACTCGGGTCTTTGGGGGCATAAAAATAAATTCACTGGGGAGAACGTTTCTACAAACACAAGTAATATGGCGGTATAAATAAATTAGGGATAATGAATTTAGATAGATAAAGGTTTTAGACTCTTATGCTGAAAGCTGTGACTTAAGTAATATTTACTGTACACTGTACAACTCTATGTTGAAACAGCTTAGTGTAATCGTTAGTTCAAAGCGTTCATGATATTTATCACGTTAACCTTTTTTAGACTTTTGAAATTTCAAATGTTTATATCCGAAGGGAGAACGAACAGCACTACATCTCGCCGCGGAGGCAGGCCATTTAGAGACAGTGATGCGGTTAATAGACATGCAAGCCGATGTCAACAAACGTGATAAGGTAAAGATATCAAATACTCGTAGTAAGTTTTTTTTATCTATATCTAAATGGTTAAACACAAATTTCTTATTTGAAATCAGATTAGTATTTTATCTATATTTAGCATATATGAGACATTGTAGCTGTAAGTAAAACGTATGTTAGAATTAACAGATCTATATCTACATTTGGAGACATTATGTTTCCCGTTGAGGCTGAAGAAGAAGCATAAAGACTGCTAATAACTAAGTTATATCTTTTGCTGTATCAGCATTTCTTGATTTCAAAGTGCTGTCTATATATCAGTCTGGCTGCTACGTAATATCAACTCTGGTCTATAAAATCATCGTTTAGAAGTCGGATGAAGCCATTAGTGGTGAAATGTCTATCACATATATCCTTACATTAAGTGCCATAGTTTTGCAAATAGTAGCAATTATGACGCCTTTATGACGACGAAAAATAATATCGATAACTCGGAATGGTATTCGGGTTCTTGATATACATTTCATGTCTTTCTTTCAATGTTTGACAAGAAATCAAATATATCCTTAGCATCAAGTATATAAAGGATAATTAAAAAGTGGAAATTTTATAAAAAAAATTATAAACGCCTCTAAAAAAAGATAATTTGAAGTTACATCATCTTATTGATATCGCAGCTAATAGAAAGATATGATTGATGTTATGATATAGTCTTCGTGACGTTTATTTATAGATAATTTCATGTGATGCATTTCTCCTTCTTCTCAATTCGTTCCTTTTGCCATTGATACACTAACAGGCTGGTGAGACAGCTCTACACTTGGCAGCCCGTCACGGTCACGTCGAGGTTATTAAACGTTTGCTCATGGTGGGGGTTGAAATCAACGACAGAGATGTGGTAAGTAGTGTATTTCAATAGAGATGAGTGTGTTCCATTTCAATAGAAACAGGATGTGTTCCATTTCAACAGAGAAAAGATGTGTTCCATTTATTATAATATGTCTCGAAAGACATGTACACAATAACTTATAAATATGGTGTCTTAGTGATGTCATTCGAAATATTATATTTCTTTGTACGATATAATGCTGGGCGTATCTGATGCTCGTTAGTTTGCTTGTTGGTTCCGTTATTGTATACCTTCTCCTCGTTTGAAAATGTGACATAAGTTACTTGGAGTGATCAAGGTTTTCATGGTGGGTGTCGTGGATGAATTAGAAGACGTTTATTCTTCTGGAACATTATGTCTTATTCTTTATGTACTTTTTTTCAGGAGTCTCCGTGTAAATTTTTCTTTTGTTCATATTTTGTCCCAGTTTTATTGAATTTGAGTTTGGATTATGATGAAGTTGACATGTAGGTATTTTCTTGTGTTTTTTGTATCATATAATATAACATGCCCCACTTGTATAAAACATCTCAACTTGAGATTTCCTCAAGCCCAGATTTTCCTCAGCTAATATCTCCTTGAAAATATCTTGTATGAAAATTCCTCAAGGATTTTCAGGACATCCTAGCCGAGAACTTCCTCCTGCTCCTTGAGAAAAATTTATACAAGCCGTTTTTGAGGAGATATCAGCTGAGGAAAATCTCGACTTGAGGAAATCTCAAGTTGAGATGTTTTATACAAGTGGGGCCAGGTCTCGGGCGACGAGACGGATACCATTCAAAATATAATATATTTCTCAACGCATTGTTTATATGAACTAAATAATTGATTCCACTTGAAACATGGCACTTATTATCTACTGCATTACTCGTACCAAATTATATGAATGAATGCTTGCCTTATGTGCTATTGTATTGCTTCTGTAAAAGCTTTTTTACGACAAAATAAAATAGGAAAAAATGTTGTAATTTGTTGAATAGACATAAGTGCTTCATCGGATGATTATGATATTTTCTCTCAAATCAACAACATAAACAAATTATCTTAGAATATATTGCTTTACTCTATTTGTCTTCAGGATGGACGAACAGCATTACACATATCGGCAGAGAGGGGTCATTCAGATGTGGTTGAGGTGCTAGTGGAATATAACGTGGGCTGTAACGCTGAGACGATCGTAAGTAATATCTAAATATCCATCTGATACCCCATATAAAGACTACCTTGCGACTTTAATAACAGTCAATAACTACTAAATACTCAATATAGGCTAGACCTCTTTCTACTGTCAAACTATCGCTGGGGTATGCGTTTATGACATGTTGATAAAGCTTGGTCTTTGATTTGTCTGATGACTATGTTATCTTTCTAGTCTAATACACGCCGTTTTCTTCTGCCCATTACATATGCCAAGCGCAGAAGAGACATGTACGTTTTATCCTATTTCACCTTCTCATTTAAATGTTTTTTTCTTTGCCATACATGTCTTCACTGAACCTTTGTGCTGTATGCTGATAAAGTCAAACGATTCTTTCCGGGCAAAATTTCAGCTCATATCAGTAATCTCCTTTGGAGACAATGACGACAGCGTGCAATGGATTTCTTATTTATAAAAGATATAAATTATTAAATTAATTTTCATGATATAACGATTAAGTAGACCTTGTTTGGTTCAGTTTGAGATTTTGTAAAATTTCAACTTTGAATATGAAATAAAAGCATAGTCAGGTCATAGTGTAGAGAAATTGCGATTTTATTTAAATATTACCGGACTTTCGCATACTTCCTTCTGACAAGCACCTCTCATAATGTTCATTAAAGAATATACGTTTTTATTCCAGAAAGAGTTTACTCCCCTTCATTTGGCTGCAACACATGGTCATTATGATGTAGCCAAAACGCTTATAGAGCATGGTGCTAACGTCAACGCTCAGAATTTTGTAAGTTATCTCACCACAATCATTAATCATTAAAAACAGCACAATTTTTATTGTAATGATGTAACATTTGACATCAATGAATTGACTTCTCTTCTTATTCACTGGTGCTACATTGTATATATATATTGTTTTTATATTTGATTTTGATAGCAAGGGAATACAGCTTTACATCTAGCTGCCACGGGGAATTACAAAGAAGTCGCACAGCTCATCGTCGAGTCAAACGCACAAATTGACCTAGCAAATCTTGTAAGTTTTCATTCTATACACGACGTTAAGCTTTCCTTCGTGTAAATACCGAGAACATCTTTGTACTATTCTCTCGTCTACAGTGGTAAAAATACAAAACATTCTTTAAAAGGGATATGGTGTTGTCTTTCATTGACTTTTCAGTGTCTTTGTGGAGAGGTATATCATATATTTCCTATTCAATTACTAAGCTGCCTTATTGATACAGGTACTAGAATACAGATACCAGAGTGGTGCATCTTGTGTTACACGTATGTCTTGACATTGATAGAAAAAAAAACATATGACAAAATACTTGACTTAAAGGCCATTACATTTAATGCCTAACATACATTAATACAGAAAAAAATATTATGCTTAATCCTCGTCCCACATTGGTATTACATCTTAATCTTACTACTCCAGCATATACATTAACATTTGACAAGTCATACAATGATGAATTAAAACCTTTTGCATATACAATGCTTTAACAGAACATAAAGGAAATGTTATTGTGTAAATTGACAGCACAACGATTATTATGCGATTTTAATGACACGGCGGTTAATGTTGTATGATTTTAATAACAGAGCAGTTATTTTTGTGTGATTTTGATAACACAGCAGTCATTGTTGTATGATTTTGCTAACACAGCGGTTCCAAACATCTTTGCACGTGGCAGTTGAGAATGGGTTCCAGGATACTGTGGAAGTGCTACTCGCGGGAGGGGCCAGTCTCCATGCTAAAGAAAAGGTATCAGTATTATCTTGGCGAAAACTCTTAATTGCAACGTATATCTATTGATTTCCGATGTAAAAGCATTAAAGAAATTTTGTGATACTATTATGACAGTGAGTTCATAAAATATTGATTTCATCAAGATCCAATTGTCAATTATCGTTGTAATATCAACAAAGAAAATACCGCCGTCATGAAAACAAGATTTATTGCATTTTTGCTAGTGAAATAAAGAGAAATATCTCACTGATAGAGTATTAATTTTCACAAATGAAAGATAACATTGTTTTGTTGTTTTTCACAAGTTTTGTCTAATATGTTTTGGGATTTATTTTCACTACGAGTGCACAAACACTAAAATATTACAAACTTGTGAAATATATTTATTACTAAAGACACCATAAAATATCCTCTATTTCATTCAAACTTGTGTTAGAAAAACAAGGGCAGAATATGAAAAAAAAACATATTGTGTAAAGATAATAAGAACAGGTGTTGTGGAAGAATAAAGCTACATTAATTAGCCTTTCAAAGTTCATACGAACTGTTTCATTTTGTTTTCTAGTTAGGAAAAACCCCACTACAACTAGCGTCAAGAGGCAGTTTTGTGGCGATTGTTGACATGGTTATCAAGGCAGAACGGTACTACGCTGTGGCAAGGGTAGGAACATAGCAAGAGTTTAACATCCAACACAACATATAATTCTGATAAATTTCGTATTACACATGTAGCCTTTGAAGTGATTTTTTGGCAAGGATGGCGATGTTAGTTATGTCTTATTTAGAATGTCTCATATTATAAACGTTAATAATTTAGAATTAATCTTATTTTAACACTTCCTGTGCTTAATGTAGTGCGCTACAGTATGAATACGCTAATTGCAGATGTTTCACTACTCGTGTAGAAAATATTGTGAATTTCTATTATTGTTGAAACTTGTAAAAAAAAAAAAAATAAAATAAAGCGTTAAATTTGTATGGTACCACATTAAGTACGTATACACTACTCAATACATCAGGTATTAATGATAATCTAAGTCCAAAATGAGGAATTCTAAAGGACATTCATCAAAAATATTGACCGACAAATGTGTGTCCGTATCACGATATTACTAATAAAACGGTCAGCGTTACGTGTAGAACAAGAAATGATTAACCTCTCAGAAGATTTGGTTCTTCAATTCATTTGATCATGGTGTCTTTGAACTTTTCCTCTTATCTCATTTTCTATCGTTTTACAGCAAACTAATGCCTTTTAATGTTGTTGTATGTATTCTGATTCAATTCCCTATCGATATTCGCAACGTTTGGCGTTACAGAAAGATCACAATGATAACACATTATTTGGGAGAAGTGAACTAACGGATGTAGATTATCTAATTTTCCATGTGATGATGATGGTGTATATTTTGGGGTTTGTTTCTTTGTGATTCTATACTATATTGTAATTGATACTCTCCTAAGGACTACCACGAAAAAGAGCTAGACTATGTCGATCCGCACAGATACCTCAGACAACCCATCCATCCCTCATCCATCCAAATGAAAGATATCCTCTGGCGACTAGCCACAAAGCAACTGAAGCCAGGAGACTGGAAAAAACTTGCCATTCAATGGAAGTTTACAGCCGAACATGTTCGGGCCATAGAACATCAATACACAGGTTGGTCATATAATACACTTATCTGTCTTCATGGAACATACGTTATTGAATATATCTTCCATTTAGAACTGTATTATTGAATTATTTCATTTTCTTCGTGTGACAGATAGTGTCAGGGATGAAAAAAAACACAGGAATTAAGATTGTTTTTTATTTGTGATTTTTTTAAAAGTTTGTTTTTGTTTTCCTTCATTTTGAAGCGTTATATAGGTCTTACAGAGTCATTTCCTTTAAATGCTTTTATACTGTAGTAATCAATATCTTATCATTAAAACCTCTTCAGTTCATATCAGCTGTTGATAAGCAGAGTACAATTATCCCATGGATGCATTCAGGTGTCAAAACAAAATAAGCGAAAAAGGTATCGTTATCGTTATGCAAAGGAAAGAACGCACAACGTATGTATTTGTTGGTTAGGTCTTGCAATTTTTTACTTATGCTTTCGGATTGCATGTCTGGTTACCTAACCTAGCATTTGCTGGTTACTTACCAATTTTATTTAATTGTTTATATGCTTATCTCCAGGTACAAGTAGTTATAAAGAACACGGGTTCCGGTTGATGATGATATGGTTACACGGAGTGCGGAAAGACGAAAATATCATGAAACTTCTGTTTGAATCATTGGTGGCTATAGACAGACGGTTGCTGGCAGGTATGGCAAAATTCAAAATTAAAACTCACAGAATGCAAGAAAAATAATGTTATAATGTATCGGAAATGAGGATGATGATAAATTTGTTCATGGTACAGAGAACACCAGAGACTACAACACTATCAGCTAGACATGATATTTTATTCATCGTTGTAATGTTAATTATTCAGAACCAATACTTTTACTTAAACTATCTACTTCGTAATACTAGCTGTTATATTACGATATAACTTCAATTTCATTTTCAACCATCATCGTCATCATCATCATATTGTACATCTCACCTTCCTACATTTCTTTCCATAGTAGATATACACACGTTCTTTGTTTATTTCAGAACAAATAAGACGGCGTGCTGATTACGGTCACGATAAATTCTGTATGGGGAATGTGTGTAATATTGCGTAATGTTTGCTTCTATTATCGATTACCAGAAATCAAACCGCAGACAATCTGCTCGTATGCCAATGATAGTATGGTGCAATTTCTATCAGAAAACAGAACATCTCTAGGAAGAGATTATAAAATAATATCTATATTTTGTTAGAGCTACAAATGAAATATTTATATTTACATATAAATACGATACTACTAAATACTTTCAAATCTTCCTTGTTTACTTATCATTCTGCTGAATGTCTGGTTAGACACATTTTCTTGTGCATTGGACACGTCGTCTAACCAATTTTTAACTCACGTCATTTTTCATGGGCATCACTAAGTATCTCGTTGACTTAAACTTTTGACTCTACGTATTCGCAAATGGTCTGCTAAAATATGTACGGTGCCTTATATTAAGTTAAGGGCGAAGCATGCTTCGACGGAAAATCTGCCTGCGTGTCTTCAAAAGATATGTAAACCAAACGACCCGCCTGAAAGCATGGAAGTGCCACCTCTGTATGTGTTAACGTTATTCACTAAGTACCACACAAGCGCGATTGCGCTTCGTGTTTTGGCTTTTTAGTTCAGTTCTGCTGTTTAAGTGCCGTTTATATGTTCCATGTGTTTTGTTTTTTTTTTCAAATAAGTGTTGTTTACGTTGCGACCGAAGCTCTCTCATAGTTTATTTTTACTCACCAGAGATTTTCATTTTAAAATATATTCTTACAAGTTCTCGAACTGTACGAATCGACAGTAAGCTTCTTCAAACATATTTCAAATTATCATTGTATTTTGTTTCGAGACAGGTTTTGTGTATATCCTATATGGTAAGTTATTACTCTTTATTGACATTGTCATCATATTGGGTGTTGGTATGGGAAACGGGTGGGGTTGGGGGTAAAACTTTCCAATGCTCAATATAGGTTTACCTTTTTATTCCTTGTATGAATACCTTATAATTTGTATTTACTGTGAAAGATACTAAGAAAATTCAGTCGGACGGGTCATTCAAGTGAAAAATGGAGTGGCAGAAATAGTAATGGTTGTTATTTCACTTGTGTACGAAGAATTGTTGTAACTTGTAGACTACTGTTTAGTGATTAATAGTTGTTTGCTGGCACAAGTTATTTTGTATTACATTGTTGATTTCTCAAAATATAACAATAGATATATAAGATATATACAATATATAAGATATACAAATTCACTCCAAAATATCTTATATACCAACACAAAATGTTCCTTTCATTTATTACAGTCGATTAAAAATGTCTATCACTTCTGATTTTCAAATTCCCTGTTTCTTCGAAAAATTAACATACATGTACATTTTGATAACTAGTGCATGAAATCCACAATCAAATCCTGACCCTTAAGTTGCATTTGAAATGTATGTGAATATTGATGTCAAAATAATATATTGAAAATAATAGGATGTCAGTTTAGATTTCAAAACATTTAAATACTAACAAATAATTCTGACGCTTGGCAAGGTGTGTTATGGAGGAAATGTGCAATTAATCTAAGTTGGAGACACGATTGATTTTTCAATGTTCAATTTGAAAACATCTTTATTGTACAGGATGCCTTATGATTAAGGTTAAATGTTTACATGTGTGCATTTTTTACAATAGATACGAGTTCATTTTTGTCTGTAAGAAACTTAAGCCCATATGATATTTGCGCAGTTTTTTATTAATATCTTTACAAAACTTACTTTCATCTATTGTTATCTGTAGATGTAATCTAAGTTCGATTTTTATATAGAAATATTTCTTTCTTGTCTTTGTACATGAGATACTATGACTATACAATTATACTTTTGATTATTTTGTTTGTTGGATTGTGCATTTCAGTATGTTTGATACGTAATCCAAATAAATAGAAAACGAATACCAATAAATTCTAGAACTATTTAATATGTCCGTGTCTGATTTAAAACAACACAAAACGGCTACAGTTCAGACTACAGGATTGCATATTCTGTGTATACACAAACACTCATACCTTAACTATCCAATGTCAATTTATATACATAGATTATTGTTTTGACTGCGATATATTGGAGTATGCGAATCCGGACCCAACACAGTGACGTCCACCATCAACATAGATAGAATCTCCAGTTGTGCAGGATGCCAGGTCTGATGCCAGAAATGCAATCGCATTTGCAACTTCCTCTGGAGTTGGAAGGCGCCCGATGGGATGTGTCATATTTTGTGAAGTTGTAAACTTCTGCAATTTCTAATAGGCATATTTTTTATATCATATCTACTCAACTTATTTGATTTATATCGAAGAAAGAAAATATTGTTAAATGGGCATACCTTAAAGATCTTTTCTACATCTCCCAGCTTTCTTATATCATATTCCGTTATTTACTTTATGACACAGATAATTAATGTTCGATATAGTGTGAATCAAACGCATTAGGACATTGTTTTGTCTGTACCGGTCTTGCTATGTTTGTATATCGAATTTGTCAAAATTTTTCGGTTTATGATCAACTATTATAATGTTTCACACAAAGCTAACACAGCAACATAGCTCTTAGAGAACGGCTACCACATGAACATCTGTTCTTATTGAACTTTTTGCAGGTAAGTGAATATAATGTAATATGAATATTAGCAAGGATTTAATTTTGAATTATAATTGAGGTATCCTCTGCATATGTATATCTGACCGATTACAAATTAACAGGTAGGCTAATATGTCCTGCTTAAAATGGACAAGAAACATCACATAATTTTATCTGTTATATTTTTTTATTCTATCCTTAATTTCGTATCAATAATTCCACAAAGCCACTTAAATTTCTTAGATATCCAAATTTCATTTAGTACATACCTCAGCGTCTCCTTGTAGGAATTTATCATAAAAGTTTGTCATCACAACACCAGGCCTGAAATATTGAAACACTTTATATAGACATTCTATCTAGACTAATCAAGTCCGGATTGGATCGACCGTAATAAAAGTTTGTTAAATGATTATTTCTTACCTAACTTCATTTACTCGAACTCCAAACTGGGCCATTTCTAAAATCAAAAACAACATATAATGCACATTTGTGTCAATTACAAATTACATATCCGGTTGTGAATTAACATGTGAGTATAGGTTTAAAATATCACTTCTAAACAGTTCATAAATTATAACATCTAACTTTCCATAATCAGATATCAAAGTTCAATCTTAATTACATCTGCATATTGAAAATGAAATAAAAGTCTTAACGATTGAATCAAGAAACATTTACCTGTAGTGATATTTTAACAGTCATTGATCATGGCCAGAATTCGCAAAATGATAAATTCAATTGGTAAGTTTGAAATAACGGTTTTATATACGGGGACCCCTTGGTGAGCCCCTGGTTAGGGTATATATCAAAGTTATCTTACCAAGCGCCATTGTTTTGGTGAACATTGCCACCGCAGCTTTACTTATTCCATACACTCCACTCACAGGCATCTTGATGAAAATATATATGCATATAAGTAACATGTACATGTATACTATGATCCATCAAAATGATATGGGAATGTTTTATTTATCAAATTTTCAAACATTTTTATTTTTACATAGTGAATTTCGTCATTGCCTTGATGTAGTGCTTTCTTGTCCTTGTTACATGCAAATGCGAAAGGCGACCCTCATATATAATATCTGTATATGTACTTAGTCGCTATGCCTAAACAAGATTTATTTCATTTCATGACACTGGTGATTAACGACAAAAAAAGTAAATGTGGTACAAAATGTATTCATCCTTCAGCATTTGAAAACGTTTCAACCTTTCATAACTTTCAAATCCGAAGTTCTCCTTGGAAATGCTACGAATTGCCAAACAATACCAATTTAAACAAAGTCCAATATTTATACTTACCGCTTCCTCCGAAACAATACTTGCCAGATTTACTATGTTTCCTGAAATAATAAGAAATATATTACGGTTCTTAAGATTTTTCAAAAGACACACAAGTAAATAACACATTTCAATGCAAAGAGTAAGATACAGTAGAGACAACCAATGAATAAATTGCATCTTACTAGTGATGCTAAGGGCCTAAATGTTGTGACTGAAAAATCCAAAATTATCAACAGAAACGTGAGTTTCGTAATTTTCAAATATCAGATAATTTCAGAACAGCGTCAAGTACAAATTGTACAGAAGACACACAAGTAAAAAACATCTTAGCATATTTAGAGTAAGATACATTAGAGCCAAACAAACATGTTTTTATTTTGCCATATTCATTCCGTATATATGACAGGCACCGAAACTCGTTTTATCTCAAAGTGATAGACATCGTTACTCATTATCTTTATTGTATATTGATCAAAACTGATTTCACAGTAAATATGGCGGTAGCTGATTAACTGACATCTTCATTCTATTTTTTTCTCAAATAAATATGTTAAATTCATTATATTTGTTCCGATATGGACTAAGAAAAAAACACCTTTGGTAGCCTTAAGATGTGGAATGGCTAGTTGTGTTAAGTAAAGTTGTGCCTTTACGTTCAAGTCCATCGTGGCGTCATACATATCTTCAGGTGTTTGTGAAAGCATGGCAAATCGTCCAATGCCTGCATTATTGATCTGCAGAAAAATACAAAGACACATAAAGAAGACAGGGAATGTATAATTTGTGCTCCCAATCGGTAAAATCTTACGATTTTATAGCCATAGCAAAATAGAACCTATTAAAAGAACAAATAGGCTACAAACAATTGCGTGTTATCAGTCTTGGGCACTCAGCTCCATGGAACATTCTAAAGCATGAATTGTGAACTTTTGACCCACAAATTATTTATTAACTCGTCCATGTGGCAATAAATAAACATAACCAAAAGGTTCAAATCATTCAAAGACGAACAAAAACATACATCAAAAATCTAAAAACCGTAATGCAGAAAGTAAATTTCAACCAATAAGAAAAAATATAGCATTTGGTTTCCTCTTGATTTTACTACCAGATCATTGTAAAACATCGAACGATATGTTACGGAACAAAACCAGATTGAATGATTTAAAAGAAAAAAACATTGCTAGCCACTGTGTGCATTACCAGGTGTCTTTTGCATTCTATGTGGGGTCAATGTGACTAATATTGGCTTAAGGACAAACTGACATAATGTTTAACTCCTGCTGAATTCGCATATCATAATATCGAACACATTTCGCCCGTTCTTAGAAGGTGTCTATTTAATAAAAGTAATTATTCTTGCAAATCATTACAAAAGACACACAAGAAGATAACACTGATAAATATAAATTTAGAACAACAAAGTAGAGTCAAACAATTAATTAACCTTCATCATGCATCTGGTTTGTCCTTATAGGTCTCGCAAGTAAAGCTTAGAGCCTAGATGCTTAACCTGGGAGAGGAGACTAAGGAAAATCCAGCGAAACCAAAAGAAAATTCAAGATCTAAATCGGGGAGATGCATTAGATTCATAATTATGTGAATTTCGTAATTTTCATATATCTGATCACCAACCTGATTTGTACAAAGTCAAACCTAGGATGGAAGATACATCAATCTATTGTTTGGCTCTTGCTTGAAATATGATCTATAAGATGCCGCACATTTGTGTTTCTTTTGTACATTTTTTGTAACAGCATAATTATCTGTATAAATGGTCTACAACTAGACTTTAACTGTTTCGTACATTGATTAAAAGAAATGTGTATTAAACTCTGTTTGATTGTTCTGGTATACATTGTAAAAACATATATAACATTTGAATTTCTATGTTCGAGTATTTGCATCCCTAAGGAATTTCTTATGAAACTACAAGGGTGGGAGCACTGCTTTATTCTCTTACCAAAATATCGAGTCTACCGAATTTGGAAATGCATTCGTCGATTATTTTCTTTCTGCTGTCTTCGTTGGTAATGTTTGCCTCCACAGCAAGAACCTACACAAACAACAAATTGCCTTACTGGCATGCCCATCTACATGCTCATTACTCGTATCTTTATCACAGCCTAATTGTTTATGTATGTGTAATTAATATTTCGTCACCAGATATCCTGACTAATTTTATTTTGCAAGAAAGAAATCTTATGAAAAATGATCTTGAAAGAGGATGTGTACAAATTACTAATCATTTTAATTTCGAGTTTGTATTATTCGCTATTTTCTGGATATTGGAAAATCTTTAGTGTACGTTGGACTGTTTTACAATTTTTTTTACATATGATCATCAGCGTTGACGATTCAAGATAAAATAGTCAGTCAGACTTTTCCATCCAAACACTATTACATGTTCTCTGCAATTTAGATCATGAAAGGAAACATGCAAATCATTCTAAAAATGAAGCGCCTATCATATTGATCCTACGTCATCCCCTGTCAATCCTGTCTTCTTGCATTCCTCCAGCACAGCCTCTGCACCATTCAGATTGATGTCCGCAATTACTAACTTTGCTCCATATTTAGCAAAAAGGAGCGCTGTTACTCTTCCGAATCCTCCACCTCCACCTTAATATAGAGGAAAGATTATGATAAATCTGTACAGAGTGTTCAATGATGCATTGAACTTTGTAAGTAACGCATAGTTATATGAGGACCTTGAGAACATATCCACAAAATCATCAAGGTTAATCCAGAAATAAATACGAACAGTGAAAATAACACTATGGAAACGTTATAAAAAAACCACCACAGAAAAAAATAGACCAGAAGTTCATAAAGGGTTAAGCGTTTTATGATAGTTTCATGATCACTACTACCAGTACTGTGATTTCATATCGCATAATCCAATTGAAACAATTAGAACATGTACCAGATGTCAATATACTGGTCATTGAATGTAACACTTAACTACATAATGGAGAACAGATCACAAAATAAAGTTTTAATTCGTATGAAATTTGAGAAATTGAAAATTTGACTATGGGGTGGACATTTAATTCCTGTCTTATATTTCTCTATATTGAATCTGATATCAATTATATTTCTTACAAAACCACTCACAACTTCTGTTATAAAGATAAGATAATCTTTAAGGGTCACTATTACTGCATGCACCTTGTCTCTAAAGAAAGCATTTAGGACCTTCCATCTACCAAACGTTTCGTCTATTATAATCAAGCATTACAGGGGATGGAAGATAAAGTACAATGGTGTCTGTTTGAAACTGAAACTTTTAACTTTTTAGACATCTAAGTGAAGTATTTTTTTTTTTTTTTTTTTGATGGTCTAGGAGGAGGTCAATGATTTCATTGATGACGCAAGTTAGATATTGACCCCTTATTCGTCAGAGCAGCTTGGAGAGGGAAGCATGCCCTAGTTTACCTGGCAGCAATCGCTACAACCCAATATACACACAAAAACTGTGATGTTTTACAATGTAAATCTCACTCTCTTTTTTCGTTAATTTTGTTTTCTCTTTAGACTAATAAATATAAGCAACAGAATTATCATAATAGATGATCGTAGACGATCTGGTTGTTGTGTCTACTATTAGCATTTTACGACCACATGTTGTATGTTGTAAAGCTGTTTCGTGTGTTCAGTTTCTGTATATTATAATGACCTGATAGAAGCCACATGTTGGCTTGATAAATAAAGAAATTCAACATGTCACTCTTCATGTTGTACTCTCCATACTTCTGGAAAATTTATTGGACATGAAGTGTTTGCTACTGTTTATATTTCAGCACCTACTTTGTGTAGATACTTGTATAGATACTGAATATTCGTGTTCTAATAGATGACATATGTAACTTTGACAAATTCAGATTTAGACTGTTTTCATTCTCTCTTTTATTGTGTTATTCTTGTTATAAGTGGAGAGAGATTATCAGTAAATAACAAGTGTTTGTATTAAAATCCCGCACTTCAACTAGGTAGAAAACACTGATATCAACTATCATTTACGAACTGTAAAAGGAAAAAATAAAGAATTTTCGATCAATTGAAGTTTTCTGTTGATCATCTCATTTTTTTAACAATCTGTCTGTTACATGTGTTATATGGGCCGCGGCGACTGAGAGGTAGAAACATCTGACCATCTTTATCAGTAGTTTAAGGTTCTACACTGTTGGTGTTTTTTTCTGCGGGATACCGGCTTCCTTCCACCACCCAGATCTGACATGCCCTTAAATTACCCTGGTTGTTAAGAGAACGTACAACAGTAACACTTAACTAAAACAAGTATGCGATAATAACAAAATAAGCTGAACATATTATGTATATATGCGTAAGGCAATTGACCTACATACGGTGTGCTATGCAGCCCGGATACGTGAACATGTTACATGTCGTCGGCTGTTCGAGATAAGCACCCATCCGAAGTCACTTGTGTACAAGTACAATCATTTCATTGTTATAACAATGTATTAGCGTTATCATGATGCAGATACAATAAATGTAGCAATTCTGATTATTGAAATATTTCCTACATAATCTATAAGTTGCTATATGTATAACAGGATTGCGCTCGGCAACATACTTAGGTTGCTGAAGGCGTCAGCTAAATATTAATACATTCACTGTGACATTTCGGAGCAAATACCTGTTCATTAATCACATTTGTATTACCTGTGATGATAGTGACTTTGTCTCGGAGGGACTCCATCCTCAGCTTGTCAGATATATCGGACCGTTTTTTTTATAAACTACCACCAAAGTCTACACAATTTGTGGATAGAGTAAATACGTGCATAGACTGATAAAGGAAGATTTGATACGGGATTGACTTAACACATGCGTACACAAATATCCGTTTTATCTTGATATTTATGCAAGTTGATATCGAGATGTGTTGCGTGACTAACAATAAAGAAATATCAGTACGTTGGGATATTGATTGATGTCAGAGGAAGTCAATAAAGTAAATTACGGTAACATTCCAAAATGGTACTGATTATTCGTATAGTACTATACATACAAACAATACAAAACTATATAAGGAAGAAAAAGAATTAATAGAAATACTACAGAAATAATCAAACTATATTCGTTTATTCTATACTATTTTATGGAATCGAAATTTGCTTCAAATATGGTTTCAATCTTTGGTTGCTAGTCATGCATTTGAATTTAATTTTTTTTTATAAATATCTGTCCAGTTTAGTTGTCTGACATAATAAAGATTTTGTCTGACTACATAACATCTAAATAAATAAGCAATAGGACAGATCGCTGTGATAGTGAATATATTGACTTTACTACTTAGCTGATACATTATTCATACATCCTACAATTTCACCTAGAGTCCGATCATGTTATCGCATATTTGCTTTGTGTCAATACATATATTACGTTATTATTTGGGTCGACTCGCAAGTCTGAGTGAATATTTATCTGTAACGACTAAGCTTTAATCGGACTGAAAAAAGAGTAAATCATCCTTTTCTTTTTAAGAATCAAATTTCAAATTTTCTCATTGGTGTGATTGATACCTGAGAATAAGTTATGACTATTTGATCTAGATGAGATATGTTGGATTTTGGACCAAAGAATAAAAATTTGATTTGGTCTAGACAATCTCAGGATCACTTAATTCATGCTTGATATCATTGCCGCTCTCACATTATGTTTCGGGTCAAATTTGGTTGAAATCTACCAAGACATTAAGAAGGAGTAGCGTTTTAAAGAAATATTGTCGAATCAACTTTTCTGAATTTTAAGAAATAATTTTCTATCTACCATAAGGTTTTGTGCCACATTTGGGTTTAATTCATTAAAGCCTCAAGGAAGAGCAGCAATTTGCAGCAAAATCATTGACTTATTTTCCCTAAGGGCCATATACGTTTTCTGAATTTAAGAAATTGTTCTTCACTTTCAATATTGTTTTAGACAAAATCTGGTTGAAAGTTATTTAAGCATACAGAAAGTGTAGCAATTTTTATTAAAATATTGTCTAATTTCCCCCCATCGAGGTCTCGACCCACGTCCCTAGGGGCCAAATCAACTTTGTGAATTTAAAAAAAAATGATTAAACACTGTCGATGATGTTTCCGAGGTGATAATGTTGAAATTCATTCAAGCATTCAGAAAGTGAAGCATTTTGAATCAAAATGTCGTCTAATTTCCCCAATTAGGACCTCACCCAATGTCCCTAGGGCTCAAATCAACTTTCTGAATTAAAGAAATGATTCCTCAGTCTTAGTGATGCTTTTGTCCAAATTGGGTTGATATCCATTCAAGCATTAAGAAAGATTGATATTTTGAAGTAAAATATTGAATAACTTTTCCATTGGAAAAACCAAAATTTAACAGGATAAAAAGGTATTACGTTACCATTGCACGACCTAAGCACCCTTATAGGGGCAGAGCTTGTTACCATTCAAACAGAAAATGTACGTTGCCACTTCATCTTCCACTGAACCTTGCCTAATAGGTTGAACCCCGCCACCCTACTTTCTCCTAGTCAGTTGATAAAGTGTATGTCTTCAAGTGATTAAATGTTATGTTTTACCTTTACGATTTCCCCTATTGATAATGACTGCAGACTGTCAGATCGCCGTTACCATCCGTAATTGGTGTAGGTTGTTTCTTGTTTCGTGTAAATGTATCCTGTTTACCTTTGGTGTATAACACAGACATATTTATTTAGACAATCAAAGATATTTTCCCTAAGGTCAAATGTTATTGTCATTTAGTTGAGGCATCACCTAGTCAGCTAGTCTCAATATTGGATAAACTTTATACTCTTTACTTAACAAGTCCGCCCTTTACTCTATCAACAAGGATCACTCATAATTTGGGTTTCCTTCCTTCTTTCAGCCAACTTTGTTTTCCAACTTATTCCTGCTGTATATAAATCTATGTATTGCTGAATAAGTCATGACGTATTATTCATGAATCATTGATTGAAACCTTGACCCTATCAAACCAAGGACTGATTGGTCATTTTTCCCTGACAGATGCTAATTCAAACAGACACATACATTACTTCCCCTTCGCTAATCGTCGGTCGATGCTTCACTAAATCGGAATGACATCCCGAAACTAAACTGACCTATCCTGAGAGGAAATTCTTGAATGCCGAAAAAATAGCCCACAACGCCCTTTCTTCATACAATTGCATGATATAGTAAAATGTCTTTTTCACTAAAATGGTCTGTTACTATTAGGGGGTATGTTTACTGAGGAAAATAAATGTAACTAAATAAGATAAAAAGTAAACCATTTTTCACTTCATTATCAAGAACAATCGTATACTTCGCCAATGTTTTCATGAATTATGTTCACTTGCTACATGTTTGCTATACATTTTATCCATTTTTGTGCGTTCTGTATTATGCAACCTATCAGTATAATGTTTAAATGCACTTGTTTTTGTGCCCTACATGTATAGTTTCCAGATTCATGATTGACTCGTGTTGCCCAGAACCAACAAAGCTGACTGCTTTCCTGGGGCAGATTTTCTTTAAGATCATTTTAACTGGATAGATATCTTGTTTTGATTTGCATTTCATTGAACTGTTTTTACGTTAAGGAAAACATCATACACAAATGTAAATAGACACATTTTACTAAATATTTTAATCAATCATGCTACAGGTACATATACATGATGACAAACTACGTTAAATCATCACGAAATTAACTTCCCATATAATGTCATTTGAACAACTCCTGACATGTACACCGTCAGGAGAAAAAAAATCCCTGTTAGAAATAAATGAATGACAAAGGAACCAATGGACTTGTAGAACGTATCACTGCGCCTTTAAATGCGGATTGTGCCTTGCGCCAACACAGTGGCGCCCCCCATCCACGAAAAAGAAGTTTCCGGTGCTGTAGGAGGAGAGATCGCAGGCGAGGAAGGCTACGGCTTTAGCAACCTCTTCCGGAAGTCCTAAGCGTCCAAGCGGGTGTTCAGAAATGACGCTCTTCATCACATTCTAAAACACAATATCAAACACATATCGAATAAAGACACAAAACATAACCATGGCTATGAGAATACCTTAAGAAACGTGTTCTATCAAATGTTTCGGTCGTTTAATTTATATAAATGTATGAAAAAGTTAATATATATTTTGTTCGTCAAACTATACGTACCGAGACGTTTTCTCCAAAGTCAACATCGTACAGGCCAGTATGCATCGTGCCTGGTCTGCAAATATGATATGGATAAATCTATATAGAATCCAACACTTATTTCTAATAAATGGACTTTTTGTGTTTGTTCTCGTTTATAAAGATCAACATTAGGTATGGCCTTACTAAATCAAGCCATAGAACGTAACAAAATATGCAAGGCATGTACAAAATTGATGACGATGACCATCGCTAAAACATTTTAGAGAATAAACAAAAGATCAATTGCTTATGCTAGAAAGTAATATTCACCACACTAGATTCACGCGCAAATATTACTCACCGCACCGAATTCACGCGCACTCCAAATTCTGCCAACTCTGTAAAGAATAGTTTGAAACAATACCGACACAGTTTTCTTCAAAACAATGTTTACATTTCTATGTTAGAGACGGCACCAGCATTTCAAATGATGACAATCTGCTGCTAAGGCAAGGATTGTACAAAAGACACAAATGAATAGCACATATTGATAATTTAGAGTTGGACACTTTAGAGCCAAACAATGAGTTAAACTGTATCATGCAGCTGCTTCGTCATTCAAGGACCCGTCAGTGATGCTAAGGACCTACATTTTGAAACCTAGGGAACATTGCTGTAGGTTTATTTTCTGTAGTGCTGTTTTCAAAAGGCCTCCTACCTCACTAAATGGACTTGAAGGACCATGGAAAGATTTACAAAAGACACATAAGTGAATAGCACATTTCTTAATTTAGAATTAGACACAGTTAAGTCAGACAATGAATTATACTGTATCATACAGCTGTATTGTCCTTCTAGGACTCGTCAGTGATGCTTAGGGTCCAACTTATACAGCCTAGGATGCGACTGAGGAAAATTCAACATCTAGACGAGGAGCTGCAGCAGTTTTATAGCAATATAAATTTCGAAATTTCATATATCGGACAATGTACACGACACGAAGTTGTACATGAATAGAACATTCACATTGTTGTCTTATAAATATAATATATTGATGTATTGAAATTATCAATATTCCACAATATCATTTAATTAACCAGGAACTATAAGCTAACGATACTAAATAATTAAAATAAATATAATGAGGGTAAATTACATACCAATTGCAAGCACTTTCGTGGCACAGTCAATGCCTGCTTTAGATATACAGTAAACACCTGCTGGTGCTACCTACAAAACCAATCAAATCATAAATAAACGCTGTGGATATAGGAGCATTGGCAGCTGTTACATTATTTCTACCTAACTATACTGTGGCTTCAGATCATCGGGTTTTAATGAAGCGGGCCAGAAATTCATAATTTTTTAAAATCTTCTATGGTAGTGGCTAATACGTGTTGCTTATGGAGGAAATAACTAATGTAATGTAAAGAAAGATGTTGCAGAGAATCGTTCTACAATATGTATCGAATGCTTTTAATCAAAGGAATAACATTAATAAGCGTCGCCTTTGATGTCGTTAGGATAAAATAAGGCGTATATTTTATTTCTACTGTATGTATTGCATGCGACATATAGATAAACATATCTGCATCTGATTCATCTGAGCTTAATCAATAAATGTATGCATATATTTGCATTTGCTCTGGCATCCAATGCATAGTGAATGCAAAGGAAATAATGTATTTGAAAAAAAGTCGTGTGCCATTTGGTAGTGTTTTGTGTATTATGTAGTTATCCGAACAACGGGAAAGAAAATCATATCGGGAAATTTCGTCAACACTGCAATAGGCATATATACTTTGCTTTGAATTCTGGTAAGATTGATGTCTAATTTGTAAAAAATCAAAACCTGTTAACAAGATATGTTTAAGTAGTGATGTACGATCCTATGTAAAGCCGAGAAAGATACCGGTAATTCTGCTTAGAGTTCTCACCACTGGCACACCGTGACGACCTAGTCATTGTATTCCGTGATATAACAATTACTCTGAAGGCGTTAAGATAAGTCCAGCGTATCTTATACTTATATCAAACCGATGGGTAACGAATGCCAAGCGTATTGCCAGTTTTCGTAACGTATCATCAATGTTGTTTAACCTAGGTTTTCCCAGTGCGTGTATATCTTTGTCAATCAATCTTCGCAAACATAATCTCGTGTATCAGATATCAATATGGTGTCAATATAAATACTGATATTAAAATCGTGAAGGTCGAAAACAAAACAAGAACCGAATGAACTCACCGCCTCTTCAGCAACTATGCTGGACAGATTCACAATTGTTCCTGCAAAAAAATAACATATACATAAAAAACATATTCTGATGTCAATTTCTATTTATTATATAACATATAGACGAGACATCTAAAGATCTTGACACAGAAACCATACATGTATTACCTTTCGTCATTTTGAGATAAGGGACGGCGACTTTTGTCAAGAAAATTTGAGCCTTCAGGTTGACGTCCATTAGGAAATCGTACATATTGTCATCTGCTTCCAGCATACTCTTCTTACGGTAAACACCGGCATTGTTTATCTACAAAAACAAAGATGTTGACGTTAATGTTAATCAGTTTTGATTTCTCTATGTTATCTCCTAGGTTTCAACATTTATTTATCACCGAAGAGACATAGAAAGAATAAACAGCTGTGTGATGCATTTTAATTCATTATTTGGATCTGCTGTATCTGATTTTGAAGGTTTATCAAAAATTGTTGTTTACTATTATTTCTGTGGCTTTTGTAAACCATATAAATGTTCACTGTTGGAAACTTTTTCATTACCGGTCTAACGATAGGTTTTACAATATTTCAATTCATCAGTGGGATATTTAAATGTGGGAATGTTTAAGTAATTACATATCATTTTGAGTTTTAATCCGTCTCCGAGGTTTGCTACATCCAGCATGATATGGTTTAACTGATTCGAATGCAGCTGCGACTCAGAATATACACAATGTTTTTATTCTAACTCCATTAAATATTTAAAACCATTCACACATTAGACGTTTTGGTTTTGAAATCGATTTCTAGAAATATAGATATTGTCAGACGAGTCCTAGAAAAGTTTTCAATAATTTGGTTATATGGAAATTTATTCTTAAAATATGCTATTATCTTTGTCAGTTTTACAATTTTCCATTACTGAAATACATTTGTGTAAATCATGGTTTGATAAACCAGTTAAAATGGATTCAAATGATACAACAATACCAGGATCCATAATTTTACAATACATATGAATAAAAAATGCAAACTTTTAATTATTTTTCTTTGTCTTTATTTTTTATTCATTTGTTATCATCGAATGTACTCACTTTGTTTATTGTTATAAGTAACTAGCAATTTAACAATCGACTAAATGTCTCGTTTTTGTCATCAAAATCAAATAGGATTTAACACGATGGTACATGTAGATCAGATCGTGTTACACTCGAGCTCGGATCATATCGTGTTACACTCGAACTCAGATCAGATCGTGTTACACTCGAACTCAGATCAGATCGTATTAAACTCGAACTCAGATCAGATCGTGTTGCACTCGAACTCGGATCAGATCGTGTTACACTCGAACTCGGATCAGATCGTGTTGCACTCGAACTCGTATCTGATCGTGTTACACTCGAACTCAGATCAGATCGTGTTATACTCGAACTCGGATCAGATCGTGTTGCACTCGAACTCGGATCAGATCGTGTTACACTCGAACTCAGATCAGTTCGTGTTACACTCGAACTCAGATCAGATCGTGTTACACTCGAAATCAGATCAGATCGTGTTGAACTCGATCCCAGGTCAGATCGGGTTGTCCTCGATCCCAGATCAGATCGTGTTGAACTCGATCCCAAATTATTGTTTTCTTCTTGTACAATGATGTCTTCCGAGTGAAATAGCTTCTAGAATTGAATATAAAAATGTTTCAGAAAAGTAGAATATTGCTCTCACCAAAATGTCTATCCTTCCAAATGTTCGCACGCATTCCCCTACCAGATTTACTCTATCAGCGTCTTTCGTGATATCACATTTAACGGCTAAAACCTAAAAAAAAAGAAATATCATATTATTCAAATGTTTCTACACTGAAAAACAAACTCTTGACACTATACAAACATTCGAAGCAAGTATACAACTAAGTTTTCGAATATGCATTTTCATCATAAAACCCTTTATAACAATCAGTTATGTGATCTTCTTTCCATTAACTTCTGACCAATTTTTTTTACAAGTTAAATATAAAAGAAAAGCTATATTCAACAGAGAACGAGTTATCAAACCTATATCAACTGGTAACTAAAAAGCGATATAATTTACATGGACAAGTCGTACTGTGTCATAAAAAGAATGTCGGCACTTATGACGTCAATCTCTACTACACAATAGCATTTAATTTGGCTCTTCACCACGATTTACCTACAGCTGAACCTCGTTAACTCGAACTCTACTACCTCGAAGACCTTTTCAATTCGAAGCCTTTTGTCGGTCCCGGCCAAATTTTACACTAAACATTCGCACTAACTTAAATCGAATACTTGGATAACTCGACATTTTCCCATATTCCTGTCGACTTCGAAATAACGAGGTTCGACTGCACTTTTATATATGACTCAATTTCGTTTGCTATCAAAATATAAACGAACGATGTGCTTTTTAGTACAATGTTTGTGTATAGGGCATCTATATACCAAAATGATAACTTAAACAGAACTAATGTTGCTTTTCAAAATATTTTATATATAAGATGCATTTCTTAACAGCATCAAGAAAGATGTAAGGTGAAGTCATGTCCAATATACCTACAAGGACAAGACAACTGTGGTCGTTTAGTTACCTGAAGGACGAGACAACTGTGGTCGTTTAGTTACCTGAAGGACGAGACAACTGTGGTCGTTTAGTTACCTGGCTCTTTTTGTGGCCGTTGGTGACACATTCAGCAGCCACTGCCTCGGCTCCTTCTAAATTCATATCAGCTAGAACTACTAATGCTCCATATTTGGCAAACAGCAGAGATGTACAGCGACCGAAACCGGATCCGGCTCCTTGTTATACACAAAACAAATAATAATTTAATATATATTCAGATACAATCATACGAAAGCCTATTAGTGTCACTTTGAAAAACAAAAAAAAAAACCCTTTTTTCTCGTTAAAACGCGTTAATTATCTCGTTATAACGCGTTAGTTATCTCGTTAAAACGCGTTAGTTATCTCGTTATAACGCGTTAGTTATCTCGTTTTAACGAGATAAAATGCGTTATTTATACAGTTATCTATCTGAGAGATGTGACGTTTACGGTCAGGCTTCGGAATGAATTCGCTTATTTCTTTCGTGAAGAAGCTATCGGATGAAGGGAGTCAGAAGATGGAGAAATTAACTTGTTAATTGATATGTTTGCTTCTCAAATGTAAAAGCTAGTTTCTAGCCTAAAGACAGGACCAAAAAATAATTAACGCGTTTTAACGAGATAATTATCGCGTTTCAACGAGATAACTAACGCGTTTTAACGAGAAAACTAACGCGTTTTAACGAGATAACTATCGCGTTTTAACGAAATAACAAGCTAGTTTTAACGAGATAATTAACGCGTTTTAACGAGATAACTATCGCGTTTTAACGTGATAACTAACGCGTTATAACCAGATAATTAACGTTTTTTAATGAGAAAAAAAGTTTTTTTTTCGCTTTTCAAAGTGACACTAATAGGCCTTCGTACAATCACCACCAATAAATCTGTCGTTTTTCATCTTTTAATACATCATATACAAGTTTGTTTTAAATTCGCTCGACTAAATTGACTTGGTGTCATTGCAATCGTTTGCAAATCGTATTTACAACGAAACTTGGATTGGTACTGGTATACATACAAGGATCTCATGGATAATTAAATGCTTAGTTTTTGATAACTAAACAGAACGTGGCAGAACAGATATGAATGTGCCCACATGACCTACTATATCTAAATACTTACTGCTACAGTAGGTTTCCTTTGTCCTAAATTCAGGGAGTATACTTTAACTTCTATTTATTTAACATCCTACAAATATTATAAAGATTACCACGTGTTGGTGTATTTTTTTCAGAATGCAGATTAAAGGACACCGGACACTTTTTTAAACGTTTTTAAAATCTCAAATGAAAGGTTTCTCAAAGTTATTTAGAAAGCGAGTGTTTAGGTTCATCAAGATATACCGCATTGCTAATTTCCAGGCCTTCAAAGTAACTGTTAGGATTTGCTGTGATTTCACGCGGCACTGTGACATCATCTGACCGGGAAGATCTCTCCTTGTAAGCAATAGGATTTAGATGTGTTGTCCAACACATCCGAAATTAAAATTTGCCGACGTGAACATATATGAGACAAAATTCGCTGTCTATATGAAACGATTTGAGCGAAAATCATGATATTCATCTATCTCTGAGTATTTTACCAACGTAATACTACACCATATGACATAAAGCAAAGCGATGAACTGTACAGACACGTGTGTGAAAATGTCTATGTAATATTCTATCCTGCGATCGCCATCAATATTAGCTATGAGATATCAACATTAAAGATCTTCTGTTTTGGTTTATTTGATTTTCAAAAATGATAATGGGCGCTTCGATCTTTCCGCTCAGTAACATAATTGTGTTGTCGCTCCCATACTATTTGACTGTTTGATGTGCATGTTTCATTTTTTTTTTCTGTTATCTTCCAATCAAGACAACAGGTCAACACACACTGCACTATGACAAGACAACAAAAGCAATCAACTATTCTGTTTGTTGGTTCCCCTTTTCACAACTGTATTATTTCATTTCTGCTTTTTACCCCTTCTTATCTAACACATATATCATAAGAATCGATCACACTGATTTTGTTTTGAATAAAAAATCCATTTAACGTTTGAAAAAAGAAGTTAAACAAGAGTTTTAGATGGTCCATGGACATATGTGCTGAGCATTATAGTGGCCGACTATCGAAAGAAGGTCATCAGTGAGGTCACAAGTCCACCAGCCTCGTTATCGCTCACAGAATATGCTTAATCAGAACACTCAAATATCGGACGACTTTTTTATCATCTCGAAGGTCAGTTACGTTGCCGTTGGGAGGGGCAGCGTCTTGTGAATTTCAGGAAACGTTGATCTACATAAGAGGCAACTATAAGATTATGAAAGTCGTGTCCTGTGTCCTTTAAATAGTGGAACATTTCTTGAAGAATACACAAATTAAAAACTTCTAACTGTTAGTAAAGCCATGTCTCTTACAAGACTTTTGATTGTTCCAAGGTTTGTTATTGTCTTAAAACTTGTCAAATTATCTTTCAATGCGTCTTACGGCATGTAAATTGGTCTTGCAACATATCTATTATATAAAACTTCCAAATATCAACAAAAATTCAAATAGTGGCACGATTTAGAACATAAATGCACTGGACTTTCTTTAGAAATAATCAGATACATGAAATTTGATAGGCTCATTACAGCCCCCAATCTAGATTTTAGCAATTCTTTTAATCAATTGGGATTTCCCTCGGTCGCCCCCTAGGTTTCACAGTCTTGGCTCTTAACAACACTAACACGTCCTAGAAGGCCGAAACACCTGTATGATGCAGTTTAATACATTGTTTTTTCATTACTATCATTATAGATCTACATTGAAACGTGTTATTCGAATTTGAGCCTTTTGTCCAACCTAACTGCACTTGTCTAATTGTCTGGCAACGTTGTTCAATTGATACTGACTTAGAATGGTCTTTATTTCAAACCCTTACTAAATTGCTCTTGTTTTCATGTTGTCAATCAATGAAAAAAGCCCTGAATGAATTACAAAATAATATGTTTTTGCTATTGAGCAGTGCATAAAGGTATTTCGACAACGAAACATGACGAACATGCAAAAGCAATCTCCCAGTACATATGTGTGTATTCTCTTCACACCGATATTCAGATTCTACATCGTAAGTACCTGTGTGTGATTTTGCATAATATCATAAAATAAACTGGAATATTTAGAAATGATGTTACATGTATCAACATAACGTTTATACCTATATTTACCTGTAATAATAGCAACTTTATCCTTCAACGACTCCATTGGATTCTTAAGAAATGAAACACGTGCGACAACTGCTGGTCTTCTGGTTGAACGAGTTCCTAAGTCTCAAGACTACGATGACCTTCACTGGATACGACAGACAAGATAAAATTTGTTTTCTGATAGAGAGTCAGGAATGCGGTGTTAATGCAGAATGAATGCCTTATAGTTTGCTGACCTAGACGGTCACATCGAGATCCGAATTCATGACAAACAGTAAACTACTTGATATGCACGAACACAGAGTTAAATATTGCTTAAGAGTTTTTTATGAGTTTTTTAAATTATAATGTGATATTTAATACAAGTCGATTTTCATGCATCATTTCCATTTGAGCCGTACCTGGAGCTTATCGCCCCTATTGATTACTTACAATTGTTAATGCATTGGCATATTTAACGATAGTGGAACTTGTCAGTATGTTTTGCCAATCTTGTAAATGACTTTCAAAAAAAACAAATAAACAATTTTTACAACAATAACCACATGAGACACTGAGATGAGAGTTCATACAGAGATAATATGTTAAATACAGATCACCGTAGAGATTGCAGTAGTGTCACTACAGATTTTCAGAAGGAGGAAACGGTATAATACTCGGTCGAAAATTTTAGAAAAAAAAATAACAATATATATACTGATATGTATCTTTTTTTTTTTTTTTTAAATCAAAATCATATATATATATCTATATGTATTTAGATATTAATAATAGTTTTATCATGAAGAAATTATTGAGTGATTTATCTCGGTAAGTATATATATATATATATATTTATATGTCAGTAAGTTGATGTTATGTAGTGCATGTTGTAAACGTGATCACCTTTGATAAGACAGCTATGTACTTTTAGATCACATGTACTTTTAGATCACGCGTCAAATCGTGCCATCTTAAGGCGATATTGGTCTGTAATTGTAGGTAATACTTTATTCATTCTACTTTAAAAATAGGCATGACATGCCCAATTTATCATGCTCCAGGAAAAAATGCACAGGAAGAAAGTGAATAATCAAATAGATAATGGTACGGAAACTTCACTGGATATCATTTTAAGCATTTTATACCCAAGGGCAGCATGGCCTGTTGCTTTTTTATCATTTGATATATTAATAATTTGTAAAATTTCAATAAAAATCATCTTTATTTTAGACAAAGTGCAATCAGTACGAACGCCTTTCAAAAACTGGTTAATCTTAGAATTCATATTAAGTCATTTTCTGTAAAACAGATAAATAGATAGAGCTAATGAAATTCTTCAAAAAATTCATATTTTCAACGCTGTCCTTGCTTGATAATTTCATGTGAAATGCTGTCTAAGATAACGGATGGTGGATCAAGAGAGTAAATGAAAGGGAAAATAACCCCATAGAAGAACAGGACAATGGACAGAATGCGATCAGTTGGGTACAAAACGGAATAATAGTGGTCCGAAACAGCAATGAAGCATCGTGTTTGTTTCATGGAATACCTGGGAAGTTTTTAACATAAAAGTATATATACAGATATTGTATATATATATATGAATATACACGAATGTATATGTATGTTTCATTGTCGTTGATTCTGTCGTTGTAAACTTTGTTCTCATTTGAGAACGTGACATTACTAACTTTGTTTTGATGAAGAGTTACATGGCGGGTGTCGTCGATGAAGCAGAAGACGTTTACACTTCCGCAACACCTGATCTTATTCTCCTTGTACTTTTTTTTCAGTTTTCAGTCTCCTTGTAAATCTTTCGTTTATTCGCATTTAAACTAGTCTTATTGAATTTCTGTTTGGATTATGATTGTGTTGACATGTTTGTATTTTCTTTTTGTTTTTGGACTTTGTACATTAAGTGTTAGGAGGAAATTGGAGGTGAATATACACATAACATGAAGGTTCCTCTGAATCTAACACCAGACATAAGACACTTTCACAGATCCGATGACGTTCCTCACTTTAATTAAATATGTTAACATTCTCTTGTTCAATGCTCTTGAGAATAAAGTTACGACATTTTCAATCTTGTCACCTTTATCTCTCTTTTCTTCTGATCTTGCCTTCTCTTTTAGCTATTTGGTAATGTTTTCCAGTAAACCTCATGTATAGTAATAGTTATGTTTTTGGGTTATTTTAACAGTAAACACCCGCTGATATTTGTGTGAAAAGTACCCAATCTTTTCATAATTCGATAGCAACAAAAGTTGTTTAATCAAAGTAAATATTTTGATTACTTCTACAGTATTAAGTAATAACAGATATATTTTAGGAAAAACAAATGGTCCAATGATGCAACAGGTGAAGGTCCAGCCATTCCAGTCTGTCCAGTCTAGGTCCATGCTAATGTTAGAGTAGGAGAAGGCCCAGTCATTCCAGTCTAGGTCCAGGCTAATGTTAGAGTAGGAAAAGGCCCAGTCATTCCAGTCTAGGTCCAGGCTGATGTTACAGTAGGAGAAGATCCAGTCTGTCCAGTCTAGGTCCATGCTGATGTTACAGTAGGAGAAGGCCCAGTCATTCCAGTGTAGGTCCAGGCTGATGTTAGAGTAGAAGAAGGTCCAGTCATTCAAGTCTAGGTCCAGGCTGATGTTACAGTAGGAGAAGGCCAAGTCATTCCAGTGTAGGTCCAGGCTGATGTTACAGTAGGAGAAGGCCCAGTCACTCCAGTCTAGGTCCATTCTGATGTTACAGTAGGAGAAGGCCCAGTCATTCCAGTCTAGGTCCAGGCTAATGTTAGAGTAGGAGAAGATCCAGTCATTCCAGTCTAGGTCCAGGCTGATGTTACAGTAGGAGAAGGCCCAGTCATTCCAGTCTAGGTCCAGGCTGATGTTACAGTAGGAGAAGGTCCAGTCATTCCAGTCTAGGTCCAGGCTAATGTTACAGTAGGAGAAGGTCCAGTCATTCCAGTCTAGGTCCAGGCTGATGTTACAGTAGGAGAAGGTCCAGTCATTCCAGTCTAGGTCCAGGCTGATGTTACAGTAGGGGAAGGTCCAGTCATTCCAGTCTAGGTCCAGGTTGATGTTACGGTAGGAGAAGGCCCAGTCATTCCAGTCTAGGTCCAGGCTAATTTTACAGCAGGAGAAGGTCCAGTTATTCCAGTCATTCCAGTCTAGGTCCATGCTGATGTTAGAGTAGGAGAAGGCCCAGTCATTCCAGTCTAGGTCCAGGCTAATGTTAGAGTAGGAGAAGGCCCAGTCATTCCAGTCTAGGTCCAGGCTGATGTTACAGTAGGAGAAGATCCAGTCATTCCAGTCTAGGTCCAGGCTAATTTTACAGCAGGAGAAGGTCCAGTCATTCCAGTCTAAGTCCAGGCTGATGTTACAGTAGGAGAAGGTCCAGTCATTCCAGTCTAGGTCCAGTCTAGGTCCAGGCTAATGTTACAGTAGGAGAAGGCCCAGTCATTCCAGTCTAGGTCCAGTCTAGGTCCAGGCTAATGTTACAGTAGGAGAAGGCCCAGTCACTCCAGTCTAGGTCCAGGCTAATGTTACAGTAGGAGAAGGCCCAGTCATTCCAGTGTAGGTCCAGGCTGATGTTAGAGTAGAAGAAGGTCCAGTCATTCAAGTCTAGGTCCAGGCTGATGTTACAGTAGGAGAAGGCCAAGTCATTCCAGTGTAGGTCCAGGCTGATGTTACAGTAGGAGAAGGCCCAGTCACTCCAGTCTAGGTCCATTCTGATGTTACAGTAGGAGAAGGCCCAGTCATTCCAGTCTAGGTCCAGGCTAATGTTAGAGTAGGAGAAGGTCCAGTCATTCCAGTCTAGGTCCAGGCTGATGTTACAGTAGGAGAAGGCCCAGTCATTCCAGTCTAGGTCCAGGCTGATGTTACAGTAGGAGAAGGTCCAGTCATTCCAGTCTAGGTCCAGGCTGATGTTACAGTAGGAGAAGGTCCAGTCATTCCAGTCTAGGTCCAGGCTGATGTTACAGTAGGAGAAGGTCCAGTCATTCCAGCCTAGGTCCAGGCTAATGTTACAGTAGGAGAAGGTCCAGTCATTCCAGTCTAGGTCCAAGCTGATGTTACAGTAGGAGAAGGCCCAGTCATTCCAGTCTAGGTCCAGGCTAATGTTACAGCAGGAGAAGGCCCAGTTATTCCAGTCATTCCAGTCTAGGTCCAGGCTGATGTTACAGTAGAAGAAGGTCCAGTTATGCCAACCTGGCCAGCCCAGATCCAGGCTAATATTAAAGCAGGGGAAAGTCCTGTTAGCCCAGTCAATGTTCTTATACGTTGTCTCTCATACTCTTAATACTTCATACTTCAACGTTAAAGATTTTGTTTCAACATGTTTTTAAAATACAGCAATACATAATCGATAAACATATGGACATAATTTGACATTTCTGTTTGAAATTCAATTTATTTTCCTTTGGTATAACTTAATTTTTCCTAATCAAAACAATAGGTATATGATGTCTTTCATAATTCATATTTTCAAACTGTACATGCAGTCTCTCGTACTTAAACAAAATGAAATTTGCGCTTTAAATTTACAAAATAAAACTTTATTTTCAAAACTTGACTTTAAAATTGAAAATTATCTTAAAATTTTGTTTTTTAAACTTAAATTGTGCATTATAATTAAACTGAAATTTCATCACAACATGAATCTTTTCATGTTAAATCTTTAATACTTAAATTGTACTTTATTTTAAAACTTCGATTTTTATCTTTAAACAAATATTTTATTTTTAATAAGAGTTATTTTAACAATTAATTTCATTGCACTTGACTTGAAAACTTTAATTTTAATCTTTAAAAATGATTTTAAATAAGACCTATATGAAACGGAAAATACTTAAAACATAATTCAAATCATTTCGGTTTTACATATATATTTTATATATAAAATTTGGATTTCTATGAATGTTTTTAAAGCGGAGAGAGACTAAAAAGTTTTACCATATTTTGCATGACGCCGTCTGTCTGACATTTACGATGAATATTTGTAAATGTACACTTGTATTTTATTTAATTCTATGATGACCGAGAGCGCGCTTATTGTAACGATTCAGTAAGAACCAGCGGTTGTCATCGTAAGCACACAGGCCCAACTTGTTAGCGATGTACACGTGTACATGTAACTGGTGTCTGTTGCTTCTGATCGAATTCATTCTACACATTTTCGTTTTGTGTTCGAATAAACAGTCTAGATTTCGTGTCTTGGATCACGTCTGATGGTCGTCTTTCTGACGCCTTTAGCTCCTTGTTTTCCGTTCATGTCATTTCATAGGGTTATGTTTTTTTCTATTTCTGTCCGGGTTTAGACGGAGCACATACACAGGTTCTTGTAATGAAAATTGTAATAAATTTGGAAAGAACCAAAATGATATGTCCCACATACATTGGTTTTTTTTCAACACTAGCTTTATTTTATCGTTCTGAATGGCAACCAAATCATCGTTAAAGATGGCGAATCTCTAACACGAAGGCCATGTACTTTTTAGAATTCCTGTCCTTGTGTGTCAGCTTGATGTCAACTCTGGAGCATACGTTCTCCGTTGTCTTACCAAAAACGGCATTATTTATGAGTTTAAAGGAATCGTTCTCAAAGTTTTTACATGACTCTCTTTTTGACGTGTTGAGCTGTATATATGGACGTAACCAAAGTTTTTGTTGGAATTCTAGGATTCTTGCGACTTTTAGACCCAATTCCACGTAAAACTGCAAATTTCTGTAATTACAGATGTATTTTGTCTTGTTTTCTGTGGGGATAAGTTTTTCTGTCGGTACACTTTCTTGTAATTTGTTAAATTTATCTATAGCTGTTTACTGGTTGGCGATAATTCATTTTCGAGACTTTCGTTCTTTCCGTTGAGTTCGTGTGTATATTCCAGATCTAGTTGTAGTACGTACAACACGTTTCCGTCTTTGGACATAGATACAGAGAACTGTATGTCGTATCTTACGTGTACAGTGTGTCTATCTTACGTGTACAAAGGGTCTATCTTACGTGTACAGTGTGTCTATCTTACGTGTACAATGGGTCTATCTTACGTGTACAGTGTGTCTATCTTAGGTGTACAATGTGGTACAATGTGTCTATCTTACGTGTACAGTGTGTCTATATTACGTGTACAGTGTGTCTATCTTAGGTGTGCAATGTGTCTACCTTTCGTGTACAATGTGTCTATCTTACGTGTACAATGTGTCTATCTTACGTGTACAATGTGTCTGTCTCACGTGTACAGTGTGTCTATCTTACGTGTACAATGTATCTATCTTACTGTACAATGTGTCTATCTTACGTGTACAATGTGTCTATCTTACGTGTACAATGTGTCTATCTTACGTGTACAATGTGTCTATCATACGTGTACAATGTGTCAATCTTACGTGTACAATGTGTCAATCTCATGTGTACAATGTGTCTATCTCATGTGTACAATGTGTCTATCTTAACTGTACAGTATTTTTATCTTATGTATACAGTTTGCAGTATATTACATGTAGTACATCGTGTCTTAAGTGTACAGTATGTCGTGTCTTACGTGTACAGTATGTCATGTCTTAAGTGTGCAATGTGTCTACCTTTCGTGTACAATGTGTCTATCTTACGTGTACAATGTGTCTATCTTACGTGTACAGTGTGTCTATCTCACGTGTACAATGTGTCTATCTTACGTGTACAATTGTCTATCTTAATGTACAATGTGTCTATCTTAGGTGTACAATGTGTCTAACTTACGTGTACAATGTGTCTATCTTACGTGTACAATGTGTCAATCTCATGTGTACAATGTGTCTATCTTACGTGTACAATGTGTCTATCTTACATGTACAATGTGTCAATCTCATGTGTACAATGTGTCTATCTTACGTGTACAATGTGTCAATCTCATGTGTACAATGTGTCAATCTCATGTGTACAATGTGTCAATCTCATGTGTACAATGTGTCAATCTCATGTGTACAATGTGTCAATCTCATGTGTACAATGTGTCAATCTCATGTGTACAATGTGTCAATCTCATGTGTACAATGTGTCAATCTCATGTGTACAATGTGTCAATCTCATGTGTACAATGTGTCTATCTTAACTGTACAGTATGTTTATCTTATGTATACAGTTTGAAGTATATTACATGTAGTACATCGTGTCTTAAGTGTACAGTATGTCGTGTCTTACGTGTACAGCATGTCGTGTCTTAAGTGTACAGTATGTCGTGTCTTACGTGTACAATATGTCGTATCTTAAGTGTACAGTATGTCGTGTTTTAAGTGTACAGTAAGTCGTGTCTTTAGTGTATACTGTGGCGTGTCTTAAGTGTACAATAAGTCGTGTCTTAACTGTACAGTAAGCCGTGTCTTAAGTGTACAGTATGTCGTGTCTTAAGTGTACAGTATATCGTGTCTTAAGTGTACAATAAGTCGTGTCTTAAGTGTACAGTATGTATATATTAATGTACAGGGTGTCGCCTCTGATTCCTGCCTTGGTCCAATGTATATCATATATACCAAAGGCTACCCTCAAAATTTCTCTTTCACTGGTCTTGCTTGGTTTAGAGTACGGTCTTGACACCTCTAACCTTAAGGCTTATCTCACCATCCATAGCTCACTCGATAAACCTTGTCGAGAACATACGTCTGAGGCGCCAAGACTTGTCTCCTGGTCTCCTTAAGTACATGTTAATCGCTACTAACAGGGAATGTGGTTAAGTCATTCACTTCTCTATAGTACCGAGCTTGATATACCACAGGGTACTGAAGTAAGGTCATTGCCGTCTTTTTGGTCTATTGCTGCAACAGAGGATTGTTACAACGTCAGTGTCTCAGCTATGGTACATAGATTTTTATTTACACATCACCTGATTCAAATATTTACATACTAGTATGGAAACATTGACATCTGCACTTGCGTATGGAAATGTTACAATGGCACGTCGGTCAAACACGTGGCCTTTAGTCTAGTCTATAGTAGAGCATACAGCTATCACAATGGATTATACATGAAACAAGATCATTACATTACGCACTATTACAGGGGGTCGTAGCAAATTACTATCTTCCTGGTCTAATTTGTGTAGAGACACAAAATAGTAAAACTGTAAACAGCTTATTTTCTCTACTATGATATGGACTGTAGCAAACAAATCACTGGGTGTAATTCTACGGAAGCTAGTAAGTGCCACATTAAGACATTCACATAGCTATTTCCTAATAAAAACTTAGTTAATCTCGACCCAAAAAATTAGAATATACAACATACTGGTTCGTAATTACGACATTACCTAATCGTGATAACGAGTGTACATGTAATTACCATGTACCAAATCGTAATCGTGACATGAAGTCGCCGTAATTACAAAATAATTTAGTCGGAATTGCAAAATTATTATTAGTTGTTACGACATTTTCTTTGTTTCATTTGAGACGTTATCATCGACTCCATATAATTCAGCAATGCCTTTGCTCTTCGCACAATAATATGGTATCCTTTCCTTCTTGTCATTGCAATAGTGTGTACTTTGGGTTAAGTTTTTATATATTTTGTTTTATATAGGCTTGGCTAGTTGGTATTTGTGTTTTATTGAGCGGTAGAGTGACCATCTAGAAAGCTGAGGGTCGCTAGTTCGAACTCTAGCGGTGTTTTTCATCACTACTTCCTATTGTAGATTTGGTGTTGTTGACTACTCCAAGGGTTAAAGCTAAAATAGAACGAATCTGAAATCTGGAAAGAAGAAGGAGGGTAGAGGTTGAAAGTACAGGTCGCTGGTGGGAACTTCCTTTCAATCGAGCGGTTGAGAGCGTCCGGCTAAAGACCGCAGGCTCACTACTTCGAACTCCTGTGAGGACATGGTATTTTTCGTTACCAGTTTGATCGGTCTTAAAAAATTATTCTTTATAAAATAACTTACAATGTGACCATTATTATGCTTTTGAAAAAGTATTTCGATTCATTTAATGCGTGGTAGCCATTTTCAGACACAAATAACTAAACGTATATATCTATCTATTTCCACGCATTTCTCTGTTTCCATTTTGACCAAGAGTTACATTTCTTACGTCGCCAACGATACTGTATACAGCTCTGAACGCGAACGTATGACAAGGACTAGGCTCTGAAAATGGTAGGATTCAATATCAGAGATATCAGCAACTTTTATGTTTGAACGTAAATTCGGTTGTCAACGGATTATATCGTTACATATAGATTTGCAACCATTGGATTGTCGGGATTAATTGAGCAAGATGACAAAAAAACTCATTTACAATTGTATCATCCAAAAGAATTCAGTGCCAATATCTACAGTAAATCCCCTATACATGTTGCTCTCGTACACCGATAACAATTTCACTTAATAACAAAAGTGATTAATTCAATAACTAGTGTGTTACTCGGCAGGTTGAATTTTGACGGCAGGCCTTTATCATTTCCAACAAAAAATGGTAACCTTAAAATGGTCACGTGGACAATATCATTTTAATGCCTCTTATTGGATATTCCCATTGTGCGAGCGTTCATTCGTTTTAGAATAAAAATGTGGGATGTAAGATCCGCTCTTTCCACGACTGACTCGTATTCTTGTATCTTTCGATGTCTTTTTTTGTAAATTGGAGGATAAGATAAGTACCTCATCGGTACAAGTGGGGACACCACGTGATTATCGTCATCAGTAAAAGTAGGGACATCACGTGATTATCATCATCAGTACAAGTGGGGACACCACGTCATTATCATCATCAGTACAAGTCGGGACATCACGTGATTATCATCATCAGTACTAGTCGGGACACCACGTGATTATCATAATCAGTACATGTCGGGATATCACGTGATTGTCATCATCAGTAGAAGTCGGGACATCACGTGATTGTCATCATCAGTACAAGTAGGGAAACCACGTGATTATCATCATCAGTACAAGTGGGGACACCACGTGATTATCATCATCAGTAGAAGTCGGGACATCACGTGATTATCATCACCAGTACAAATGGGGACACCACGTGATTATCATCATTAGTACAAGTCGGGACACCACGTGATTATGATCATCAGTAGAAGTCGATATATCACGTGATTATCGTCATCAGTACAAGTAGGGACACCACGTGATTATCGTCATCAGTACAAGTAGGGACACCACGTGATTATCGTCATCAGTACAGGTAGGGACACCACGTGATTATCGTCATCAGTACAAGTAGGGACACCACGTGATTATCGTCATCAGTACAAGTAGGGACACCACGTGATTATCGTCATCAGTACAAGTAGGGACACCACGTGATTATCGTCATCAGTACAAGTAGGGACACCACGTGATTATCGTCATCAGTAGAAGTCGGGACACCACGTGATTATCATCATTAGTACAAGTCGGGACACCACGTGATTATCGTCATCAGTAGAAGTCGGGACACCACGTGATTATCGTCATCAGTAAAAGTGGGGACACCACGTGATTATCATCACCAGTACAAATGGGGACACCACGTGATTATCGTCATCAGTAGAAGTCGGGACACCACGTGATTATCATCATTAGTACAAGTCGGGACACCACGTGATTATCGTCATCAGTAGAAGTAGGGACACCACGTGATTATCGTCATCAGTAAAAGTGGGGACACCACGTGATTATCATCACCAGTACAAATGGGGACACCACGTGATTATCGTCATCAGTAGAAGTCGGGACACCACGTGATTATCATCATTAGTACAAGTCGAGACATCACGTGATTATCATCATCAGTACTAGTCGGGACACCACGTGATTATCATCATCAGTACATGTCGGGATATCACGTGATTGTCATCATCAGTAGAAGTCGGGACATCACGTGATTGTCATCATCAGTACAAGTAGGGAAACCACGTGATCATCATCATCAGTACAAGTGGGGACACCACGTGATTATCATCATCAGTAGACGTCGGGACATCACGTGATTATCATCACCAGTACAAATGGGGACACCACGTGATTATCATCATTAGTACAAGTCGGGACACCACGTGATTATGATCATCAGTAGAAGTCGATATATCACGTGATTATCGTCATCAGTACAAGTAGGGACACCACGTGATTATCGTCATCAGTACAAGTAGGGACACCACGTGATTATCGTCATCAGTACAAGTAGGGACACCACGTGATTATCGTCATCAGTACAAGTAGGGACACCACGTGATTATCGTCATCAGTAAAAGTGGGGACACCACGTGATTATCATCACCAGTACAAATGGGGACACCACGTGATTATCGTCATCAGTAGAAGTCGGGACACCACGTGATTATCATCATTAGTACAAGTCGGGACACCACGTGATTATCGTCATCAGTAGAAGTCGGGACATCACGTGATTATCATCACCAGTAAAAATGGGGACACCACGTGATTATCATCATTAGTACAAGTCGGGACATCGCGTGATTATCATCACCAGTACAAATGGGGACACCACGTGATATCATCATTAGTACAAGTCGGGACATCACGTGATTATCATCACCAGTACAAGTGGGGACACCACGTGATTATCATCATCAGTACAAGTCGGGACACCACGTGATTATATCATCAGTACAAGTGGGGACACCACGTGATAATCGTCATCAGTAGAAGTGGGGACACCACGTGATTATCGTTATCAGTACAAGTCGGGACACCACGTGATTATCAACATTAGTACAAGTCGGGACACCAAGTGATTATCAACATCAGTACAAGTCTGAACACCACGTGATTATATCATCAGTACATGTCGGGACACCACGTGATTATCAACATTAGTACAAGTCGGGACACCACGTGATTATCATCATCAGTACAAGTCGGGACACCACGTGATTATCATCATCAGTTCAAGTCGGGACACCACGTGATTATCATCATCAGTACAAGTGGGGACACTACGTGATTATCGTCATCAGTAGAAGTGGGGACACCACGTGATTATCGTCATCAGTACAAGTCGGGACCCCATGTGATTATCAACATTAGTACAAGTCGGGACACCAAGTGATTATCAACATCAGTACAAGTCTGAACACCACGTGATTATATCATCAGTACAAGTGGGGAAACCACGTGATTATCATCATCAGTACAAGTCGGGACATCACGTGATTATTATCATCAGTACAAGTCAGAACACCACGTGATTATCAACATTAGTACAAGTCGGGACACCAAGTGATTATCAACATCAGTACAAGTCTGAACACCACGTGATTATATCATCAGTACAAGTGGGGAAACCACGTGATTATCATCATCAGTACAAGTCGGGACACCACGTGATTATCAACATTAGTACAAGTCGGGACACCAAGTGATTATCAACATCAGTACAAGTCTGAACACCACGTGATTATATCATCAGTACAAGTGGGGAAACCACGTGATTATCATCATCAGTACAAGTCGGGACACCACGTGATTATCAACATCAGTACAAGTCTGAACACCACGTGATTATCGTCATCAGTAAAAGTAGGGACATCACGTGATTATCATCATCAGTACAAGTCGGGACATCACGTGATTATTATCATCAGTACAAGAACACCATGGGATTTTCAGCACCAAATGGATAATTGTATGGTGTCTTTTGTTAACTAGTTAACACATGTAATGTCGCTATAATTTTGACAACCCCCCCCCCCCCCCCCCCCTAAAAAGTTGAAATAAGAAAACTGCATGTCCTTTTACGTATGTCAATTATCTCTTCTTTTGAAACACTCCAATCACAATGATGGATTTCATATATTTAAGTTTTGTTATAATTTTTTTGTTTTTTTGTTTTTTGTTTTTTGTTTTTTTTTTTTCCTTTCTTATTTTTCATTTTTGTTTTTGTTTTATATAGAACCAACCAGGAGGTATACAGTGTTCTTAAAATAAGCATTATCAAAACAGCGATGGCTGTCTTGTTGATGTTTTTCCGGGAAATAATTTGTCAAAGCCGCCTGCGGTGTAAAGAAAAAGTCTTCACGTATTATGTCTCTTTTTAACGGCAAAGACAGTTACGTCTCGATTTGTGCTGTCATCGGTAAATTACACACTACTTGGATGACTTAGCTTGTCAGTATAAAATCATTATTGTGCTGACAGTGTACGTTAAAAAGCTGTAAAACTGATATTACAAAGAAATATATGTATGGAGGGACAACTGCAATACCTATGCTGATATTTATTTAGAATTTTGTGCCATGATGGGGATTAAAGTTGATTCAGCTGTAAAGGATTAACAATGCATTAGAGAGAAATCACATCCAACGTTAAAGGAGTGTAAGATACGTTTACAAAAAGCGACCAATTTCTTGAGAAACGATGAAGAACATGTTGATTTAACTCACAGGCGCGTGAACAACATCCGGAATCTCTCGAAATCCTTTATGTACCTATCCCTCATGAACAAGGCGTCATTACTATTGACTTTGTCACCACTCAAGCATCTGCTTGGCACTCAAATATAGATTGATTTCAAGTTGCCATATTTGGGGTTGGGGAGTAGAGGAGGGGGGGGGGGCGTAGAGGGGGGTGTAGAAGAGGGGGGGTGATTTTTTTTTTTTTTATTTCATGTAGAAATGCATGATTGTAAAATCTCTTAAAGAATATTGTCTCGTGACTGAATAGCATTAACCTCTAAACAGATATTGTGGCAATGACCATTGAAATACTTCTCCATTTTGGTACTCTCAAATTGTAAGAAGATCAAGACAAAGTGTCGATTCTTCAGGACTGTATCTCTAGACTGTGTTTCCTGAAGAGCAGATTCATGTTGTCGTGAGGAGAGGTTTACAAAGTGTCATAAGAAGCAAATACTATTCACTTTTGTGTCTTTTGTACAATCTTCGAGAACCTATTAGTCGCCGAGGTTTGCCGTAACATACATGACAAGTTATAGTCCATTTGTATAATAGAACAGTTCAGAATATACACATGTACTTGATGTTCTTCTGACGTTATCAGATATATGCGATCAACGAAATTTACATAATTATGGGTGTAGTGCAATCCCCATCGAAATTTTAACATTTCTTTCTATAATATTGGATTTTCCTCAGTCGCCTCCATGGTTTCAAGTTTAAGCACTGAACATCACTAACGCGAAGTCTTAGAAGGACGGAACAGTTTATGAGGAAGAAGAAATTAATTGCTTGATGTTACTGTATCTTATCTACATTTGTATGAAAAGGTGTTATTCATTTGTGTGTACTTATCGCAAGCTCTATCTTTTCTGTGCTTATGCTTGCTATTTGTAACCTACATTGGAAAATAACTATTACATTTTATAAGAAATGAAAAGATATCGGTGATTTTGAGGGAAAGTCTTATTTTTCCTTAAATAAGATATCAATACAAAAGGTGCACATGTCGATATTATCATGTTTCAGATTGTATATGGCAAGCGATAAATATTAGGTTTGAGTACAAAATGATATTTGGGTTTTAAAATGGTACCTTTTGTGAAAACGTACTGAAAACCAGAACATAACTTCTCATATCTATCCATTCAAATTTAACACAAATATTTCTGATTAATGTACAACCACTGCCTAAAGATGGTTTTGATTGATGAGCAAAGGAATTAAAACCGACGGAGAATGATATTGGGCACTTTTCCTGAACAGTTAAAAATAAAATAGAAATGCTCTTTAGTTTAACAAGTTGATTTGGAATATGGCTGCAGTGACACTTCCAGCTAGAATGGTGCTCATTTGCTTCATTCTGATTTACGCATGAGCCAATCATCTCATATGTGTCTCTTCATATATATTCGGATACTATCGCTCGTGTTCTCAAAGTGCAAATGTATCCTCATTGGAATAGAGTATTGACTTTCCGTGGTTCACTGTCCTGTAGGACATTGACCGCGGAAACCCTGTATGGGATCGATTGTATCAAACATGATGTATCTACATATTATAGTTTACCGTGACTAAAATCTGATACTCTTTTCCGGATCGCTGATAGATTCAGATTTAATATTCACCATCATTAGTTAACTCCTCACATTTATGGTAGGTTTTTCTATTGCTATTTGATATGTAACATATGATATTGTCTGAAATCATAATTTGCTTTTCTTTATTACACAAATTTTTCACGTGCGCGGAGTAATCTGCGTTCAAGGGAGACAACCCTTACAGCATTGTCTGCTTATTTACATTGATCTGTCAAACATCATCTGCCATTGTCATATCAACAAAATCGCATAGCTCAGCGAAATTGGCTTCTCCTTCCAACTTCTCTGAAATACCCAGAGGCCGTGTACTGTTTCTATGTCTACAAGACCTCTATAATATAAATGATCCTGTTCTATACGGTGGCAGCTACAAATGCCGATGGCTATAAAATCCCAACGTGAAAGATAACTGTTATTTATTTGCCTCTGTGGAAAGATATATGCTCGACATATTGATGAGAGTGATGGCAAAAAAATGTGAAGATTCCATGTTGTAAACGATAACACTATATAGAGGGTTGAAAAAGTGACCAATATTTATGAACCTGACAACCTGCAAAATTATGTCAAGGGCCATAAACACACACACTGATCAATTATATGAAAATGAATGAAAGACAAAGGCGTATCTATCCTGTTGTAAAAACTAAAACACTAATTTGATTCAATCAACTGTTTCCTTGTTATTTACATTCCCAAAATCATTCGGTCTCTGATTTATCAAAGTCAAAAAATTCCCCGGTAAACGGGCGGTTGATACATTCCCAGATTTTTACACTATAAGGCTGTCATTAACTCAATACAATAACTTAGAATTCACTTATGTTCCAGTATGTGATTGCATAGTCACAATTGTATATGCAAATGTATCGTACGTGTAAAATGACTGTGTACGTGTGAGTGCGCATCCCAGCGCCTTCAGTAGCTTGCACTAAAACTAAAATACGAACTTTGAATCACCTCCTTGTTAAAAGATACAAAACAAAGTTTATATACCAATTTTTGTGCTTTCAAGTTATGATAAAAACAAAGTCAATAATTTCGGATTAGTTTTGCAATTTAAGTAACCTGAAGTCGTCTTGACTAAGGAAAGTTTTTCGTTCCATCATCTATAAACAGTATTTGCACGTTAAACAATAATGCAGATACGATGTACTGATGTTTGTTAAACAGACGAAAAAAAAACCCATATTCTTCAGATTAGCTATTTGTTTACCCAGCCTGGTTTATCGAAGTCTGAAATCAACCCATAAAACGAGCGGTTATAATATTCCCAGGCTTTCTCTGTATTAGACTGTAATTAACTTATAGCCATAATTCAGAATATCTTAATCAAAATATTAATTTGTGATTACACAAGTTTTTTGATGCCAAACAGAAATTAATAAAAATACATAGGAAAATGTAATGATTGTCAATTATATGACATGTTATCATGGATACAACTGCAGCTGTTTTGATAAGCAATCTATTTTGTAATATTCGCTTGGCTTCAAAGACTGCACAATTCACCATTGATGTTAAATTCCCCGTTCTCTTTCCGATGCTCTGTCTAAGATTTTTTTCTCTTTCAAGCGCACATGTTTAAGATCAACAACGAAAATAACATACCAACAGCAAAGGAAATTTATCAATAAAAAAGGATGATCGCACAATCCGTCATTCACGACTACACTAATGTTATCTGGACATAAAACTTTTAGAAAAGATAGAACTTCATTGTTACATTTCTTTTCTTGCCGGAGTATTTGTACCGGTTAGTCGGAATGCTGATCCCGTTGGCACTTTCAATGATGAAATATTTATCTTTATTTTAGTGGAAAATTTCCACTCGATACAATATGGCCGTAGGTTATCAAGAGATCGTTAGGGGCCTTTAGGTGCAGAGACTGCAACATCCTCATTTACAAACAGTAAATATCGTCTCGCACAGTTAACTAGGTTTATAAGACATAACCAACATTGCGTACGGCCTTATTTGGGCTTAATTAAAATTTAGCGCATACTCAATTGTGAAGAAATTAGCGCATTGCTGAATCGTGCTTTCGAAATAATTCTCACAACAACGCTGTTAGGAAACTACAATTGCCACAATCATATTTAAGCGCAATATGTCAGACACGAGAAGTGCTAATATAAGTTGGCGCTATCATACGTGCCTTCACAGTAAATGGAATAAAGAAGTTCACAGAGTCAACTAGCTTGACTTCTATCGAAAAGCTAATATACGCTGAAAATGGCGATCTCATTTAAAAATGAAGTTTCTTAGTATACTCTTACTTCAGAAGAAGTCAAACGTCTTTAAGATAACACAACATGCTTTCTTAACATGATTATAGTTTTTTTGAGCAAATTAAGTACCCAATGCCCCCTTTTTAAAAGCCAAACTATTGTTAAGAGATTTTGCAACACACTACTTCAAATATTCATGACTTAATCAACAGATTTTCAATATAGCTCATTATATATATATATATATATATATGGGTATCTGTAATTTTAAGGTCGTCATTCTGGTCTCAATGAGAAATACCATATTTCCTTGCGCGATATGAAGCTGGACTTGTTTCATACTCGTTAGTTTGCCTATTGGTTCCGATGTTGTATACCTTGTTCTCACTTGTAAACCTGACATTACTGGGATTGACTAAGGTTTACGTGGCGGGTGTCATCAATATGCAGAAGACACTTACTCTTCCGGAACACCTGGTCTTATTCTCCTTCTACTTTGTTTTGAGGAGTCTCTCTCTCTTTTGTCCATATTTTACCCTAGTTTTATTAAATCTGAGTTTACATTAAGTTAATATGTTGCTGTTTTCTTGTTTGTTTTAGTAAGATAAACACAGGTCCCCTAGTACGTCTATCGGTACAATGTACTAGGTAGGATTTGCTCCAGATAATGAATGATAAAAACATTGAAAACGTCTATCATCACAAAATGAGTTATGTTAAAATTATTTCATTGATCACAAAATCTGTATCACACGACTTCCCTGTTTTAAGTTTTTGTGCAATACATTTATCTCCTTTATAAGTGTTGACTTTATCTATAATAGTATTTGTAGATGTTTCTATAATGGAAACACTAATTCCCAAATTCTTAACTGAAATTAATAGCTCAATACAGAATGATTTTCTTTGTGTGATTTAGTGAAATATAGGTTGAGTTTAAGCCTATGATCAATGTAGGCTACTGTAACGATTAATCATACTTTTCTATGGAACAGGAGACCTGAATCTAAGACGACAAATCTAGGTGTATTTATTACCTTTACTTGGTGCGCCAGCACAAGTATCAAGTAAAATTCATTTTGTCTGTTCCTGTAGCCATACCGATGTAAATACACTACGTTGCACGATCATAAAATAGATGTCAACACAAAGGTACTCTTAAATGCACACGGGTCCAATTACTAGAACCAAAATCAATGATATTTCAAAAAGACATGAAACACGTTGAAAATAAGATTTTACCGAATTATCTGTCAATAAAACGGATACAATATTAAGAATGGTTAGTCATGATTTCTCTTCTTGTAATTCTCTAGTTGAAAGTCATTATTTTCTTTCCCTTTTTTTAATATGCTTGATAACTGAGATCGTTTACAAGAGTTGTTATTAACGAAACCTCTCTGAAGTATACTGAACAGTATAAACGAATGACATTTTAAGGTATGTATGTTGTTTATTAAATTTTGCTTCACGCACAATTAAAACAGAAAAGACGTAATATGATTAAGGAAGCCCTCCAGGTAATGAACATAACTACAAGTTATATTAACGGCCCAAGTTATTGCAAACTCTCCTGCCACCGGGCGATCATTGTCATCATTACTTCATCATGAAACCGAAGGTCAAACCCTGAATACGGTTATCTAGGGAGAAACTAACAATAAACAGACCAAGAGGATAGACAAACCTCTAGCAATTCACTTTCGATCCTTTACAAAGTGGGTAACCTGTTGACACAGATAAAAGGTTTGTTTTAAAGAATTATTATTTGTCGTGCTTTATTTAGCATGCTGCCATGAGTAGGAGGCAGTTCTGGTCAGTACACGGCCAAGATATTTTACTATGGTACATTTTTGTACATGTACATGTTTTTTTTTTTTTTTTTTAATGACCCATATTGTTAAAGGCCGAGTGGTTAAGACGGCACCGGTGTCACGGGTTTGAGGTCGACGTGAGGCAGTCACCAGGAACTCCGGCTTTACCCCCGTAACTAAGCCTAACACATCCTTGAATGACTCATATTGTTAATATGACGTAAAGAAACAAAAACCTAAGCTCTTACATGTATAAACCCTTTAGCCTTGGCCGTATATCTTCAAATAAATGGAAAAGATACAGAAACTTTTACAATAAGATTTTGACGTCGTATAACATTATTGTATACTCGCTTTGATTTTAAGCCAGTTAAACGTTAATGGTATCCAAATGAAATCTCATTATTTTATAAGGACACGGAATACTTATAATGATTTTCTGAAAAACAATTGTATAGCCTTACCATATAAAAGTTTAAAATATAATAATACACACTTTGGTTTCGGTAGCCGAAAATAAAGAACTAAAAAAGATTGAAAAATGTGTAATTTCTTTTGACAACCTTGAAATACACGACTCCTTGAAGAACTCAAAAATAGTACAAATTAGATTTCTGAGAAGAAAAAAAATGTGATTCATATAGAGGTGGCCAGATAAGGCAGTTCAAAATTGCAATTAACGCCATCTTTTTACTGTTTTAGCCAGTGGATAAAAGGATGGAGTTATTAACACAATTTTCAAGACAAACCTGTCACCGTTATTATCTTAGAGGCATATTCATTCATTAATGTGCACTGCAGAAAACAAAACAATTTTGGAAGCAGGGAGTCCTACTACACGTCACAATTAGTGTGAAGGGTTCTTCAAAACTAATCAATGTGATGGGAAATGTTCCCTTTGAATCGGAGAAACAAAACATGGACCAATCCTCTACTCCTCTGAAACAAAACAAAAATTCTATAAAAATCATTTGAATTTTTTTTCTATTGTTGTAAACCATCATTTTATTCAAGGAACGATTTGGTTTCATTGCTTTGGGAGCTTTGCTTTCGAGAAAGAGGAGAGGTGCTACACATAGATGTTATTGATCTGTAATGAATCGATTTCATGAACAAATACGTCCGAATCAAAATCATATACATCACAGAATCAACAAAGCATTGGCATTCCTATGAGAACCAACTGTGTATCTCTCTTGGCTGACTTGTTTTTGCTCATAAGAGCCTGAAGAGTGCACAAAGACCTTTCGAATTCCTTCAATTTCAATTTCAGTTTTACTGTGGATGTCTTGTCTTTATATGAAAAGAACATTGTTGACCATTGATCATCGTATATGCATGTTACCACCAGAATCGGATATAAAGGGCGCAGCTCTTATGGATCCGTCAATGAAATCGATATTTTTACGACGAAACCAACATGGACAGTTTTCCACTAAGCTATATGATAAACGCAATGATTTCCATTTCTTCTTTTGGAAATTTTCCATTTCTTGATAGCAACTGAAGTCTTTGATCTTTATATATCGCATTTGCTGATATTCCAAGTCTTCTTCCCGATTTCATGATATTTGTGTAAGGCGTCGGCGACCGACAGACAAACTCCAAACACAAGGTTTCAGAGATGCAGATAAATGAAGATTATAAGGACGGTTCACTCTCGGCATAGTGATTTCATTGAGAAAGATTTTTTTGTACGACACGACTAAGATGTACATGGAAGGTGTCGCAAATAAACAGAAAATCTTTGCGATCAACTATGAAATCCCAGAAACATGTTGCATTGAAAAACATTGCAGGAACTTGGGGTTAATTTGTAATTGCTGTGATCATACAATATCAAATATTGAAGAAAAACTGTATTGACGAATGTTTCTTGTTTCGTTTAGCAAACTGCATATACGATAAGAAAAATTAAAAACAGATCAGAAAAAAAACTTTAGTAATAAAAATTGTTTAACTGAAGCACACTTTAAATCTTGAGATAGGTAATGGGGATTTCAAAGTGTTCGTAGAATGGTATTTTGTAATTATGCCTCTTTAGTGAACTGTGACCCTTTTCAAGAGTCACATGTTGTTGTGTAGTGGAGGAGACAACTGAGTGAAGTCATAGAATTCTAATTGTCGAAATTAAAAGATAATAACAACAAAAATTCTTCATTCACACCTTTCCTGGCCTCCCTCTATATATGTGATCATATAGAGATTTTTGCTACTAAGTATCGAAAACACCCCAGGCCTAGTGACAACGGTGTGATGCGTTTTGTACAGAGTCCAGTGACCGAAGTGAAGGACGGTCTTCGAATCCCCTATTTATCCCTAAGGCTTACATTACTGACAATATTGAAAGATAACAAGAATTGACCAAGGATGTAAAATTATTTCCTAATTTGAACTGAAATCCAGACCATCTGGAGCCAATGGGGTCTTATCAAAATACTTAAGATTCGGTCATACTTGTTGACAGATATCTTAGATCAAGCTATCCATGAAAACAAAATACATTGTCATAGAAACATTTGTCGGCAGAATCTGCTTTGGTTAAAATGCAAATTTAACGATGAAAGTTGTACCATCGGTACTACGTTGTCCAGTAACATTTAAACCTTGAGGCATAGTCTCACTACACTGTACTATGATAAACACACAAGATACATAACAATACGTCTAGTCAGTAACATCTAATATACCGAACCAACTACAGTTTTATATATACACAACCTACTATTGTTATAATACACAACCTACTAGTGTTATATATACTTAACCTACTAGTGTTATATATACACAACCTACTAGTGTTATATATACATAACCAACTATTATATATACACAACCAACTAGTGTTATATATACACAACCAACTGCAGTTTTATATACACAACCAACTACAGTGTTATATATACATAACCAACTACAGATTTATATATACACAACCAACTAGTGTTATATATACACAACCATTTCCAGTTGTTATATATACACAGTCAACTACATTTTTATATATACACAATCAACTGCAGTTTTATATATACACAACCAACTACAGTTGTTATATATACACAACCAACTACATTTTTATATATACACAATCAATTACAGTTTTATAATTTCACGACCAACTACAGTTTTATATATACACAACGAATTGCAAATTTATATATACACTGCCAACTACAGTGTTATATATTCACGACCAACTACAGTTTTATATATACACAACCAACTGCAGCTTCATATATACACAATCAACATCTGTTAAGGTATTATATCTACAACATAAAACATATCCATATCTAAAATGAAGAATTTATCAATTACACTTATTGTAATCAAAATCAATTATAGATATTATCTCCCTTTGATATGTTGCCAATATTGAATTCAATACATCTTATATTTTTCAAGTTCTTAACATCCACGTTATTAGATTACGATAACCTGCATAGGGTTGCAGACTGTCAGCTCCCGTCGGGAGCGATACCCTGACGGAATAAAGCTAAGACGTACAGCTGATTGTTAAATCGATCCAACTTATCAACTTATTTCCTCATTATTATGATAAATAAATTATAACACTAATGTCATATTAAGTTACTATCACGGTGCGATGGCATCGTAAAGTCATATCATACAATCACCATTATGTTATTATTAGAGTATAAATGCCATAATGATATATATCAAAATGCTATTATTGTTCTCTCCTACAATGGCCTTCAAAGAGAGTGAGCGAGGAATTAACGTTAATTTGATCACTGATAAATGTGCAACTATTGTGAACAGGAATACTATTTAACCCTGGTGTCAAAAATGTTTTGTAAGAGAAATCGAGTCGTTATCCAGGGTTATGTTCATATCTCATCATTTGTTCTTAAGAAAGTGTATTTTATATTAGAACATCTCAGTGAGGTTTTCAAACTACTTCTCTAACGAAACACTATTACTCCCAAGCAAGTAAAAAAAACACTTGCCATAGAAGGGAATAGCATAAATAGCATTAACGTTTAACAATTTAAAAATCTCCTACAACGACACGGTGAATGTTTAAATAACGGTAAACAAGATTCATTTGAAGTTATCAAACACATGTAATCCGGTGGGGTTGGGTGGCAGAGCTATCAATTAATGTTACTAACAACTTTTCAAATCAATTTACTTCCAGTTTGTATAATTGCTGAGCAAAGTTGCAATTAAATAACATGCATTAAACACAAGGATATCAACAGTAATAAATTGTAAAAATAAATAAACAAAAAATAAATCTTCGAACCTCGATTCGTTAACAGATTTGGGTGTTAATAAAAAAGTATAAACAAAGAACAAAAAGTAAAATTATCTTAATTCACCGAAGTTCGATTCGGTAACACAGTTTGAGGTAGTAATCTGTTAATATACAGGCGATTGACATCCATTGTTTAACCTTCCCTGAAGTATGGAGGTTCATCGGTTACGTTGATATTTGATATGATGCTGTAACCGATGAAAGTTCATACCACTATGAAGGCTAAAATCAGGTGTTGACTTTCAGTTTACATATTTACATTATCCAATCCACTTTATTCGTATATTTTCATGATTGTTTCAGTTACCTTATCAATTTCAACTGACACTTCACTGACAGAAGGATAATGAATTGCAAAAATAACAGCTTCCCCCAAGAATTCGCATATACATGCTCTGATATCATCCAAGCCAGAAACAATAAATAAGTTGTAGAAAATAAGTATATAAATTTCGATAATTGTTGTATTATTTCTCCCAGTTTTATTTTTGTTAATTTTCAATTTAGCTACAAAACGTTCTACTACTGGACAATAAAACATACCTTGTGCACCTTGTTCTCACCTGGATTGACCAGGGTTTACATGGCTGGTGTCGTCGATGAAGCAGAAGAGGCTTACTTTTCCAGAACATCTGGTCTTATTCTCCTTGTACTTATTCAGGAGTATCAACGTTAATCTTTGCTTCGTTCATATGTTGCCCTAGTTCTATTGAATTTGAGTTTTGATTATACTTATGTTGTCATGTTAGTATTTTCTTGATGTTTTTCCTGGTATCATCGAGTTTGTGCTTGAATGAAGTTTCTGTTAACATGTTAACATAAGCTTTGCCCCTTTTCCTTTCCTTGGTTTTTTGCTCCTAAAACAATACAAAATTAGTTTGTATGATCTTAGGCATATAAAGAAAGCAGTAAGATTTCAATTCTAAAAGATCCGTGAGTATTGTTTTTTTTTTTTTTTTTTTGTTCGCTCTGAATAGGGAGAACTGAACATAGATTTAGCATAAGGATATACACATGCATCGATATAACGAGCATTTAAAAACATTTCTTTAAAAGAAAACGAGTTTATTAATAAAGTAACTTACAAAACAAAAAAAACAAACAAAACAAAGACACAATAAAAAAAATGTGGTGGTGATGATTGGTGTGTATTGGTTCATATCAAGCGAGCGGAATGCAATGATACATATCAAACAGAAGTTTTATAATATCTTTTCCCTATCATCACATGTTGTGACTTTTAAGTGAAAAAAAAATCCTCTTTCTTGCCACAGAAAAACATAAAAGGTAACCTATTAAATACATAAAAAACGTAAAAAGGAAGCTTTTTGAAAACATGAAGTGACACAAAAAGGTAGCCTATTAAATACATAAAAAAAGCATTAAAAGGAAATCTATTGAAGACATAAAATGACAAAAGAAGGTAGCCTAATAGTTACTTAAAAACAAAACGTAACATACAAAAAGCATAAAAAGACATAAAAATATAACCTATTAGATACATCAAACGGTTTTCTATTAAACACATCAAACAGTAACCTATTAACTACATAAAAAGGTAGCTTATCATATGCATAAAACATAAAAAGGTAGCCTATTCGATACATAAAAGGTAACATATTAAATACATATAAAAGGTAGAATATTAAATACGTATACAAGGTAGCATATTAAATGCATATGAAAGGTAGTCTATTAGATAAATATAAAAAGTAGCATATTAAATACATATAAAAGGTAGCATATTAAACACACATAAAATGTAGCATATTAAACACACATAAAATGTAGCATATTAAACACACATAAAATGTAGCCTATCAAATGCATATAAAAGGTAGAATATTAAATACGTATACAAGGTAGCATATTAAATGCATATGAAAGGTAGTCTATTAAATACATATAAAAAGTAGCATATTAAATACATATAAAAGGTAGCATATTAAATACATATAAAAGGTAGCATATTACATACATATAAAAGTTATCAAAAGTAAAATCTACTTTTTCGTCATGAAAGTTGACATTGAATAAGATCAGCTTCGTAAACTTTTTTTTCAACTAAAAAAATGTATATTTGTTATTGACAGGGACAGAATTTGAATAAATGCTCTATTTCAACTTCATACGGTTTTTGTAGATACATTATGTGTGCTTCTCCATTTCCAAGCGTGCTCCACACGATGATATGAAAATTTGTTCCGGAAACAAAACTATCTGTTTATTGTGTAGTATGTCAACTTTTTGTAAGGTCTTTTGTCTTTATCTTCAGAATGAAAAAAAAATGATACAGATTAATCCATCGTTTATTGTACAGCTATTCTACCGCATGGTGAAATCAAACTGACGCTCAACAATTTTAAAGATACTGATGTTTAAGAAGAAAAAAAGTATTAGCATTTCAATATGATTCATAATCTTACGAACATTTGAAAACGTCAAAGTGCCATAGCATACTGGTCTTGTTAAAATTGAACGACCGACATAATTGAGGAGTAATTTAGGAAATCTATAAAATATCATCTTCTACGGCTAACGTTACGTAATATGGTGGTGTGTTGATGTCCAACAGAGCCTGTTGTTGATAAATTGACGCTCGTCTAATAAATTAAATATGTATTACCAGCAGATAATAACGGTAGGGTAAGAAGATTCAAAGTAAAACCGAGATCAATGTTTATGTTACCGCTCGCTGGCACAGTCGAGTTTTGTGATAACACAAAGGTAATCACCTTGCCGTGTGACACAAGATACATCATTTCGGTGCAGCTAAGAGTTAATTTAATTTTCACCAATTCGAGATAATGGATTAGTATGCACAAGGACATATACGAGATATAGGTAGAGAGGACAGACTGCGTGCAGGTAGAGATCTATATCATCTGTTCGATCAGTTTTTGTTTTCCTATTCAGTTCAGGGTTATATTAATTTAGTCAGTAGTAGCAATAGGAGGTTATATCCAGAGTTGTGTTTCAAACAGTTTGAGTTTCTTTCGAAGCTGATATCAAGCGACGCCCGGTGCTGTTATGGTTGTGTCCTTGGGCAAAATGCTTTGACCCTGTTACTATCGATAGCTTGCGTTTTGACTTTCTCTTCATGAAGCCACCTGTAACATGAAATCCTGTCTCAAATTGTTCCTGACTGTTCATGCGCGACAAACAAACATCTGTCAAAGTTCACCGGCCCAAAGATTATAAAACAATTAAAGACATACACACACACACACAGAGAGAGAGAGAGAGAGAGAGAGAGAGAGAGAGAGAGAGAGAGAGAGAGAGAGAGAGAGAGAGAGAGAGAGAGAGAGAGAGAGAGAGAGAGAGAGAGAGAGAGAGATCTTTCCACCAAGCTATTCTTTACTGTTATATAAAGATTATCATACCCCCAAAAAGGAAACAAGCAAACAAAACAAAACAAAAATAACAACAATGAATCACGTTCCTTCTATCTTATAGATGCTATTCCATAAGCCTGTTCATTACCATTTTTAAATAACATGTTATTATATACAGGCTAACCTCGTTATCTCGAACTCAAATGAACAATGTGAAAACCTCGACATAACCGAGTACTCGATTTAAGAGAGTTCGAATGTGTTGTGTAACGTTTGGCAGGGACCGACGAAATGCTTCGAATCAAACAGGGCATTTGAGTTATACGAGTTCTGGATAACGATGTTCGACTTCCAAATCGCAATGAGGAGATACTTTGTTCACGAACTAGATTCCAAGATATGACGAAACCGATCGTGGCTGACATTTTCATGCCATACCTGATCTGATTAAGTCGAGGTAAACGAGAAGTAAACAAATTCAGTATTCTGCGTTGCTATCATTTTTCAGTCATGTTTGTTGGTATGGTCAATGCATGAATGAATGTTTTATCCGGAAGTGGTTCTCGCTTTGTTTAATAGATGGTGTTCTCTTCTCTTGTATCCAAAACATAATCAATATTTTGGAATCACACTTATACGTGTTGTATGTTACATCGACAAGTCTGAAAATCATATTCAAATTACGGAAAGTGGTTTTGAATGTTGATGCAAATGCAGATTTGAAAACTCCAAGAAATAACAAGCAAATATCAAATTATATTCTTGAAGGGAAACAAAAAAACACTCGCAGCTATCACGTCAAACTTATTGACGTTGATCACGCTAGAATAAAAACAAACGAATTTATCAATCGTAAGATAATAAGGGTATATGTCAAAAATCATCCCTCTTACTCTTTGTCAGAATAACCTAAATGACACGCAAGTAAATAAAACCTATTAATACAAATTTAGAGTTAGATACAGTACATACAAACCATGAATTAAACTTTATCGTACAGCTGTTTCGTCCTTCATCAGTGATGCTATGGACCTAAATTTGTAGATTGAGAGGCGACTGAGGAAAATCCAAAGTGATTGAAATAACGTCAAATTGTAGACAGGGAGGTACACAGGATAGGCTAATTTATTTAGGTCTTCGGGGTCTTAGAGTATTTCCTTAGCGAAATATCATTTTCGAAGAGTTTGCATTAATAGAGAAAAATGTAGCAACAACGAGATGAGACAAATGTCATAATTTCCCTGTTAGTCATATAACGAAGGCATTATATTTTTGTTTTTATGTATGGCCAGATAGAAAGTAGAGTTTCAGTAGAAATCCGCGTGAATTTCTATATCATAGTGTTTTTAGATGTCCATTTAAAGGTTTGTTTACTACAAACGACAATTCAGAGCCATCATGGTATATGGAAATATATCACACATTTTATTTTTTAAACTTTTAGTTAAAAATTATACGGGTGACAAGAAAGATATATATATATATATATACCTGATACCATAGTTGATATATCTTCCAATGCTATGCTGTTAAGAAACACGTCTTGTAAACCCTTTCCCTTAGATTTTATTTTCATTAATGCCTGTGATACCGGGCTCGGTATTAGTGGATGGCAAGCCAATTAATTTCTATAAACGGCTCAACCTCAAAAAACTTTCCACGAAATCAATAGTTAGAGTGGTAAGTTGTTGAGTTCATTCAGTATTTAGGTCAAGCCGCACTAAGTATACCATATTTCTTAAGGTAACAATCAAATAGACTTTTTCGTGGGTTTTTTGTTTGTTTTGTTTTTGTGTGGGGGGGGGGGTATTGTTTTTTTTTTCTTTTTGTTTTTCCTTTTATTGTTTTTTGCTTTTTGTTTGTTTGTTTGTTTTAAGGGATTGGGGTTGGGGAGAGAGCAAGGTAACATCTGCTGGGTCCTCTAAATTGGCAGGCACTGTTGAGTTATCCGAGTATTCAATATTAAGGTGAGAACATCGAATGTTAGGTGGAAAGTTTGTCCGGGACAGACGACATATTTCGAATGAAACGGGGTGTTGGAGTTATACGAGTTCGAGATGACGAGGTGAGGCTGTTTTCACTTGTTTCTCGCTATAACAAACGTCTGCATTTTATACCACATACTCCATGTATAGTTTTACTTTAGAAGTTGTTTTGATGTACTCTTTAAAGACAATGGACCAAAACAGACTGAGAAGAGGGACAATATTTCTGATTATGGATTTAATCACATAAGATGGTATTAAGTGTTTGAAAAAAGGAGTTTAATTAGCCTTACCTGGGCTAATTGTGCAGCTTCCTCTTTTGAATCTAAAAAGAGAGAGGCCATGTGGATATTTCCCAATAGATATCATTCTCGGGTGCGATTCTTAAAAAAATATTTGTTTTGTTTTGGGCCTAATTTTTTTTAGATCCTGGAACTTCTGTTTATATTTCATGAGTACACGGATATAGATCTATTAATGACGCATGCAAATTGTCAACCTACTATAAAATCGGTATCTTTACCATGGAAATAACGATATGTGTGGGAGGAATATGATCGTTATGAACCAAGTCGGTAGCATTGACAAGTTCTAGATTTTAACTTCGTCGCATTCATTTGTTTAAATTGATTTGAAACAAATATATATACTGCCCTTGATAAGTCTCTAAACAAAAGACTCTTGCAGCTGACGTGTGACTGTCGCGTATCACATTACTTCCGTGGATACAATGTTATTTCCACCTCTATGCGTTATTTATAGTATTGCTTGGGTCAATTCTTGTCTGCTCTTAACGGCTGACGTGCTAAATTTTAAAAACGTGTACAATGCATGACACCTTTCTAGTGAAAGTTGGCGATAATTACCTTATGGTTTAGTGTTTGGAGAACCCCTGTTTCTAACACTAGAGCCGGCTAGGAGATATGTTCCAATACTCAATGCCGTTATACATGAAAAAAACTGTCTGGTTTTCGCAACAAACGTCCTCACACCATTTACAATGCAAGACGAATGCGTGTTTTACAAGTTAAAAAATTTTGCTACAATCAATAATGATGCACCATGTTTATGTGACAAAGCTATTACCGATTATACCCATGTGGTGTTGTCGAGCAATCATACTGCACAGGTAAAAAAATCAAAACACTCCGCAACCAATGCCAATTTATCACTATGTTATTGCGTGTTTGATATTTCCTTTAGATTTTACTCGTCAGAAGATGATAACATTGGATATTAAGCCTCATTGAGAGTGAAACATTCTGCTTAGCTATGTAATGTGGCACATCTCACTATAATTCAGGAACTATGCACAATTTTTAGAATTTATATGGCTTATTGTTGCTTTACGTCCTATTAACAGCCAGATTTATTTTGAATATCTTTATTTTTCAGCTAGACACAACAACACATTCATTTTTCATCCCCTTTTTTAACGTTTCCATTCCAGTTTTTAATTAATTTTATTTTTTTTTTTTATTATTATTTTGAACCTTTAAACTCTGTTTTCGGTTTAGAAAAACAAACAAAACACACAAATCCAATGGGCACTTGACGTTAGATCAACGTTGAAAAAAAACATCAAAATCTAACTTTGTGTTGACGTTAGATTTTGGTTGAAAATAAAAGCAAGCTTTCTAGACATCAAAACCCGATGTTGGATAGACGTTGAAATTGAATCTTTTCTAGAATAAAGACAGTCATCATAATGAAATACATTATTTCAACATATTATGACAAGTAACATTTAAAAATCTTTCATGAAATACATCGTATACATTGGAAACTATTTCAAACGACTCAAGAATAATGTTGGTTAGGTAAGACAGTGTGTAAGTAAGGCCAGGGATGATGATAGTTAGATAAGACAGGACCTGAGTAAGGTCAGGGATGATGATAGTTAGATAAAACAGGACGTGAGTAAGGTCAGGGATGATGATATTTATATAAGACAGGACGTGAGTAAGGTCAGGGATGATGATGGTTAGATAAGACAGGACGTGAGTAAGGTCAGGGATGATGATGGTTAGATAAGACAGGACGTGAGTAAGGTCAGGGATGATGATGGTTAGAGAAGACAGTGTGAGTAAGGCCAGGGATAATGATAGTTAGATAAGACAGGACGTGAGTAAGGCCAGGGATGATGATAGTTAGATAAGACAGGACGTGAGTAAGGTCAGGGATGATGATAGTTAGATAAAACAGGACGTGAGTAAGGTCAGGGATGATGATATTTATATAAGACAGGACGTGAGTAAGGTCAGGGATGATGATGGTTAGATAAGACAGGACGTGAGTAAGGTCAGGGATGATGATGGTTAGATAAGACAGGACGTGAGTAAGGTCAGGGATGATGATGGTTAGAGAAGACAGTGTGAGTAAGGCCAGGGATAATGATAGTTAGATAAGACAGGACGTGAGTAAGGCCAGGGATGATGATAGTTAGATAAGACAGGACGTGAGTAAGGTCAGGGATGATGATAGTTAGATAAGACAGGACGTGAGTAAGGCCAGGGATGATGATAGTTAGATAAAACAGGACGTGAGTAAGGTCAGGGATGATGATAGTTAGAGAAGACAGTATGTGAGTAAGGTCAGGGGTGATGATAGTTAGAGAAGACAGGACGTGAGTAAGGTCAGGGATGATGATAGTTAGATAAGACAGGACGTGAGTAAGGTCAGGGATGATGATGGTTAGAAAAGGCAAGACGTGAGTAAGGTCAGGGATGATGATAGTTAGAGAAGACAGGACGTGAGTAAGGTCAGGGATGATGATAGTTAGATAAAACAGGACGTGAGTAAGGTCAGGGATGATGATAGTTAGATAAAACAGGACGTGAGTAAGGTCAGGGATGATGATAGTTAGATAAGACAGGACGTGAGTAAGGTCAGGGGTGATGATAGTTAGAGAAGACAGGACGTGAGTAAGGTCAGGGATGATGATGGTTAGAAAAGGCAAGACGTGAGTAAGGCCAGGGATGATGATAGTTAGATAAGACAGGACGTGAGTAAGGTCAGGGATGATGATGGTTAGATAAGACAGGACGTGAGTAAGGCCAGGGATGATGATAGTTAGATAAGACAGGACGTGAGTAAGGTCAGGGATGATGATAGTTAGAGAAGACAGGACGTGAGTAAGGTCAGGGATGATGATAGTTAGATAAGACAGTATGTGAGTAAGGTCAGGGATGATGATAGTTAGAGAAGACAGGACGTGAGTAAGGTCAGGGATGATGATAGTTAGAGAAGACAGGACGTGAGTAAGGTCAGGGATGATGATGGTTAGATAAGACAGTATGTGAGTAAGGCCAGGGATGATGATAGTTAGATAAGACAGGACGTGAGTAAGGTCAGGGATGATGATGGTTAGATAAGACAGTATGTGAGTAAGGCCAGGGATGATGATAGTTAGATAAGACAGGACGTGAGTAAGGTCAGGGATGATGATGGTTAGATAAGACAGTATGTGAGTAAGGCCAGGGATGATGATGGTTAGATAAGACAGTATGTGAGTAGGGGTACGGATAACGATAGTCAGATTGTTTGTAAGTAAGCTCAATGATACTAAAGGTCAAATAAGACACTGATAGTCAGAAAGGACAGTGTGAGACTGATGGTTGAAATAGACAGGGTGTGAGTAGGGTCAGGGATAAGGATGGTTAGATAAGACGGGATGTGAGTAGGGTCAGGGATAAGGATGGTTAGATAAGACGGGGTGTGAATAGGGTCAGGGATAAGGATGGTTAGATAAGACGGGGTGTGAGTAGGGTCAGGGATAAGGATGGTTAGATAAGACGGGGTGTGAGTAGGGTCAGGGATAAGGATGGTTAGATAAGACGGGGTGTGAGTAGGGTCAGGGATAAGGATGGTTAGATAAGACGGGGTGTGAGTAGGGTCAGGGATAAGGATGGTTAGATAAGACGGGGTGTGAGTAGGGTCAGGGATAATGATTTTTATGTAAGAGAGGTGATAAGAAAGTCAGTGATAATAATGTATGATTGGGAAAAGCGTGAGCAAAGTCAATTAAAATGGTAAGGAGAATATATTAGTAAAAAACTGGCATAACGGGCGCCATTCTGTTTGTCTTCCATCAGATCCACAGATACATTGTAAAATGGAAATTTGAATTTTATAACTCTAAAAGTAAAATTGTTGTGGTTGAGAATTATATACCAAGTCAGCCAGGCCACACTTGGATGCTTGGTCCCGACCACATTGTTATTGCCGTTTTTCAAACTCACCTCGGTACAGTAGTATCCTCTCGGGTGTCGAACGTTGAACGCGTGTAAGCTGCATGTGCTAAAGGCAGAAAAACACTGCATTCTATTCTTGGGATCGACCCATCGTCCAGTTTAATAAATGCTCTAGTCAAGGCCAGCCTCTACAAGAAAGTGGTTTTACCTTCTGTGTTATATGGGTGTGAACACTGGGGTCATCTTGGCTAAAAAAACTTACTTTATTAAGTCGTTTCCAGCATTACGGAGCTAAACTCATGCTCCGAGTCCCTCAACGCGCTTATTCAGATATTTTCGAACCTATGCTAGGGTTATTTTGCATTTCTGCGGAAATCGACAAGAGAAAATAACTTCATCTGCAAAAACTTGTATCGTTGGATCAATCCTTCCTCGCAAAGCGTATTTTTACCGTTCGCTTATATTCCTTTTTGAAAGCGCGTTCTGGCAACTGTGATAACTACTGCTCCAAAGGGTACTTCCCGGATATCGTAAATGTGCTACAAAGATATAACTTGGAACCTTTCCTGGATTCGTATCTTCGAAACTACGTATTCCCCTCCATGATACAATGGAAAACAGCTGTTAAATCTGCCATAAATTGTGCTGAAAATTTGGCTCTAAAAGCTCGAATGTCCATAGACCACGATTTCAAGATCTTTAGCAAGTGTCATTCCTCTTACAAACCGTATATAATGTGGCTTGCAGCAGAATCGCTAGCAGACATTCGCGTGCTTTACTCCTTAACCTCTACCTTGTCCACACCAGCTATTCCAGCCCGTGCTGTGTGCGCTCTTTGTTCCGAGCCCATCAATGACGTATTTTCTCACCTCTGCTGTTCCTGTGGTAATACTAATGAACCCCGTAGAAGCTTTCTACAAGAAGTCCTCTCAGACTTTGGGCCAATTATGTACCGATCGCTTGTAAGTGAGGATACGCTTTTAGGCCTGACGTCAGGTCTCCAGCTGCTTGATGCTGCTGCCCAGAAACTTTTTCTGATGAAAGGCGCAAGATTCGTTGTAAGTGCTACGCGCTCCTTCACTTAATTATTCCAATTTTTGACGTTTCCACGCGATATTGAGGATTTACGTTGGTAAATCCTCTACTTCCTCGCGTTAATTGAACTGTTTCTGTTTTCATATATATATATATTCTTTTTCCCTGTCGATTTCTTGTATTACCAATATCTCCTTTGTGAGGAAATAAAGTTTGATGATGATAATGATATTAAACGCATCAGAAAAAGAAATCGTTTTAACGTACTATCCCTTTAGAGACAGCATAATGTATACTTTGCTGATCTCAGTAGGTGGTCTATTAGTACAACTTGTATTATGTGTGATGTCATACTGATGTCTGACAATAAATCAGAATATTCTATGGGCATTTTTATAACGCATCGATGACGCTTATTTTGCCAGGTTCGCCAGCACTTTACGTGATGATCTATAGGAGTCGACTTTTTTATATCTACAGACTATCCTATATATAGTTCAATTAAAAAACGGTTTCTTAGTCATTTCACAGGATCGTCTTCTCACTGTTGGTGATGCCCTGAAGTCATACGAGTAAGTATTGTATATCTCCGCTTCATATTGATTGTGTAGACGGTTTAAAAAGACATGATTTCTAATAATCACGCGATATACGTGAAAATGAATCGTTTTAGATTCAATCTATATGATTCACACGCTATTAAAGGCGTGTATGAGAAAATATTACTTCCAAAACAGCGTTATGCATGTCGTCTGGTTGCTGTTCTAGGCGTCAGACGCCTTCCATTGTATCTCAAATGTGCGGCGGGGTTTTTTTCCACAAAAGCCGTAATGAAGGAATATCGAAAACGACCAGCACGTGCTTGTACCAGATATATTTCGTTTAAATATTTAAACGATATATGTATTCTGTTAGTGGTGCTATCTATTTATCTTGCACACAGATTGCATTCATATTGACAATAAATACAATCTGACGGACGTTTATAATAATAATAATATAATAATATTATTTTTAGAAAGTATCGTGTGTTTATTGTTTTGTTCTTGTTTCTTTGATTTTTTTTTTCTTTGTTGGTTTGACATTATTTTCATCTGTATGTTTATGTTCAGGAAAGCTTTTTGAAAATATAGATCATCTTAATGATTATCGCAATGCTAAAGTGTTATCTGAGCCACGTGCAAAATGACGTCATGTTAATGTCCTTCGGGCAAGACTGCATCCTAACACTATGTTAATGGGAGGTCTTCATGCAAACTGTAATTTAAAAAAAAGACGATTGTTCTGATCTTAGTGTCCTACAAGACCGAGAAAATTATTATAAGAGCTAAACCAAACTTTTACTGTACATAAAAAAATACTGAATAGGTGATGCCAAATTTAAAAGATTCGTGTTAGTGTATAGTCAGATAAAACAATGCATAAGTAAAATCGGTTATAATGATAGGCAGGCAGGACAGTGTGTCAGAAAAATATTGGAAATGAAAGGTCGGATAAGGTAGTGTGTGATATTAAAATCAAAGATACATGGTCACATTAGAAGGGTTAAGGTCAGAAAAGGTGTGTTCAGGACAGTGCATCAGTAAAGTCAGTTATAATGATAGGCAGGCAGGACAGTGTTAGTGGGTTAGGCAATGTGTGATATTAAAATCAAAGATATATGGTCACATTAGAAGGGTTGTAACAAGACAATGAATCATTTAGGTCAGAAAAGAGGTGTTCAGGACAGTGCATCAGTAAAGTCAGGGATTATGGTAGTCAGAGTAGACAGTCTGTCAGTCAGGTTAGGGATATTGATAGTCAGATAAGACAACGTGTCTGTAAAGTAATGAACACAGATGGTCAGATAAGACAGTGTGTATGTAAACATCTACTTAAACGCGTATTACGTTTTTCAATTATAGCGAATTAGTAACCCCTTTATCTCCGCGTTTTTGATGAATATGATTAATGTATATATTTTCAATTTGAAAGTTATTGAAATAATCAGAAGTGGTTTTCTTTAAAGAGAGATATGTAACAAGATTTTGGGCACTTATCTAAAAATCGATTTTCCAAATCCACCATTCTTAAAAACTGTTTGCCTGAGAATGGTGATCAGACCATTTTTCGCATTGCAATATTAGAGGAGGTATACATTTGTACGTGAATAACCGCATTCATAGTTAACGTTAGCCATTTAGAAAAAGGAGGAAACAGTGACGCATGCAACTGATTGTTATGATAATATAACAATGATTTAACACGTGATTATTGTTGCCAACTACTCACGATGTATTTGCTCCTATCCGGATTTATTATTTCCGATATATGTTTTACACGTTAGTATCGCTCAGTGGGAAATTCCTATCCCAAAAATAGAACAGAACAACCCTGCATGAGCTACATGATTTAGGTAAGTTTATTTGTCTTTTGTGTGCTGTATTGCCGTCTCCATCATTGCCTAAATAAATATTATTTGTTAAATGTTTTCATGGGCTAGGCATCTAAATAAATCACTTGCTGTGCTCGAGTTCAGACTAAAAAACGGACTTACTACTGTAAACATCTGAAGAGCGGAAGAGGAACATGCGTTAGAACTAGACAGATGACGCTGTTGATATTCGGTCAATATCATTCTCCTATCAATAAAACTCTGTTAATGTTCAGTATATATACTTTTATGAAACGGTCACAGTATTCCGAGAAATCCTGTATTCGTATGTGTGTAGAACTTCACGTAAGTCCAACACTAAACGGTGATCCGGAAATGAACTGTTTACCTCCCTTCATAATTTCGGTTTAAATTTTATTGTATGTAAATGAACAGTGTATTTCAAATAAGAAAAAAAAAATGTAGATTATAATAAATCTAATCAAATGATACAATTGTCTTACACATAAAAAATACTCACGTACAATATGTAACTTACAGAAGTGAGAGACACAGAGAATGAAAATTTATCTATATACCAAAATTACTCAAAAAGGAAGTGTTAAATGAAAAGAGGACATAAATATCTGTATGCAGTAGGAATTCGTTCAGATTTATTAGTTTAGATTGTAAATGTTAAAAGTGATCTACAACTTAAAGTTTTGGTTTTTTGGTCATCTTGTTTGGCAGTCATCATGTGTCATACATTAAATTTTCTCATTTGGAATTTTTTTTCAAGTAATTCTCTATCATGAAAATACATACTCAGTAATATCTTTCTATTAAACAAAATGTATTCCTTCAAAATCATCCATCATAATGCTAAGTGTTCCTCTCCTATGTTATAATGCTAGATGTTCCTTCACTGTCCTATGTTATAATGCTAAGTTTTCCATCACTATCCTATGTAATAATGCTAAATGTTCCTTTACTGTCCTATGTTATAATGATAAATATTCCTTCACTATCCTATGTTATAATGCTAAATGTTTTTTCACTATCCTATGTTATAATGCTAAATGTTCCTTCACTATCCTATGTTATAATGCTAAGTGTTCCTTCACTATCCTATGTTATAATGCTAGATGTTCCTTCGCTATCCGATGTTATAATGATAAATATTCCTTCACTATCCTATGTTATAATGCTAAATGTTCCTTCACTCTCCTATGTTATAATGCTAAATGTTCCTTCATAGTCCTATGTTATAATGCTAAGTGTTCCTTCACTCTCCTATGTTATAATGCTAAATGTTCCTTCACTATCCTATGTTATAATGCTAAGTGTTCCTTCACTCTCCTATGTTATAATGCTAGATGTTCCTTCACTGTCCTATGTTATAATGCTAAGTTTTCCATCACTATCCTATGTTATAATGCAAGGTGTTCCTTCACTATCCTATGTTATAATGCTAGGTGTTCCATCACTATCCTATGTTATAATGCTAAATGTTCCTTCACTATCCTATGTTATAATGCTAAATGTTCCTTTACTATCCTTTGTTATAATGCTTAATGTTCCTTCACTATCCTATGTTATAATGCTAAGTGTTCCTTCACTATCCTATGTTATAATGCTAGGTGTTCCTTCACTATCCTATGTTATAATGCTAGGTGTTCCATCACTATCCTATGTTATAATGCTAAATGTTCCTTCACTATCCTATGTTATAATGCTAAATGTTCCTTTACTATCCTATGTTATAATGCTTAATGTTCCTTCACTATCCTATGTTATAATGATAAATATTCCTTCACTATCCTATGTTATAATGCTAAATGTTCCTTCACTATCCTATGTTATAATGCTTAATGTTCCTTCATTCTCCTATGTTATAATACTAAGTGTTCCTTCACTATCCTATGTTATAATGCTAGATGTTCCTTCACTCTCCTATGTTATAATGCTAAGTGTTCCTTCACTATCCTATGTTATTATGCTAGGTGTTCCATCACTATCCTATGTTATAATGGTAAGTTTTCCATCACTATCCTATGTTATAATGCTAGGTGTTCCTTCACTATCCTATGTTATAATGCTAGGTGTTCCTTCACTATCCTATGTTATAATGCTAAGTGTTCCTTCACTATCCTATGTTATAATGCTAAGTGTTCATTTACTATCCTATGTTATAATGCTAAATGTTCCTTTACTGTCCTATGTTATAATGATAAATATTCCTTCACTATCCTATGTTATAATGCTAAATCTTCCTTCACTATCCTATGTTATAATGCTAAATCTTCCTTCACTATCCTATGTTATAATGCTAAGTGTTCCTTTACTGTCCTATGTTATAATGCTAAGTGTTCCTTCACTATCCTATGTTATAATGCTAAGTGTTCCTTCACTATCCTATGTTATAATGATAAATATTCCTTCACTATCCTATGTTATAATGCTAAGTGTTCCTTCACTATCCTATGTTATAATGCTAGATATTCCTTCACTATCCTATGTTATAATGCTAAATGTTCCTTCACTCTCCTATGTTATAATGCTAAATGTTCCTTCATAGTCCTATGTTATAATGCTAAGTGTTCCTTTACTCTCCTATGTTATAATGTTAAATGTTCCTTCACTATCCTATGTTATAATGCTAAATGTTCCTTCACTTTCCTATGTTATTATGCTAAGTGTTCCTTCACTATCCTATGTTATAATGCTAGATATTCCTTCACTATCCTATGTTATAATGCTAAATGTTCCTTCACTCTCCTATGTTATAATGCTAAATGTTCCTTCATAGTCCTATGTTATAATGCTAAGTGTTCCTTTACTCTCCTATGTTATAATGTTAAATGTTCCTTCACTATCCTATGTTATAATGCTAAATGTTCCTTCACTTTCCTATGTTATAATGCTAAATGTTCCTTCACTATCCTATGTTATAATGCTAAATGTTCCTTCACTATCCGATGTTATAATGCTAAGTGTTCCTTCACTATCCTATGTTATAATGCTAAGTGTTCCTTCACTATCCGATGTTGTATTGATAAATATTCCTTCACTATCCTATGTTATAATGCTAAATGTTCCTTCACTCTCCTATGTTATAATGCTAAATGTTCCTTCATAGTCCTATGTTATAATGCTAAGTGTTCCTTCACTCTCCTATGTTATAATGCTAAATGTTCCTTCACTATCCTATGTTATAATGCTAAGTGTTCCTTCACTATCCTATGTTATAATGCTAGATGTTCCTTCACTGTCCTATGTTATAATGCTAAGTGTTCCATCACTATCCTATGTTATAATGCTAGGTGTTCCTTCACTATCCTATGTTATAATGCTAGGTGTTCCATCACTATCCTATGTTATAATGCTAAATGTTCCTTCACTATCCTATGTTATAATGCTAAATGTTCCTTTACTATCCTATGTTATAATGCTTAATGTTCCTTCACTATCCTCTGTTATAATGCTAAGTGTTCCTTCACTATCCTATGTTATAATGCTAAGTGTTCATTTACTATCCTATGTTATAATCCTTCCTTTACTGTCCTATGTTATAATGATAAATATTACTTCACTATCCTATGTTATAATGCAAAATGTTCCTTCACTATCCTATGTTATAATGCTAAATGTTCCTTCACTATCCAATGTTATAATGCTAAGTGTTCCTTCACTATCCTATGTTATAATGCTAAGCGTTCCTTCACTATCCTATGTTATAATGCTAAATGTTCCTTCACTATCCTATGTTATAATGCTAAGTGTTCCTTCACTATCCTATGTTATAATGATAAATATTCCTTCACTATCCTATGTTATAATGCTAAGTGTTCCTTCACTCTCCTATGTTATAATGCTAGGTGTTCCATCACTATCCTATGTTATAATGCTAAATGTTCCTTCACTATCCTATGTTATAATGCTAAATGTTCCTTTACTATCCTATGTTATAATGCTTAATGTTCCTTCACTATCCTATGTTATAATGCTAAGTGTTCCTTCACTATCCTATGTTATAATGCTAAGTGTTCATTTACTATCCTATGTTATAATGCTAAATGTTCCTTTACTGTCCTATGTTATAATGATAAATATTCCTTCACTATCCTATGTTATAATGCTAAATGTTCCTTCACTATCCTATGTTATAATGCTTAATGTTCCTTCACTCTCCTATGTTATAATACTAAGTGTTCCTTCACTATCCTATGTTATAATGCTAGATGTTCCTTCACTCTCCTATGTTATAATGCTAAGTGTTCCTTCACTATCCTATGTTATTATGCTAGGTGTTCCATCACTATCCTATGTTATAATGGTAAGTTTTCCATCACTATCCTATGTTATAATGCTAGGTGTTCCTTCACTATCCTATGTTATAATGCTAGGTGTTCCTTCACTATCCTATGTTATAATGCTAAGTGTTCCTTCACTATCCTATGTTATAATGCTAAGTGTTCATTTACTATCCTATGTTATAATGCTAAATGTTCCTTTACTGTCCTATGTTATAATGATAAATATTCCTTCACTATCCTATGTTATAATGCTAATTCTTCCTTCACTATCCTATGTTATAATGCTAAATCTTCCTTCACTATCCTATGTTATAATGCTAAGTGTTCCTTTACTGTCCTATGTTATAATGCTAAGTGTTCCTTCACTATCCGATGTTATAATGCTAAGTGTTCCTTCACTATCCTATGTTATAATGCTAAGTGTTCCTTCACTATCCTATGTTATAATGATAAATATTCCTTCACTATCCTATGTTATAATGCTAGATGTTCCTTCGCTATCCGATGTTATAATGATAAATATTCCTTCACTATCCTATGTTATAATGCTAAATGTTCCTTCACTCTCCTATGTTATAATGCTAAATGTTCCTTCATAGTCCTATGTTATAATGCTAAGTGTTCCTTTACTCTCCTATGTTATAATGTTAAATGTTCCTTCACTATCCTATGTTATAATGCTAAATGTTCCTTCACTTTCCTATGTTATAATGCTAAGTGTTCCTTCACTATCCTATGTTATAATGCTAGATATTCCTTCACTATCCTATGTTATAATGCTAAATGTTCCTTCACTCTCCTATGTTATAATGCTAAATGTTCCTTCATAGTCCTATGTTATAATGTTAAATGTTCCTTCACTATCCTATGTTATAATGCTAAATGTTCCTTCACTTTCCTATGTTATAATGCTAAATGTTCCTTCACTATCCTATGTTATAATGCTAAATGTTCCTTCACTATCCGATGTTATAATGCTAAGTGTTCCTTCACTATCCTATGTTATAATGCTAAGTGTTCCTTCACTATCCGATGTTGTATTGATAAATATTCCTTCACTATCCTATGTTATAATGCTAAATGTTCCTTCACTCTCCTATGTTATAATGCTAAATGTTCCTTCATAGTCCTATGTTATAATGCTAAGTGTTCCTTCACTCTCCTATGTTATAATGCTAAATGTTCCTTCACTATCCTATGTTATAATGCTAAGTGTTCATTCACTATAATATGTTATAATGCTAGATGTTCCTTCACTGTCCTATGTTATAATGCTAAGTGTTCCATCACTATCCTATGTTATAATGCTAGGTGTTCCTTCACTATCCTATGTTATAATGCTAGGTGTTCCATCACTATCCTATGTTATAATGCTAAATGTTCCTTCACTATCCTATGTTATAATGCTAAATGTTCCTTTACTATCCTATGTTATAATGCTTAATGTTCCTTCACTATCCTCTGTTATAATGCTAAGTGTTCCTTCACTATCCTATGTTATAATGCTAAGTGTTCATTTACTATCCTATGTTATAATCCTTCCTTTACTGTCCTATGTTATAATGATAAATATTACTTCACTATCCTATGTTATAATGCAAAATGTTCCTTCACTATCCTATGTTATAATGCTAAATGTTCCTTCACTATCCAATGTTATAATGCTAAGTGTTCCTTCACTATCCTATGTTATAATGCTAAGCGTTCCTTCACTATCCTATGTTATAATGCTAAATGTTCCTTCACTATCCTATGTTATAATGCTAAGTGTTCCTTCACTATCCTATGTTATAATGATAAATATTCCTTCACTATCCTATGTTATAATGCTAAATGTTCCTTCATAGTCCTATGTTATAATGCTAAGTGTTCCTTCACTCTCCTATGTTATAATGTTAAATGTTCCTTCACTATCCTATGTGATAATGCTAAATGTTCCTTCACTTTCCTATGTTATAATGCTAAATGTTCCTTCACTATCCTATGTTATAATGCTAAGTGTTCCTTCACTATCCTATGTTATAATGCTAAGTGTTCCTTCACTATCCTATGTTATAATGCTAAGTGTTCCTTCACTATCCTATGTTATAATGCTAAATATTCCTTCACTATCCTATGTTATAATGCTAAATGTTCCTTCACTCTCCTATGTTATAATGTTAAATGTTCCTTCACTATCCTATGTTATAATGCTAAATGTTCCTTCACTATCCTATGTTATAATGCTAAGTGTTCCTTCACTATCCTATGTTTTAATGCTAAATGTTCCTTTACTGTCCTATGTTATAATGTTAAGTGTTCATTCACTATCCTGTGTTATAATGCTAAGTGTTCCTTCACTAACCTATGTTATAATGCTAAATGTTCCTTCACTAACCTATGTTATAATGCTAAATGTTCCTTCACTATCCTATGTTATAATGCTAAGTGTTCCTTCACTATCCTATGTTATAATGCTAAGTGTTCCTTCACTATCCTATGTTATAATGCTAAGTGTTCCTTCACTATCCTATGTTTTAATGCTAAATGTTCCTTTACTGTCCTATGTTATAATGCTAAGTGTTCCTTCACTAACCTATGTTATAATGCTAAATGTTCCTTCACTAACCTATGTTATAATGCTAAATGTTCCTTCACTATCCTATGTTATAATGCTAAGTGTTCCTTCACTATCCTATGTTATAATGCTAAGTGTTCCTTCACTATCCTATGTTATAATGCTAAGTGTTCCTTCACTATCCTATGTTATAATGCTAAATATTCCTTCACTATCCTATGTTATAATGCTAAATGTTCCTTCACTCTCCTATGTTATAATGTTAAATGTTCCTTCACTATCCTATGTTATAATGCTAAATGTTCCTTCACTATCCTATGTTATAATGCTAAGTGTTCCTTCACTATCCTATGTTTTAATGCTAAATGTTCCTTTACTGTCCTATGTTATAATGTTAAGTGTTCATTCACTATCCTGTGTTATAATGCTAAGTGTTCCTTCACTAACCTATGTTATAATGCTAGATGTTCCTTAACTATCCTATGTTATAATGCTAAATGTTCCTTCAATATTTTCTCTCACATTTATAAGTACCCGTTCATTACTCTGTGTTATAAAAATATATTTTTTCTTCAAGTTTCCTATGCTATGATGCTAAGTGTTACCTCAGTACCCTCTGATATAATTGTAAGCGTTCCTCCTATAACCCAAGCCCTGTCATATAATGATGAAGTGTTCGTTTTCCTGTGTCCTAATGATTTATAAGTAAATGGTGCTTCAATGTCCTTTCCAATAAAGATCAGCATTTCTTCTAAACTCTTTTATCTAAATGATGAACGTTTCTTCAATATCCTCTGTCATTAAGAACAATGTTCTTACTATATGCTTTGTCACCAATATATGTGGTCCGTAAATATCCTTTTTCGTAAAGATAAGTTTTCCCTCAATATTCTCTGTTGTAAAGATAATTGTCCTTCAATATTCATATCATAAACAGTAGAGTTCTTACAGTTTTCTCCAGTATAATGTTGAGTGTTCCTTCAGTATATCTACTTTCACAGAAATAAGTGTTATTTTAATGTTCCTTGGCATTAAGGTTGGCATTCCATTATTATCCTCTGCAATAATGAAAATGTGTTCCTTCATTTTTCACCATAAAGATAAAAGTTCCGTCAATATTCTCTGTTGTTCTTGAATGTGTTTCTTCAAAATCGTCAGTTATGATTTAGATTAGATTTAAACATATTTTTATTGTCATCAAACAACTGGTATTAGGCACAAGTTATAACAACTCAGTGACACCTTCTCCCAAAAACAGTACATTAATCAACATATGATTATTAGTATTCCTTCATTATACCCTGTCAAAATGAGTTTTCCTTCAAAATCCTCTCATAACCACGAGTATTCAGTTGATTATTTTCCTCTGTCATAATATGTGTTCAGTTGAACAGTTTCCTTTGTCATAATGATAAGTGTTCCTTCAATATCCTATGTCATAATGACAGAGCTCCTTCAATATCCTTTTGTAATGATAAGTGTTCAATATTCTATGTCACAAAGATATTTATTCCACATTCTCTCAAAAAAAAGTGTTTTGTCAGTATCTGTCATAATGATCAGTGTTCCTTACTATCTTTTCATAGCAATAAATGTTCCTTTATTGTTCTCGGTCATTAACATAAATGTGACTTTGGTATCCGATGTCATATTTATATGTATAAGTGTTCGTTTTCCTTTTGCCTAATGTTGCATGTTTGTTCAGTCTTCTGTATCCTCTTTCAAAATAGTAAGTGTGCCTTACTTACATTTTCTATCAAAAAGACATGTGTTTCTTCAACACCATCTCTCATAATGATCAATGTTTCTTCATTATTCTGTCATTTAGTTAAGTGGTCCATCAAAAATTCTTTCACAAATATGACTCTTCCAGCAGTATCCTTCCCTAATAAATATTTCTGCTCTATCCTCTTTAATAACATGAGTGTTTGGTCAATTTTATCCTGTCATAGGTATAAGTGTTCCTTCAATAGCCTCAGTCATAATAAGTGTTTCTTTAATAGCCTCTGTCATAACAATATGTATCCAAAAGCGTTCCTTCAGTATCTTCTGTCATTACACTTAGTGTATTAAAGTGTTCTTCAATATCTTCTGTCTTTATGCTTAGTATTCAATGTGTTCCTCAGTATTCTATGTCATTATGCTTAGTATACCAAAACGTGCATTCAGTAACCTCTGTCATTATACTTATTATCCTGAACTGTTCCGAAATGTCCTCTTTAATTTGCTTGGTATCTGAATGTGTTTCCCAATATCCTCTGTCATTATGCTAAGTATCCCAATGTGTTCCTTCAATATCCTCTGTTGTTATACTTAGCATCTCGGAATGTTCCCCAATATCCTACATTATTATGCTTAATATCTTGAGTGTTTTTTCAATATCCTCTGTCATTATGTTAAGTATCCTGAAGTGTTCCCCAATTTCCTCTGTCATTATGTTAAGTATCCTGAAGTGTTTCTTAAATATCCTCTGTTATGCTAAGTATCCTGAAGTGTACCTTATTACCTTCTGTCATTATGCTTAAGATCCCAAATTGTTCCTCAATAGCCACTGTCATTATGTTTAGTGTCATGAAGTGTTTCTCAATATCCTCTGTCGTTATGCTAAGAATACTGAAGTGTTACCCAATATCCTCTGTCATTATGCTAAGTATCCTGAAGTGTTCCTTAATATTCTCTGTTGTTATGCTTAGTATTCCAATGTGTTCCTTCAATATCCTCAGTTGTTATACTTTGCATTTCGAAATGTTCCTCAACATCCTCTTTTATTATGCTTAATATCCCTCAGTGTTTCTTAAATATCCTCAGCCGTTATGCTAAGTATCCCGATGTGTACCTTAATACCTTCTGTCATTATGCTTGAAATCCCAAATTGTTCGTCAATTGCCACTGTCATTATGTTAAGTGTCATGAAGTGTTTCTCAATATCCTCTGTCGTTATGCTTAGTATCCTTAAGTGTTCCTTTAATATTCTTTGTCATTATGTTTAGGTTCTCTACGTGTTCCTTCAATATCCACTGTCATTATAGTTAGTATCTTTAAGTGTTCCTTCAATATCCAATGTCAATATGTTTAGTAACCTAAATTATTCCTTAATATCATCTGTCATTCTGCTTAGTATGCCAAAGTGCCCTCAATATACTCTATCATTATGTTAAGTATCCCGAAGTGTTTCTTCAATATCCTCTGTAATACAAAGCAGTCCGTCATTACATCCCTTACCATATTGAAGATATTCCTCTCTTCTCATACAAGTTATCAATTCTGATGATGCATTGGCATGTTAATACTGTTTTTGCTGTTCATCATCAGAACAATTTGGGCACCAGAACCACTATATAAAAACATACATTGTCTATAATGAATCAACGAAATAACATCAATTTCTGTTAATGGATGCGATTATCAAAGTCTGAAGCATTTTTGGTCTTAACGCGTGATGCGTTTTCCAAAATATATATCACATACGGAAGTATGATATGGATAAGAATTTATGACCTGTGTGACATGTGGCATTTGCCTATCTTTCTACTGAATTTGACATAAGCCAATGTGAAATTGAATCGAACATGTGACCTTCAATGGCATATAGCTAGCGGGTTGGATGACATTTCGATAGTCATAACGAAGACTAGTACCAGGATCATAGGAGGTTGGTGTCATTGAGATAGTAGCATAAAAAAGTAGACAGGAAAGAAAAGATTTATTAACCGTAAGTATCTAGAGCGCCAAAACATAAAGGACTCTGGTTGTTAATGTAAACTTACTATATGCCTAATAATAATGTGTTTTAATACTTTCAGATGCATCGTACTTACTGAAAGATGGAGAAATTTAAATCGAATGCGATTACATTTGACCCAGAAAAGGATGACCGTTCGCCAGCCGAGGTTAGCCTTGAAATAGACGATAGTCTTGACGTGAAACCATTTCATCACAGACCTTTCCGGAAACCTCCAATAATTGGTAAAGAACAACAATATCAGACAGATGACAAAGTTCATCAATTGCATATGTTCCACGAAACTGACTTTGTCGTGTTGCTATATGGTTTTATGAATGATAACAAAATAGACCTTGCCACAATAACGGATGCAGACCTGGACTCGAAGAAAGATAACATTACTTGGTTTGACTTTAAATCCATGACCATGTTCGCTAGTGTTAACAAGCAACGTTATACCCGTACCGAAATCAATGCAGCTGCAGAAAGGCTGACAGGTTATTACATAGAAGAAGGTATAGGACCGTTCACAGAGAAAAATCTCGATGGTACATACCGTTTGCTGGATCCAGAGTATATGGAATACGCCATACTGTATTACTATGGCCGCTCCAATATGTGTATGCTTGTACGAGTCGCTCCATGGCAGGCCATGTTTATGAATATAATACCATGCGATTTGGAACCAATGCACCTGCCAATCGGATGCGATAGTTCAAGATTTGATAGTATGACGATGGGGGAGAGAGACTGTATGCTGGCGTCTGAAAGGATGATAAAGGAGATTTTGGAAGGAAATGTTAATGATTTGGTGACATCCCCATTTTTTTACAGTCGTAGAATGAAAAAAGAATTTTTCAAATTGGCCAAGGAGGAGGGAAACTTGAACGAAATTTTCTCAGCTGTTGACAAGTTCTCGAAACCAGAACGGCCAAAAACCTTCTTGTACTGTATCGTTGCAAATGCTATGCCAAATCTAGATTTTCTAGACCAGGTACTGACACTTTTCATGAAGAGTGATTTATCACATGAAGAGAAGATCCTCCAGCTAACAGCGTCTTGTGCTGCAGCGTGCCGATGGGGTCACATTCTTATCTACGAGAAACTCAGCAGATTAATAGAAACACCAACATTTGAGATACTAAGGAAAGCAGTTGTTGGAGGAAATACGGATATCATGCGCGGTATTCTCCGTGATTATGAATGGAGCGAAACTGCGACCAGGTCAGCTATGGAATGGGCCTGCTTCCTAGGTTTGGGTGATGTCGTTAGAGTGATACAGGGTGCTGGTGTACGCTTCTCAAAGAGGTGTCTCTACGACGCGGCTTATGGAGGTAATAAAGGGTTGTTCTTTGAAATCTGCAACGAAGGATACGATTTAGAGACACGATTCAAAGACGGCCAGACTGTTCTACACGTAGCTGCTGAAAGAGGCCATTTCAGTATTGTTGAATTCTTGGTGCACCGGGGAGGAGTAGATGTCGATACTGAAAACCCAAAGCGTGAGACTGCATTGCATATTTCATTGAAAAATGGTCATGAAGAAGTTGCAGAGACGTTGTTGGACGGAAATGCAAACACGGATCTTCGTGATGCTAGTGGATCCTCTCCTCTCCACAAAGCATGTGCTTTAGGGAACATGCATCTTGTGGAAAGGATACTGGCCACTGGATGCAACTCTAATCCTGCGGACAATGATGGAAGGTCTGTGTTACATAAAGCAGCCTTTGGTGGTAATTTGGATGTCATACGCCGTCTCCGTCAACTTGGAAATGCAGTGGATGTGTTGGATACCAATGGAAGCTCTGTAGTACACTATGCTTCTATCCAAGGACATCTGCAGATTGTTGAATACTTCATGAACGAATACCCAGCTTTGATCGCAAAAGGAAATGAAGAAAGATGGAACCCAATTGCATGTGCTGCATTCGGGGGACACTTTGAAGTGCTTGACTTTCTGGTTAGAAACCATGCAGGTATTCTCGTTGTGACATCATCGGGAAAGAACGCAAGACAACTGGCAAATGAAGGCTTAAGTTTCAAAGAATCAAACGAGAAGTATTATATGGAACAGTTTAAAGAGTATGTGTCATTTGGAAGCATTGGCAGTTTCAATAAATCAATAGAGCTACTTACTGACGTGGATCGCCAGATAGCATCGAACGATAATGATTCTTAATGTTCACTTGTGCCAAACCATACATTCTTGAATACATGAATACATTGTAAGCACTGGCCATCAAATTATTGATTTAACTATAGGAATTTAATTATATACCTTATAAATGTATATTCTTTACGAATTATATTTTTCATACCTTTAGCCATTGTTTGTACAACTGTACATTTATGGAGAATCGACCAACCGAATCAACAACAACCACGAACTCTTGTACGAAACTAAGTGGTGAGAAGACTAAGATAGTGTTATAGGTGTGAAATGGACATATATTCCTCGGTCAAAGCTGAAGCATGTCATTTGTTCCTTTGGTCACCATCTGAAAATATCCAATCAGAAGATATATGGAATAGCAAAGTAATACCGAGTAACCTAAAGAATTGACCAGTGATATAAGCTATTTTGACTGCAGTAGATTTTTTTTTGCGTTTGAGCCGCTACTTATTTGCTTCTTAATCAGTATTTTCGGCTGTTTGCTTGAAAATTGTAGATTTGCAATGAGCGTTCAGTTTAAAACTTACCATAATCTCGGTAAGTACTTTTGGCTTTAAACTTGTTGATCTTATGTTCTTTTTTATTATTTATTTCTTGAAACCATGCTAAGGTGACGCTAGTTTTTTCCCTATAAAACGCACAAGTTGCATTTCAGAATTACAATACCGTATTGCTGGTAATTTCCACGAGTCATTTTTTTAATTTTCTAAAGAGGTCTAATTGAATAACAACAATTAAATATTATATATATATATATATATATATATATTATTTTATCATATTATTATTTCATGGGGTCAATTTCGGCGGTTAGGTTAATATACCGCGAAATAATGAAAATATCTCTGCGAAAAATAACCGGCTTTACGATCGTTTATAATTTTGCGGCACATCGTTGTTTTGCATTGGTCACTTGTCATCAGGGCGATAACATATCCTATCACAGTAGTTGTTCTTGATTGGCTATCTAGTAGCTTTTTTTAATCGCATCCTCCAACTAAGAGTTCCTTTTTATACGCCGCCGGATGCGGTCGTATATTGGCGTCATCTTCTCCGTCTGTCCGTCCGTACGTCCATTTCTTGTCAACGCAACTCCTCCTTAACTAATGATCAGCTTTTCATAAAACTGCTCAATGTCACTAATACAATCGTTCGATGTGCATGAAGGGGCGATTTTACGGTTCATTGATTTTTGTAAGATTTATCCCATTTGCAACTTTGTGTCTTTAGCTTACTCATAGTGGAGCCTTGTAACTGTAACTCCTCCCAAACTAATGATAAGAGTTTCACGAAACTTTCTCAATGTCACAACTACAGTGGGTGGATGTGCTGGAAGTGGCGATTTTACGGTTTTTCTTGATCTTTATATTTTGTGGCGGCGTATATTGTGCCCACGGCACTCTTGTTAATCTGTGTCGACAGATATCTTTTAATCTTTCGTTGCAATTGATAAAATCGTGAATGTTCACAGTGTTTTCCTACGCAGGTTACTGGATCTATCAGCCTTCTTAAATAAAGATAGCCAATTTTGTTACAGCGCTCCATAAAATTTTGTTTCAGCCGTTATTGAAAACAACACTTTTAGAGAAATAAAGTGCGATAATTTTTGTTGACTCCAGGAATCGTGTTGCTGAGTATAAAATAAAAAGACATTTTCTTGTAATAAATTTTCTGTTTCACCTGGGGCAATTCCTAAGAGTGCGTTTAGCCGAATGATTGCGATGTTCCAATGCAGGCCTTTAAATGACGACGCATGAAATGAGATGGTTTGCTTTGTCGCTGCAGAGCGGATCACATGTGAGAAATTGATATATATATACTAAAAGGATAAAGAAACGCAGGATAATATTTATTCCGATATTTTGAAAACGCGTTCTCCAAATAAAGTGAAACTTTGTTTATTGAGTAATTAGGTCATATTACACCTTGTCATGTATCGAAAATTTAGTCACGGTACAGTGCGCAGCTCTGGTAAAAAACAAGAATCTCGTGCACCGTGGTGTTCTGGTTTCATGCAGCGTTGGTCAAGTCACTCTTCGTTAGTCTTTATACAGACCAACTGCTTCCCTAAAATTAATTGAGAATTTGATTCGTTTTAAGAATGGCACGACTCACAGAAGTTCAGAGGGTCAGACCATTCAGATGCTGATGGAAGGACAGCTGCAAAATCAGGTTGCTAGGCACTTTGGTGTTAATGTTTCCACCATAGAACGGGAAACTGGGCGATTGGCCGATCGACCTAGGTCAGGACGTCCGCGCGTAACGTCATGACGTCAGGATCGCTATATCGTCGTCTCTCATGTGCGTAATCGGCGCCTTACTGCCGTTGAGAGTTGACTTAATGTTCGTGGAAATCATGGGCGTCCTAAAAGTTAAAAAAATGTAAGGAATCGATTACGAGAAGTTGGTGTAAGAGCACGTCGCCCCTACGTAGGTCCACACCTTACTCCTGCTCGACGTCAGCGTCGTATGTCCTGGGTCGCTGCACATGCTCCACGACGGTTTCCACTGAGGCAGTGGAGACAAGTTTTCTTCACGGACGAGACTCGATTCTGTCTTTATCGATCTGACGGCCGTCAACGTGTCTACCGACGTCGTGGCGAACGTTTTACGGACGCTTGCGTTGTAGAGAGGAATAGGTTTGGGGGCAGTTCAGTAATGGTGTGGGGAGGAATCTCACACGGGTTAAAATCACAATTGGTTGTTATTGATGGCAATTTAACAGCAGCTAAGTATAGAGATGAGATCCTTCGACCCCATGTTATCCCTTTCTTACAGCAGCATTATCTAACCCTCCAGCAGAATAATGCTAGGTCCCACGTAGCAAGGATTTGCCAAGTCTTTCTGGCCAACAACAACATTCAACCACTAGATTGGCCGCCATATAGCCCTGAATTGTCCCCGATCGAGCATCTTTGGGACCAGTTGGATAGACAGGTTCGAAAGCGCCAGCCACCCCCTGTTACTCGAGAGCAGTTGACCAGAGCTCTGATTGAAGAGTGGGACAACATCCCCATAAGACGGATCAACGCTCTCATGAACTCTATGACCAGAAGAATAAGGGCCGTGACCACAGCAAACGGCGGACACACAAGATTTTGATGACTCAGTTCAATTTCAATTGATATATATATATATATCTATAGATTCACACATTGTGATGGAAACATCCAATGTACGCTGATGAAACAAACTGTATCTTTAAAATGGCGTGTGCGGAAGAAAAATATATTGTAGATCATATCGATGCTGGAAATTGAGTTCAGTCATGAAGATAGCTACACATTTTCATGGCGACTGCCACTGAGAAATAAAAGGTTTACGGGATAGACTCCAAGGATAAACTGTTTTTGATAATTATAACACAGTGATACAGCAGGTTAGCTATCATGTTGGCAACGGAAATTGATTTGTTTGTAATTACCAAGACCATCATGTCCTTTCAAATTTTGATAAAACTTCGAATCAAGATAGTATATTTTATGAGCGTGATTTAGTGCATGCCGTTTGAACTCCAATTGCATCCTGAATTCGGACAGAGAAGAGTTCTTTTACGACCCAGCAGTGTTACCATGGGCCTAGCTTGCTATAAAGCAACTGAGAAGAAGAAAAAAAAAATAGCCATTGTCAGCGTCGAAAAATACATGCATTGTAGCGGCAGAGTGTACTCCTGGTAATTTCGGTAAATTGCATAAGAAAGGCGATGGGCGGAACGGGCATAAATAGTCTCATTTATTTTCTGTCACGTAAACTCGGGAATTATCTATTTTGATAACCAAATCAAGCTGTATACTGCATATTCTTAAGCACTAGTGGTAAGTTCTGTCCACAAGATTTGAAGACAAAAGGACTTTTCTGTGCAGTCATGAATTAAACGATTTCGCATTTTCATTTCAAGATTCAGTGAAATTTAAAAGCTTGAAGACAACTATCCCAACGCTGTTCAGGGAAGCCATTATCTGGCCCCTACACAAACAAAGAAGTAGACAAAACAGAAACCAAAACAAAGCAATGACAGCAAAAATAAAACATAGCTTTAACATGTCACGATGGACTGAAAAAAATCAAGCATTTAATTTCCGTCGTGTAGGTGAAGGACTTGTGAAGTTGCACCGTTTATCGTTTATCATTTCTACCAAGATAAGTTTGAAATATGGTGAAATCATATCAAATCATGATGAAAGTCAGAAATGGTTGCAAAAAGTTTGTATTAATATACTGGAAATATATCGGTGCATTTGATAAAAAGTGCGTGTATGTATGCACAACTAACTAATACATGTAGATGTATTCAACTAAAGCTATAGTAAGAAAGTGATTCTGGTAAACTTACGGACGTTTAGCGCAGTGATAACACACTCGCCTTTTCACCTAGATGTCCGGGGCTCGATTCCCCGAATGGACGTGGAAAGGTATTCGGGTCCCCAGCATACACTACAGCTTATGAATCCCCTGGGCACTCCGGATTCCTCCCAGAGTAAGACCCATCGATCGCTTCAAACTAGATGAACAAAATCGATTGTCGTACTGTAAGCTTATTCGCTTGTTGGAAAATTGATAGAATTTGTGTAATTGGATTGAGTCCGCAACTGAGTATTCTCTAATGAGTTTGACTTTTACATAGTACAGATACTTGGCCAAACTATGACACTTCAGCAACAAGTTGGACCATGTTGATTTCCCGTCGGTCACATTGTATCACATATACATGCATCCATTTATGATCCAAGTGTAAAGTTTTCTACAGTGTTACATTCATCGAACATGAGTCTGTATTTGTTGTGTATTGGAAAGACTTTTAGCATAATCAAATACTTCCCCCACGCTGCGTTTCCTCATCGTTACAATTTCTGCTACAGAGATGATAGTGTTGAAAATAAAAGTTAATTATGTTTTGGAAGGTACTCAAAACCTTATGAATGCATGTCTGGAATGTAAGCTTGATATCGTTACAACTTGTCCAACAAGTGAAATGGAGCAATCGTTTTAGCTTTACCCTTCCTTGTAATGTGCATTTCTATGTCGTATCAGAGTGCATTAATGAAATGACTAATTCCAATTCTAATACTAAGAATACTGTATTCGCTTTTTTCATTATTCCTCAAATGAAATTTATTTTCAGTCCAGAAACTGTTTATAGCTAAACAGTAAGACACGAGCTTTAAACTATAAAGGTATTGTAATTTGAGAGAGTCGCCAATTCGTTTTAATTCCAACACATCACAAACTGACATTCTGTAGAAACGGCTCATTATTTGTAATTAATTGCCTGGTCGTACTAATCATTCCAAATTACTTCACGTTGCCATTTATAAAAGATGTTTTGTTTACATTCAAGATTAATTTTCAAAGCGGAAATTAATTCCAATGCATGAGAACAGACACTATTGTGATTTTCAAAATTAATCTGTAAGAATGTGTCTTTATTACATAACTCCTAAATTACCAAATAACACGCATGGAGATTAACATGTGGGGTGTGCAACGGAAACAAAGGCGATTTGACAAAAAACAAAAAGAAAATATCCACATGTGAGCACCATCATAATCCAAACTCGAATTTAATTAATTAGCGCAAAATATCAACATATAGATGAGAAAAGGACAAGGAGAATAAGAGCAGATGTTCCGGAAGAGTAAGCGTCTTCTGCTTCATACACGACTCTTGCCGTGGACACTTTGCTTAATCCTAGTAGATAATGTCATATTCTAAAATGAGAAATATGTACAGCAAAAACAACAGACACACTAAAGAGCATCATACATATTTAGCTTCATACCGCAAGGCAGTGTCATGACAGATTCAATATTTCTTAATAGATCACTTTGACGATCGTAAAACTATCCCATAATTTTCATCACTCGGCATCAACGACAAAATATGTTGTCAGCTTATTTAAGACTTGAAGTTCAAACACACCAAATTTTGAGTTGATTTTTTTTTTTTTTTTTTTTCGATCACTTTGCAGTTTCCTCAGTCGCCTCATAATCTTCAAAATTTGGGCCGTCGGCATCCTTAACAGATCCTAGACGGACGAAACAGCTGTATGATGCACTTTGATTCATTGTTCATTGTTTGTGTCTAACTCTAAATTTATATTAAAAAGTGTTATTCACTAGTGTCTCTTTTGCCCAATCTTTGCTATATTTCCCTTTTTCCGACTTCATAGCTTATATTAATAGAACAGAACAAGATCAATATGGCTCAAAGCTTTGTTCTTTTTATAACTTCGGTAAAAATAGAGACATTTCAGAAGTCTCGCATTCATGATTTTTGAATTTGTGGTGATGATGTTGCTATGCAAAACATCGAGCAAAGGACAAGCTACATTCGCATAGAGAATGTGATACACTAATTCATTATCAATCACAAAGAATTTTAAAGATTCGCACAGATGTACAATTGCAAGTTTCCATTATTTTTAATCATAATGAAAATGAATATTATCACTATTGAATGACAATTACAATAATAAAAATCATAAGACAATATATATATTAAACTACAATGAAAGACAAGTAACCGACTCCTGTTTGCAGAATGTTATTTTGAATATACACATGTATTTGACGTTATCCGGTAACTAATTAATATGCAAATGAATATTGATGTTGCGAATGATATTGAACATATCGAACTAGTTCCCCCATCTTAATTCTGACATTTCGTGTTTTTCTCATCCTTAGCATCACTGTCGGGACAGATGGACGAAACTGCCGTACGGTGTAATTTCCGCATCATTTGGCTGAACTATACCTAATCAAACTTTCGATTTGGAAGATTCTATTCATGTGTGTGTCTTTGGTACAATTTTTTAGACATCAATCTATTACATATTTTTAAGGTAAAAATGGACTTGTTACATTAAAAGTCAGTTTTGCTGATAATCCGCTCTTTCTTTTCTGACATAACAATAGGACGCTATTACGATACCGAGATAGTCATATTGAGAAATCTTTACGAAGTTCGCCTTTTTTTCTGTATCATTATACAATGCACAAGTGACAGCATCTTACGGTTTTAATGGTTTAGTGGTAAAACGGAACACTAAACTAGCAAGTTGATCGAACCTGTCACAGAAGAACATAAAAGGCAGTATGTAACAATTTGACAGGGACTTCTGCACCAAACCTTTTAGTGTATTTATCATTATTTCCTACTTCTTCATCGCGTAATGCTTCATCATTTGTTTTCTTGACATATTCCTACATGAGGTAATAAAAGAAGCCAAATAAAATTTACGTGGCCATTAACTATTATTTCTTACATATATTTCAATGTCATTTGATATGAAAACGTAATGTTATCCTACGTAATGTCTATATGAGAATGCTGTCTGAGTTAATCAAACAAATTAATCAACATTCCGTAAAAGCAACTAGCTTAACAATGATCAGTGAGCAAGGTATTGTTAATAAATCGAAATCGAAGAAAGAAAGAACGAAAAGAAACAAAGGAAGAAGGGAATGTAAGAGATTTAACAAAATAATCACACGTTTAAGACATAATCTCAACATTAAAATCAATTTCAGTCACATATATTTTACGTATGACTTCTGAGAACCGTTTATCCTTCACTATAGTCTATGTATGGAGTTTTGTAAAGCTCATATATTTATAAGTTCATGCTTAATTTACATAACATTGTTAATGCAATTTTTTTTCGTCTAGATCAGTTGTAAAATAAAAGAAAGGAAAAAGTAACATGTCATTAGAATCTGAATGAACCTTGTAGAAAAAGAACCCATCAATCAAACACAGGAGGAGTAAAAAATATCATCATATATGATACACATGTAAGATTGAACATCGCTGTAGTCAAGATGAGCATGACAAGTGGTTAAGAGAAGCTACAAAAGTTCTCAAGTTTTCATAGATAATCGTGAAATCGGGTCTAAATGATAAGCATGCATGCGTGCATTAGATGGCAACAACATAAACATGTACGGGAGACTATGGACCCCCTCGTCCTTGTTTAGTACCGGCCCACTGGGATATATCCAGATAAATACTGCTTGCAAAGGTATTAAACAGCGGCGAGGGGCCCATAAGGTCTCGCAAATTTCCATTTGGGATTTGTAAACTAATTGTAGCTGAACCGACTTTAATGGAATAGTACATGGATGCATGTACTAACTAATAAACGTAAGAAAGACCGCCATTTCGACCTGATTTCACTATATGATCTTTCATCTATTTCGTCAAATCTTTCCACCTTAGTGTGATTACACTAAAGCTGAGAAGTCCTGTGATTTTATAACCATATTTTACACATTTTATATCAGTGCAAATTGTCCTCACAATAGTGATTTGTCTAATGTAGATTACGCTTTGGTCATTGAAACCTCGTACAGTTGTGTGACCGCACAGCATTACACAATGTCTACACGATGTGGGCTCGATGTATGGACGATAGGACAACTGGACAAAATCAGCTAACGCACATCTGTGCGCACGTTGTGCGGTTCTATCGCACATCTGTGCGCACATTGTGTGGTTCTATCGCACAAATTTTATCATAATTGAAAAAAATCCAAAATGACAAATGTGGGATAGGGTTTGTTTATTTTCTAAATATATAAGAATACAAGTAAGTGTATTTTCTAATGAAATCAAATATCTGGAGATTTGTTACATGTACATTAGAGATTAAATAGAAACTCGTAATAAAAAGTTTTTGTTTACACACGTAACCAGTCTTAGTGTACAGACACTCAACATACATGCATTATACATGGAAACACTAAACATATCCTTTTTGACATCTGAAATCTTACACCGTCAGAAAGGACACTTTATTTTCATTTTTTCTCTCATTTATCTATCATTTTTTAACAGAAAAATATATACTTAGTGAAAATTAAAAAGTTGTGTTGGGAAACATAGCCGCCGCAGATCGGGACCTGCCAAGTATATACCCATATACATGTATGGCTACCCGAAGCACACCTATCGCCACTCTCTATGGTGCGACAGTACAATGTGTACGATAGAAATCCATTGTTATTTCGAAAACTGTCGAGTTAAAAATTATAACACCAAATATTTTACGTTACATTTTTAATCCCTAATATTACTCAACAGGGTTTTTTTCACCAACCTGCAGAAAATATAGTGTGTTGTGCATTACCGCCACTGCATATTTTTAAAAAATTGTGTGACGTTGTAAATCATAAAATAATCATTGTCATGATACACCTATCACATATACTTCGCCGTATTCGGCAGTGACGGAACACAGATCACATTTTAGCACGTGTATTTGTCCGGCATACTATCTGATTTACTTCACTATTTCATTAAAAATATTCGCTGTTTAAATAAACTTTGTAACAAACAGATTTATTTAGTGATAACTGTAAATAAATAGATAACGTTGCTTTTCAGATCCATTGAAATTTGAAACTATATTTCCACGCGGAGCAATTCTTTTCACATGTGTCACCAGGGACAATTCAGCGTTACATCAACGTCTGATAAACAAAGTTTGAACAGGCCTAACAAAATTTTGAGCTACCGATAGTCTGACATTCTAGTATGAGTTGCAGGATAAATGGAATACATGGTCATTGTCTCCAAATATATGATTATTTTTGCTTTACACAGAAAGACAAAAATGACTCGCTAGAAACTCGCTACTTTTGTCTTTCTTCACCCACGCAAAATTATACACTGGCAATGTATTCTCTATGTGCGTGACGTCTTGACGGTCACACAAATCCAGCAGGAGAATAAAATATTCAACAGCAAAAGAAAGATAGGAGTTCTGACATTCATAAACATTGCCAAACTATGCTAAAGTTTTAACCTTGGGGAAGACTTTCCACATTACCATACGGCATTCCATAGTTAATAGACATCATCAATAATTCGAAAAAGCATTGTGGTTCAGCTCTCATGTGTTAATTATCCCGTGATCGTGCTAGTATTCTTTTCCATGCAGCCAGAAACCGCAGTAACCTAATGCCTAAATAAATCCTTCTCTTCTAATTTGATTTTAAACCACATAAAACGCTTAAAATCACCAACGGAATTAATTTGTTTAAGATTAACCAAAAGCAAATACCAGTCAGGATGTTGATCTCTGAACAATCATTTGTCTTTTAATTCTATTTTTCTTTGTATCTGTCCGTAATTGTTTGTTCGCATCTGAAACGGAAGACAGTTTATTTCAATCAACGTCCAATTTTAGATATAAATACGACCTCCTTGACATCTCAGTAGAAGTGCATGTAACCGGTTGTTGCTCTGCCATTATTTCATTCTCAAAACAATTATTTGCTTTTCACAATTACTAGAAATAGATGTAACTTTGCATTTAACTGATTATAATATGGAGTATTAAAAATATCACTGATTAAGAGAACTAAATTATCGATCGACTTTACGAACAAACCTCTCACCTTTCACCATCATGACTAAGATTGTAGATATTCGATATCTCACTATCTACCTGTACAGTTGTACGAACACTATTAATTACAACGAGAAATGTTTTCTATGGGTACTACACTAGTCAATAGAAAAGTAAATGATATAGTTTTAAATTCTCATTATCCATTAAGAGGGATGTACATGTACAAATGACACACAAATGAATAGCAATTTGAATACAAAATCAGAATTAGATACAACAGAGCCAAATGACCATACAAACTGCATCACATAGCTGGTTTAGGTACTCGAGTTACATTTGATGTACAAGTTTTGTCAATTATATCTTAGATAAGCGTTTATACTGAACATATGTATATTCAACTACACTGTAGTAAATAATAACAGCGACGTTATTGTTACGTCATCACGTGATCATGTAGTTTGTAAGGCTAAATCGATGCCTCGGGCTATTGTATTTAATTAGAACACACGAACAGAATGTAAAATTTACTAGACCTAAATTAGACCCTTCATGTTTGCTGAAAGCCCGCATGTCACGTTTAACTTCATATTATAAATCATGAATAATGACATATATTGATTGTTTCGATTTGAAGAAGTCTAATCTAATTATTCAATTTCCAAAACTACAAGAAAATATGACGTAACTTTGTATGAAAAGAACCCAAGTGAAACTCACAATCGATGAAACAATATCAACAGTGAAATATCGATATCTAAACATCTATCTCTATCTCTGCCAGATTATCTCATTGTCCTATACCAAACTAGCGAGTTCTGGACAAATCTACTCATTCTGGTGCAAATCTCTTGAGTGTCATTTGTACAATTCTCTGGGTGGCCTGTGGTAGACAATGGTGGATTCCTTACATTTTTACATGCCAAATTTGAAGTATTTCGCATTAATGATTGGACGGTTCGAAATGTACAAATATGCTTGAGTTCTTTTGAACCCATCTGGTATTTTCAAAAATACTAGTGCGCTTCCCTGTCTAGATTTAGACATTTCTTTCGGAAAGTTTCGATGACATTTGTATGATCAGTTGTACTCATTATTTGGTTACTGTAAATCACATATATATTTCGTGTGGGATTTATTTTCGCTTTCAAACGCGAGGATAATCAATAGCGAATTTAATTCCCTCGCGATCATTTGTACGAAAATGAATAATGTTGATCCTGTTACTGATATCGGAGTCTTGGAAGAGTCATGATCTCTAATACCTCATTGGTTGCGAATTTGAAGTCATTTCGACATCAGAGTTTGCGAAATCATGTATTCGCGAATTTATCTGAATGGATATGTTAACGAAACAAAGAATTTGCGAAATCTAAGTAATTTAAAGAATATCGTTGATTATTCTAGACATGTATTGAAAGGTATTTAAAGACATATAATAGTCTTCTCATATTATTTTAAGGAATATGAAATAAGATTGTTTCTCAAAACTGCAATTGTGATGCAATTAAAAGTGCGGACCATGAAGAATCTGGAGTCTGTTTTCTGTTCCATCTCATATTTATTGAAGCGGCCGAAGATGATCTACTATTTGCAATACAACTTCAAATACGATCAATTACCACAATATGGTTTCATTTCGTAACAAAGGTCATGGTTACTCTTTTCATAGCTTCATAGGTCTCCAATGCTGTTACGATTGCATTTTATCCCGTACGAGGTCGTTTTTATCGAGCGTCAGTTTGTCAAAGATAGTTTTATTTGAGATATTAAGCGTGAACACTTAGCAAAGTTTATCATTGCAGCGACGGAAGAATTCAGATATAAACATCAATGCCGATAACAAAAAGTGTAAATACATCGGTAATGCAAAGTTGGCAACCATCAAAGAACACTGTTCGAACTCGATGAGCCAAAAATCCTTGGAACGGGATAAAGATTTGTGCACTTGATGAACGAGGCATATAGACAATCAACTCATCTGAACAGAACCTTTTAGCGTGACAGGTACTCTTTTCTTGATACAAATACTGTCTAGACATTGGTAACATGCATTACAGATATTCAACCGGGACAAAAAAATCCAAACGCAGATGATATCTGAATCATATCAATATGCCATACAGCAACACAATGACTGACGTTCAACGAAGCATAACAGGCAGTAATTGACATCTTTGATTGTTTCTCTTGACGCTTACGATAGGAAAAACATAGCACAATACAAATTTAGATACAGTATATGCCAAAGATAGGAATACTTAAAAGGTTTATCCTTAAAGAACGTCATAAACAAATGTATATCCTTAACCGTTCCGCTATTTACTATTCTTAGTTTAAACATCGCAATATTCAGAACAAAGAAAAGGCATGCAATTATTGGTATTTGTTCATTTTTATATGTCTTTGTAGGTGTGTGTGTGTGTGTGTGTGTGTGTGTGTGTGTGTGTGTGTGTGCGTGCGTGCGTGCGAGGTGGTGAATTTGGTGGTGTGTGTGGTTTTTTTCCCCAAACACATTAAAATCCCGATGCGAATGTCATGCAATTTTTCAAACCTGTGGGACCAATTCATCATCAAGGAGAGTTCACTCCCTCCAAATTCCAAAGACACACGTGAATCTTACAAATTTATAAGTCCATGAAAATTTAGGTCAACAATACTGATTCAGTATGTATCACATTTATTTCAGCAATGAAGAGCCCGTTAGTGACGGTAGGACCTTAAACAGTGAAAACCAAAACATCGTGCTCGGAAAATCCGATTTGGCATAAGCAAATGTCAAATTACAAATACTTAAATGTCGGTGCATCAATTCGATCATTAAATTAGATCTTCTATGATTTGGAAAAATTGAATAAAATTGAAAGGTACGAAATATTGGCAAAATAGATCACTAAATTCCGCCAGTTGAGTTTCAGAGTATAAGAAATTGCGTTAAAGAAGGCTGGGGCCTCTTTTTATTTGCTTGTTGCTGCTACCTTACCTATCAACATAGGAGGTTTCTATCAAGAGTATTCCGAACAATGAGTGTGAAGTGTTTTGCTAAGTTTCCTGAGAAATTCAAACTGTCATTGGTAGAAAGTATCAAACCTTACATGTACATCTTTGATCTGGGTAGGTTTTTTTTCCATCGTCATGATTTTATCAGTGATAACAACGTCTTAAACTTTGTTTATTTATATGACTGGCCACGACTTCGTCACTGAGAGGCTACCACAACATATTGCACTGTTTCGGCCAACTCAGATCAATTAATCTATAGATGGAAATGATTTTGAATCATCATACTTGTAAGGAAAAAATGGTTGAGATTCTTTGAAATTGGTGTGTAGGTTCGTCTGAAAATTTAAAAAGGGTAAATCTGTTACTGGTGTATAACGTATTATAAGTAGTTACAGGTTTTTTTTTGTAAAACACAACAGAAATATAAACATGTCAAAATAATCATAAACTATGGCAAAATATGTTTTAAAAGATTGACATGGAGACTCCTGTAAAACTGCAGGAAGAATAAAACCAGGTATTCCTGAAGACACTCAAAATGCAAACTAAGGTCAATCCATGCAAGTAATAAAACAAGTATACAACAACGAAACCAACAGGCAAACTAACTAGCATCAAACACAAAATCAAATATTGCACAAAGAAATAGGTTTCTCAATGAGATCACTATGGCGATCATAAAACTTCTATAATTTTCATCAGCCTGCATCTTTTTAAACCCTGTGTCACGAGTTTGTCAACCAGTTGACGACTTCTTGTTTGAAGATCAGGCCATATAGTATTGAATAAACTGTGAGATATTATCACCATAGATTGGGGATGCAGGAATATTGCTATCCAAAAATGGAAAATTCACAATAGGGAAATTGAAATCTTCTCGTTTATCATACAGCTTGATGGAAAGCTGTCTATGTTTGTTTCGTTGTAGGAAGCTTATGTAGAAGATTCAGTCGTGACTTTGATTACGACGACAACATGAATTTGTACTTAACTAATGTGTTTATTACAGAATTAATATTTGACCGATGGCAATTAAAATCTACAGTTTCTAAAATGGGAAAAAAAAATTTGTTGCAACGTTTGTATTTTTGAACACTTTCAGAAACGTGCAGATTAAACAATTTGTAATATTTTGGCCAACTTTCACAATTGTATTAATGCACTGCATTATATTATTCATTTGCTCGTTATTTAGTTCATCCAGAAATATTGGTTTACTAGGTTTTAGACTTTTCTTATCAGGATTAATTATCGAAGAACATAAACTACCATATAAATTCAAACAGATATAAAACGCTAAGTCTGATTAACGTTTGTTGCAAGATGGTTTTACATTTTTTTAGATTAAGTTTCGCCGATATAATAAATATCTCCTCGTTATAATTTAACATCCTAGTTATTTCTCCCCGAGTTAGTTTTTCTTTTTCGCAATTTCCTGATAATGAAATTTATAGCTATGCTCTTCTCAGTCAATGTGAAAAAATGATTAAATCCAATTTTCTACTCTGCAATTATTTATAAGATATAATTACAAAAGATCATAAAATAGGAAATGTCATATTTATGTTCAAGGCCATTTGGTTCAAAATTTGATAACTATATGCGTGCACAAAGAGCAGCGAGAAGATTTTTAAAGCCGATTTGGGTTTGAATTAGGGATTGTCAGTCTCAATTCAAGATATGGATTTGTTTATTCCCTTTTCTTCTCCAGATTGAAATATGTAAGCACTGCTTCACACTTAATTATCGTTACAATCTTTATCACAGCCAATATGCTATTGGTTTCTATTAGTTCGGAGAGGCAAATATGCTAGATGTTAAACTGAAGATATCCATGCAATGCAATTCAATGGCAGAAGTCCGAGAAGGACGACCTAGCTATATAATGCGATATCTTCATTGCCTGGCTTTACTGTATGTAACTCTAAATTTGTATTAAAAAGTGGTACTCTTTTGTACGATATCTAAGAGCTCTAGAAATGGTTTCATGTTCACAATGTTGTCTTCCGTCCTAATTTGTTTTTGTTTTAATAAATACACATTGACACAGATAATTGCTTTTCTTAAAAATTACATAATACATATTTTATCTATAAATTCTAGTATCATGTTTAGTCGTTATTTTTCAGTGACTGATGTTTTGCCGTTTAACATTACTTTCCTTGACAATCAATTGAAGACCAGAACAGTCTTGTTTATATGTTCAATAAGATTTTCTTTTTCTGTCAAAAATGTTAATAATTATCTTATCTGACCTAAACAACGTTATTTACCATGTGCTTTACAAATGTAGTAAAAAAGAAATAAAAAACAAACAAAAATAAAAGAAATGCTTGACATTTTGCTGATTTTAACTGACAGAAACAATGTTGATAAAAGGTGAATTTGACAAAAATACGTTATAAAGTCTCTATTTATATACATTTATTTGCTGTGGAGATCTGCTGAATGATACAAACATGTTTAGTGTAAATGACAGATTCATACGTCTGATAAAGTCGGCGAGGGTGAAGACGCCTCCTTTCCCGGAACACTTGGTCGTGTTCTTCGTAATACAGTGATTAATTATCCTCTACAGAAGTTGGTATCGTTGCTTGAATTGTAATATTGGATTTCACTGCTGTGTTGTACTATCATTTATATGAATCACAAGATACAGACCAGCGTTTGAACCTGCAGCCTGTGCCGTGATAAATTGACAAACTTTGACCCCATCATATGTAATTATATTACCTATCTAATCTTACTACTCTCTAACACTATAATATAAATGCTGGTGATGCTTGCCTTATATTTCTGTTAGACAATTATTCTTATGAACTTTTTATTCATGTAATGCTATCAATATTATTTAATATCTTTAATTTTGATTGATGTGTCTGTGTACTTGTTTAAGTTGTACGGAGAGGGCTTTCATAGGCTCTGCCTGTTGCCCAATTCCATTTGTCATCATCAAGACAATAAAATATTCTGAAGAAGAAGACAAGCGTGTGGCACACTATATTTAAGTACGACTTGTATTCTTTTCTCCATTACATCAGTATAATTTCGTTTGTTTCATACCTTTATGTTTTGCTATTTTCTGCAAAATTACACATGTGCATCATAATTGCTTTATTTTTACTAGATGCCTTCATTTGAGTCCTCTATAACGAACACTTTTTATCGTTATTTTGTAAGGTGCCTCCAAAAGTACAACAATCTCACCTTCGCAACAATCTCACCTTCGTTCACTGTGACATCAGTGATACGAGCCTCGTAATGTTAGGTGATTCCCAGCAGCTGATGAAGTACCAAGCACATACATATATCCATTATGGCAAAACGTCACGCTCTCGTGTATTTTCAGTTCATCAATGACGCATTGGTATTGTTACATTGATGAATAGAAAATATCGATTGCACTAATAGAACTATAAAAAGAGTTATTAAAGCACTATATACTATATCATACCTCAGTCTATTTTTAGTAAATGTTATATTTTTAAGCACTAGATGACAAAACCTCTTGGATAAGTATTTTTACACCGTCATTTTCTGTCCTTCGTGTATGCTTTAAATTCCCAATGACTAAGATTACGGTAAACCGTACGAGAATATAGCTTTGTGCGTCAATGAAGTGTTCTCGGAATAAACTTAATGCGAGTGATATTTCATTGTGAATTTTTTTATTGAATTAAGGAAAACTCGGAGGTGTCGATGAATAGACATTTAAGTATACCGGAGCGATTCATAACTAACCGATATTTGCCCATCTTTTGCGTTTGACATTTCGGCACGTCTTACAAACATGGCACCTTATAGCTTTCTGGTAAAGTATGGCCTTGATTCCACCCCTAAGAAAACAAGTTTTTAGATTCTAGGTCTGAATTTACTCCATATTAAACTGTCCTTCCAGAGAGGAAAGGCTGGTAAATCATTCATTAGTTTTACAGTCATTTGGATTTATCATTCACGGACATTCATCGTTTTTATTGAATTCCTACACTCTTAACTTTCCAAGACTCCATATAAACAACGGTTAATTGCTGGCACTTCCAGCTGTTCAAAACAGCTTTGATGTTTAATTTTTGTTTTCTGGTTTCTGTTATTTCACGGGTCATTCCTTACAATGCATTTTTGTTGAAGTTAGGAAATGTGATAAAATCTTTCTTCTCGATCAATCTTCTGATCTTGTCATTGAAAAGTTTCATACGTCAAATTGTACTTCTACATGTAAACGTCAATAAAGCTTCGATTTTAATCAGGTATGCAATGTAGACTTTATATTTGCATTTAAGAGTGGTGCACAGCATGGCTTTGATGTATAACGGAACATGAAACCATCCCTGACATTGTCACTGTCCTGCATATCACCTCATAGTCAAACGAAGTCTGATATTCAAACCCGAAGAGAGGATAATGCTTGTTATCAAGATATAAAAAACTATTGAAAATACCAAAGTACGAGAAGGATAAGATCATATGTTCCGGAAGAGTTAGTGTTTTCTGCTTCATCCACGACATCCGAATGTTAAGCATGGTCAGTCCAAGAAATTTCACGTTCTCAAATGAGAGCAAGGTATACAACAACGGAACCAACAGACAAACTATAGAGAATCAAACATACCAGCATGAAAATAGTTTCATGCGCTTGTCAATTTTCTGTGACTTTAACAGATTCTTAGTGCGATATAATCCAACCAATCCCAACGTAATATTAAAAGTATTAAATGTGATATTGTAACGACGGATGTTCGGTGTGCTACCATTTGTTCTATTCATTCAACAAAAAGTGTTCTGAAGCAGGTGCTACATTTAAAGAAATAGGAGACAACTAATTTATATCACTAATGATGTTGTAAAATTATCCCTTTTTATGTAAATTCAATTCCCAAAGGTAAGTGGATTCAGCGCCCACAAAGATGGGAACTTATTGCGAATATTCGGTTTGTTTGTCTTGTTTAATATTATTTCTATAATACAATGTGTCTTATTAAGATATATTTTCTAACGCACCTAATTATGGCAATTGGGTATCTGTGCCTTGTGACGCCATAAGTTGGTTCTGGTTTTAATTCTATTTATATCTCCGACTTCTTTCATTGAGTTGGACCTTTTGATATACTCATTCTGAAGCATATTAAAAATCGGAGGTAGAAATAGCCTCATAACTCCTTCACAGGAACCAAATTCAAAAGTTTCCACAACACGACACCCCAAAGAAGGTGTGCTCTTTTTTTTAAATAATATTATTTTGACGATAATAGGCACCCTCAGTAAGTGCATACCAGCGTTTTTGTCTTGTTTTTTTTTTTTTTTTTCATGATGAAGTCGATTGCATGTGTTGCCATTATACCGCTTCAGGTATGAAAAAACAGTCGAGGCACTGGATTTTTTTTTCATTTAATATGGGTAACTTAAACGGAAATGATGTTTACGCAGAAATGCATTAAAATGGACATTTAATTCCTCTACAATGAGGCAACTTCATTATCAATTTTGATGAAATGTGGTGCTTAATGTAAAACGTTTATCACAACTGTTTACATTAATAAATCCGTGATGAACTAACTGTATACATCCCACCGATTTCTACCGATGTACATTGAAAATTAACTCCGTCATACAGGCAATAAATGAACTTTATTTTTCCAATGCATAGGCCAATGAAGATTTCGTGGCATACAAATTGTCAAACAAAGGTGAGATATTTTCTTTAATACATCAGACTTAAGTAAAACGATACTTTGGTACTGAGGGAAATCAAACGATGTTAAATTGTATTATGAATGACGACAATATATACTTGCCTGTTTTGGCATCCATTTATCCCTGACAATCATCCAGTTTGACACATCCGGAAAAACAAAATTATTTACATACTTACATATTTGCAATGTATGTTAACTAGCGGAGTGACTTGTCGTTTCTTACATATAACATTAGCTACACTGCGTAGGAAACAATGTTTAAAATGACTTAAGTAATACCATTTAGGAACGTTAATACTGCCAAAATATGCCAACTGACTTGGAAAAAAATATTCGGTGAATTTTATTAGCAACGAATTTTTTAGAATTGTTAACCGAGTTATACAGCACCCTCGTCATTCTTGTCTGACCGAGCAATATTTTCATTCAACATCGCCTCACCATCACTACCGCTATTTTGCTGTATGATGTTTACAAACAAGCTCCTGCGGCATACCGCGTGTATGATATAGATGTTAAACTAGTTTTATTGAACGCAATTTGTATTTGTAATAACAAACTAATTTTACGTAATTTCGATTTTACATACAAATATGAACTTGTGAAGCAAAACAATATACCAATCAAAAAGCGGTTGCTATAATATTCCATAAATATCCCGGCGCCATAATGAAGAATTTTAACGCGTATTCCTAACTGCAGTTAACATGGTGATTAAAGTGTCTGTTGGTAATATCAATTGATAAAGCTGATAATATGTAATATCCATATTTCTCGATCTATGAAACAATTATAGATACTACGCAGAACGTAAACCTTCAATAGACGCACCAGAAAGATAATTTCATCCTTAACCTTCGACACCAGTTTTCTAGTTTGACAAATTTTGATACCGTAGATTTACCGAACTATTTAATAAATATATAAGGGAAACTATACTATCTTAAATAATATACTATCAAGATTACACAGTAAAAAATCATTGCCTTGATAGCTGTTGTCAGGTCATGTATATATCATTGAACCTTTTCTAGAAAAGAAACTTTATTACTCAAATTCTGAAGTTCAAAGAAAAATGACCAGAAAATAATGACTTTTATTTCCAGACTGTACGGCAGAGACTCTTAAGTTCTAAAAAGACTCCCCTTTCTCTTTGAATTGACATAAATGATTGTTTATGACCGTGAACACTACTGTGTTTTGAAATTTCTGGCAATATATCATGATTACAACGGTAAAAGAAATAATTAGAAAATAAAGAGGATGATTTACAACCTGTTTTGAGGAATATGTTAGAAATCTTGGTCATCTTGCTAAAGCTTCTCGCACGTTTTCGATCAAAGTATTGTTTCTTACATCCATGACGTCGAGGGGTCAATTGGAAACATCGTTGCTCTAAACACCCATCGCCCGGACATTATATGTACATGTTAATGAAAAGTTTCGAACGGGTATATCGTGGTTATAATACTGACACAAATTATTTCCATTCCCCAATTTGATGTCATGTCACATTTCGGATGAATGAGAATGATAATTGAACGAAAACTTGTCTCTTCACTGTCGATACATTTCTCAAGCATCTATTTTCTTTTTAAAAAAAAGAGCATGCGAGTGATGCAATGTTCACATGATCGTCCATGAAAGCTGAGTTTGCAAATATTAATAGCAGTAATATTTTACACCGGAAGTCTGACGTTCCGCCATACTTTCAAAGATGAGAAGAAATACCCCGGTGATTTCCTACAGTTACTTCGAGTCTCCGTGTCCAGTTCATCCATAATTGTCAACTGCAGAGTGAATTAAATCCATTTTATAACGAATTAGGAGCATGAGGAGCATGAATTAAGAAATCAAAGCAAAAAAAACAGACCAGTGTCTCTCAATCATGATGTTATTTTGTCTGCTAATAAGGCGTCCAAGAACTAGATCCTTGTCGGAATTTCCTGTATACAAAAACGGCTAGGCTTGCCAGTTTTAGTTTTACAATCATATAGATCGCCTATTAATGATACGGATACGGACCTTCCCCGATTACACCGGATCCTGTTACTTCACAGAAATCATTATAATTAGCGTTTTATTGGTGGCTCTCTAGCTGTTTAACCAATCCTTCTTACTGACATTTTTAGTACTAGCAAATCTGGGATAGCGTCTTATTGTGGTATTGATTGCTGAATTAATGGAATTAAAAGTAAGTTTTAAATAACTTCAAAGAGCTTTTGATCAATCCCCAACACTCCCTTTTATAAGAAAATCATTTTCCATCTGTACATCACCATATCCTATTCTGAAGTGCTATGACTGATTTATTCACAATGTAATAACCGATTTATTCACAATGTTTTAAATTATTTATACACAATGTTATAACTGATTTATTCACAATGTAATAAATGATTTATTCACAATGTAATAACCGATTTATTCACAATGTAATAACCGATTTATTCACAATGTAATAACCGATTTATTCACAATGTTTTAAATTAAATGATTTATTAACAATGTAATTACCGATTTATTCACAATGCAATAAATGATTTATTCACAATGTAATAACCGATTTATTCACAATGTAATAACCGATTTATTCACAATGTAATAACCGATTTATTCACAATGTTATAAATTATTTATTCACAATGTAATAACTGATTTATTCACCGATTTATTCACAATGTTTTAAATGAAGTATACACAATGCAATAAATGATTTATTCACAATGTAATAACCGATTTATTCACAATGCAATAAATGATTTATTCACAATGTAATAACCGATTATTCACAATGTAATAACCGATTTATTCACAATGTAATAACCGATTTATTCACAATGTTATAACCGATTGATTCACAATGTAATAACCGATTTATTCACAATGTTATAACCGATTTATTCACAATGTTATTTTATTCACCGATTTATTCACAATGTTTTAAATGAAGTATACACAATGCAATAAATGATTTATTAACAATGTAATTACCGATTTATTCACAATGCAATAAATGATTTATTCACAATGTAATAACCGATTTATTCACAATGTAATAACCGATTTATAAATGTAATAACCGATTTATTCACAATGTAATAACTGATTTATTCACCGATTTATTCACAATGTTTTAAATGAAGTATACACAATGCAATAAATGATTTATTCACAATGTAATAACCGATTTATTCACAATGTAATAACCGATTTATTCACAATGTAATAACCGATTGATTCACAATGTAATAACCGATTTATTCACAATGTTATAACCGATTTATTCACAATGTTATAACCGATTTATTCACCGATTTATTCACAATGTTTTAAATGAAGTATACACAATGCAATAAATGATTTATTGACAATGTAATTACCGATTTATTCACAATGTAATAAATGATTTATTCACAATGTAATAATCGATTTATTCACAATGTTATAACTGATTTATTCACCATGTTATAACCGAATTATTCACAATGTAATGACCGATTTATTCACAATGTAATAACCGATTTATTCACAATGTTATGACCGATTGATTCACAATGTAATAACCGATTTATTCACAATGTTATAACCGATTTATTCACAATGTTATAACCGATTTATTCACCGATTTATTCACAATGTTTTAAATGAAGTATACACAATGCAATAAATGATTTATTGACAATGTAATTACCGATTTATTCACAATGCAATAAATGATTTATTCACAATGTAATAACCGAATTATTCACAATGTAATAACCGATTTATTCACAATGTAATAACCGATTTATTCACAATGTTATAACCGATTGATTCACAATGTAATAACTGATTTATTCACAATGTAATAAATGATTTATTCACAATGTAATAATCGATTTATTCACAATGTTATAACTGATTTATTCACCATGTTATAACCGAATTATTCACAATGTAATGACCGATTTATTCACAATGTAATAACCGATTTATTCACAATGTTATGACCGATTGATTCACAATGTAATAACCGATTTATTCACAATGTTATAACCGATTTATTCACAATGTTATAACCGATTTATTCACCGATTTATTCACAATGTTTTAAATGAAGTATACACAATGCAATAAATGATTTATTGACAATGTAATTACCGATTTATTCACAATGCAATAAATGATTTATTCACAATGTAATAACCGATTTATTCACAATGTAATAACCGATTTATTCACAATGTCATAACCGATTTATTCACAATGTTATAACCGATTTATTCACAATGTAATAACCGATTTATTCACATTGTAATAACCGATTTATTCACAACGTTATAACAGATTTTTATTCACAATGTTATAACCGATTTATTCACAATGTTTATTCACAATATAACCGATTTATTCACAATGTAATAACCGATTTATACACAATGTTATAACCGATTTATTCACAATGTAATAACCGATTTATTCACAATGTAATAACCGATTTATACACAATGTTTTAACTAATATCATTTTCAATTTTATACATACTATCATAGTTCTTTTTATTGTCAGTGTTATAATTGTTTTGTCGATGATTTTTTTTTTCACAATTCCATTTGTACATGTTTAGTGACTAACTAGGCGTCAATGTAAATCGTATCGAAATGTTCTACATGTTCCGCCGAAAAGACAAGAGACATATAAAACATAAAAAAAATTTATTTCAAATCAGTCACCCGATAATATCAACCGACACGCTATATCAAAGTAAAAAACTATCTTTCAACAGTACAGCTTCAATCAATTTAATCGCTGTTGACACTTAACATATAGAAAAACGATAAAAACACACTTTTCACCAGTCATCGCTATCACGGAAGTATTTATATACAGAAGAAATAAATGAGATTTTTTAACTGCACGATTCTCTAATCCAATGCGCGTGGGTTGGCAAAGCCCTAGATGTTGCTATCTGTGTTATCTGATTGAATGTCAATCTATGAGATTGTAAGACTCGCTACAATTACCCCCACATGTACAACGCCTGTCTCTCCATGGAGTGGTATAACTCGCTATATCTATGTGTTTCTGTCTTCATATGATGTAGGTCAATGTTAGAAATTAATCTCCAGAATAACTTAAACGCTTTTGATTTTAACCAAACCCTCCAAAAGGTGTTTTCTAGATATAAATTGTACACCTACATTTTGTAAATGTTGCCTGCAATGAAACACCACCACGTTATCCATTATGATAGCACGTCGAGAGTGTCGCTCTTTCTATATCTCAATCTTGGAAATACATTCAATCATCTTAGTGGTTAATCGTCTCTCTTAAGTAGTTAAGGTCTCTGAGCGTCTTCATCACAAGCCCTCCAACTCTGGGTCGCGGGTTCGAGACCTACGCTGGACAGTCGCTAGGCACTAGCAGCAGGTCGGTGGGTTTTTTTTTTCCGGAAATTTCGGTTTTCCTCCACAAACCAAACTTGGTACGTCTTTAAATGACCTTGACTATTAATAGGGCGTAAAGATAGATATGTGATTTCGATGTCGGGACGTAATGAACGTATACAGCGTAAATGCAGTCATAGTTATCTACTGCTGCCATGGAGTTTCACACTTGGTACATTTGTGTAATATGTAACCTATGTTCAGGGACGCTTTACACATACACTAAAGAAATAATTAATTGTATGTTTCGAAAACCGGTAGTGATTAGATTTTCTTTAATACAATCACAGCTTAAAATTCTCCCCATTGTTTAAATTGTAAGCAACACATTATAAAGGTCACAATGGGATGACGTTGAGAGATCGAATAACTTCAATACCTTTGTGTATTTACCCAATTCGCTGTATAAAATCTAGGATCTTAGTGTTCTATCAGTTCCGGATTCCACTATGCGCTACATTTAAACGGTTTGGCATCAATTTCGCCCGTCCAAACGACCATATAGGAGAGATATTTTGATGCCAACACCAGTTTTGATGGTCATTAGAATAAATTCCTAAAGGTACACGTCAAGAACAGCCAAAAATACTTGTAACTTGGGCGATATATCCCTTTAATACAATAGTTTGCACTGTCGATCATATACCTTGTATTCTTTGTTTTCGTCGATTTGGTCTATGTAGTTAACATGCCACCATTTTCACGACCAATCAATATTTGAAATTTAGCAAAGCAGATTCTTCTTCAAGATCTTCAGGCGCAATCGTCTACATCTTCCAAATATTTTACAAAAGACGCACAGCTATACACCACCTTTCAATGAAAATTTAGAATACAGATACAAATAGATACAGCAAAAAGAGAGATGACAGTGGAGGGCCGGGGGGGGGGGGGGGGGGGGGGGGGGGGGGGGGGGGGATTTCTCACAATTTTGAAAATCGGATTTTCTTGTAGTTTTGTCACGCTTGCTAAAATATCTGATTTTTAGAACAGCAAAATTTCTGTATAATGTCAAGACAACTTTTAAAAATAACATTTCTAATCACAATTATTCTTTTCTTCTTCATTTATACAAATGTTCTAACTAGATGACATTGTTAGTTTATTTTGAGTTTTTCCATAAAATCTCAATGTATGCATGGTGTTACCGATTTTACAATACTTTACAAGCTTTTCTCGCCATATTCCAATCTTGATTTTTCTTTTCCTTTCTTTTCTTTTATACAGAAGCCGCTAACTTGTCATTGCACTGTCCGGAATGCTGCTCTCGATTCCAAATTAGATTTTAGTTTAGTCGTATTACCAATAGATGTGTTCAGGATCTCTGATGCGGCATCAAAAATGACAGGGCAAGGAGCGTTACATTACACAGCGCATAGTATTAATGAAGACGGGAAAATAATTGTGGTGATAACAATATTCAAATAAAAAAATAATTAATTAAAATGAAATCACATCTCGCTTCTCAAGCATCAACTTGCACAACTAACAAAATATGATTTGATTTTGTTTTTATCTAAATGTCATTTAACATTTCTTATTCTGTACTCGTTGAAAAGATCGACATCGGCTGATTATGCATCGAATCCGTTCGCTTTTGCTGCAGTTAATATATCAAATGGGTAGAGATGCGATTGCTGTAATTTTCTACAAAGTCGTGCACATGCACCATTAAGTATATGTACATGTACATAATGTACTTAATAAACCGTAGACTTTCGATCTGGAATTCGAACTTCATCTCAATATTAGACTATAAATGCTGAAATTGCTTCCAAGTTAGTACATTTATAAAACCTATAATACATATATTTAACTTGATATGTATACAGTTACAAACCTTGTACTTATAGTAATTTCGCTAGTTAATATAGGTTGAAGAAATATCTATGGATACCTGATATATTCATTACCCCATGCATGTTTGAAAAAAGGGGAAGGGATGGGAAAAAAATCCAATTCCGTAAATATTATTGATAAAATTCCAAACTCTAGTGGGAAAAAACATCACACACGCACTATTTTGATATTAACTGCTATTAATAGTGACGAACCCCTCCCTTAAATATCTATAATTGCTACAACACACATTAAACACGATGATGTGGTTCTGATGAATTGATAGTATGAAATTTCTTTTTAAAACGTGTTTAAAATAATTAAATTTTAAAATTGATGATGTGTTAACTGACAGCTCATTAGATAATATCAATTTCTATGACAAATACGGTTATACCCGTCCAACATCGGGACAGAAAAACCGATAAGAACAGTAACGATAAAACGTATGGGCTGTCCTGGCGGAGTTCTGTCATAAATGATAACAAATGTGGTTCAGAACATTTCTAAAATGTTTTTCTAGTCGGAATTATGAATATTAGCGGTCAAGAAATGGTATTGAGCAGCATACGCTTACTTGTTCACGTGTTGCAACACGTACCACAGCCCACGCTGGATTGCGGTACATGTATATGGTGAAACGCTACTGTACATCTCCTGTTTATGCCTTAGGTTATCTGTTAACGATCATCCATCCATCCATCCATCCATCCTTCATCATCCACCCACAGATCCATTTATTTATTTGCGACGACAAAAAACATTAAATATATGAGGTTAAAAGTTGATAAAATACATGTTGGAAACGAAATAGGTCATGTTTGTGTTGATATTTTCAAAATTTCGTGATACCTGAATCCGTTCAAAAATGTCTGACAAAATAAGATCACGTGATAGAATATGTTATAAACTATCATTACGTGCCGCAAATTATATAACCGTAGTAAATACATCTATCTATCTATCACAATGTCTAACGGTAATCTCTATCAGCGATGCCATAACTATGTCTGCCATATTATCAAGTTACAACAGTGTGTAATAGAACGGTGGCAAAGGTTCGTTTTAATGTAGTAGGTGATAATTTCTAAAAAAGAGTGAATAATATGATCGTTGTTGGGAGGTATATCTATTGATGGCAGGTAAAATGTTGGGAATCTGCAAGTTCATAACAACCGGTGGCTGATTTGTACCATTGCGTTATTCCGTCTTTTCGGCCCGAAAAGGCGAGCATTTACAAACCATAATTCTCGTCTTTTCGCCCCGAAAAACCGACGAGAAGACGACAAATCATACTAGAAAAGAAGAAATAAATGCAAGCTAGTAAGTGACATTGATATTCTTCTTTCCGGGTTCAGAAACCGAGAGTTCTAGTTTGTTATTTCTCCAAAAAGAGGAGATTTAGTGTTACAATGTAGTTAAATCTCGTCTTCTCTGGGCGTCAAGACGAAAAGATGAGATTTTGATATTGATATATTAACTTCAATCACGATTATGATATAAAACTCACTAAAATGATTCACACATGCCTAAAAAATTATTTTCATTTTTCGTATAATACGTTCTAATATTTCATGTTTTATATTGTTCATCTGAATATATATGTTGCTTTGTATGTCGATGTCTCCTATAATTTGATTCGTGTTGAAATGATGATTAACTCATTACCACTAGTGGTGTCCATCCATCATCCTTATAAAACCGTGTCAGTTTCGGAATCTTGCTTCTATTCTTATCTTATATTATGTTTCAGGTGTTACTACATGGATACAAACAGTTTCCAAACAAGTGTTTCTTGGTACGTCTTGCAATCATAAAGTCTTTCAAATGATAAACTGGCTCATTTAGATAGAGTTAGATAGAGTAGAGCCAAACAATGAATAGAACTGCACCCTGCATCTGTTTCGTCCTTCTAGGACTCGTTAGTGATGCTAAGGGCCTAAATTATGCAGCCTAGGAAAGGACAGAGAAAAATCAATAATTATCGAAAGAAAAGTTTAAAAAAAAAAAAAAAAAACTGGATAGGGAGGTGTACTAGCTCCATAAACATTGTATTGTAGCATACCAGCAATCTAAGGTTGAGCAATGGTAGAGTACAAGATACGAAGGTGCAAAGGCGTATGTGTGTTACGTGCGTGTAATTAGTGTAACAGAATTAGGAGGCATGAACAACTATCCACTAGGGTATTGTCAAACGTTACTTCTGTCTGCCCAGACTAATTTAAAGTTATCCATGGGATATATATGTTCGATGTGTTTGTGCATTATTTATCGATTTATCTCACCGTCATTGCTGTATCAAAACCAATTAAAAACCACTACCCCATCAATATCGGCAGTTTCATTCAAAGCATCAATTTTAACACATTTATTGTTGTTGTTTTTTTTCACTTTTTATCTTTGTTTTGTATCTATATAAATATGCATGTTTTTTTCTAATAATCTCAGTATCATCTCTTACTTTTTTATAAAGAAGAAAACTCTTTGAAAAAAAAAATCATTAACGGGAAACAAATAAGAAAAAAATTTAAAAAAAAACATATTTCCTGTTTACATATTCTGACGTTACAAATGGATAAATGGGTACACCCGAACTGACATTTTGTTTAAAAGGCAGGGTAATTGATAGATAAACATGGTGTTAAAGACTCATAGGGCTATGGCCCTAATGGATACAAACCATTCCTAGGTAATAAACTAACATCATTGCGTCATTTCCCTAACCCTGAGGTTCAATTTCAGTCATTTTGATTTATAATATATAACGCAACATGTTACATTTGGAATTTGAAACGGAAAAAACCCTAAAAATAGCAGCTGTTTGATGTTCATTTGATTTACAATCATGTTTAGCACATAATGTTGGTCACAGTAAAACTCTTTGATCTGACAAGATACTTGGATAGCAAAAAGAGATCCACGAGAAATAAAATATGTATGTATATATTTATGATTTTACGTAACTGATTATCTTAGAGATTTGCCTTGTTTTGAGTGCTCAACGCATTTTTACCAATTTTTTTTGGTCAGATATTGCGACAACTATGACAACAAGCAAAGCAAACATTTTGGATGAGATCCGTCACTACATTATCATTGTGATGATATGTCATACATTCTGTGTTTCTGAAACAGAATACAATTGGTCGAGACAATTATTACAAAAAATTGGGTTGATGATACTATATAACAAAAGCCTTGATGGCAGGGAAATAGACCTTTAAAGTTAAATTCTAATTAATTAACCGACCATGTACAAGTATCTTATAAAACGTTAAATGGCAATTAACTTCATCAGTGTGGTCCTTTTTTTTTTTTTTTGTATTTCATGAACTCTTAACCTTAAGTCCTTATCTCCTAAACTACATGATGCAACCACCTGGTGATTTCAACTGATATTTTGACACAAACCGATCCTTTTGTCAAGTCTAAAGCTAGCCCCCCTGCGGATTTCCCGTTGATGTTGACAATAAACATAAAATTTAGAATATATGGATTAAAGGTATGGGAGATGGATACGTGTTTCTATAACGTGTTAGGCTTTTACATATATTCTCTATCGGAGAGGCTATTATTAATAGAATTTTCACCGAGAGCGTCTTCCCCACCTCCTATTCACGTGTACTGACACATGCAACCCCGTTTATGTTGGCGTTGCGTGGTGACAACTGTTAAGCTATTGGTACCTATTCTGTTAAGGTGACCAACCCTGTTGGTTTCCATTTTGATGTCTTATCACTATTACAAGGATATTTATCTTAACACCATTTTCCAAACATTTAAATTCAACATTGATTGATTTTAAGATTGTAATTTACAAACCAATTCAGAACACCACGACCTGTACCTTTGTGTGGAGACCACAACAATGAATTATGATATCTGATTTAAAATTTAAGGCAGTATTATCACGAAAAGGTATTTTAGGACCATGTAACAACATCCCTCACCCCTACCACAAAAAAAGAAAAACAGGAAAAAAAATATGTTTAGATGCATTTCATCGTATAAGTAATGTGATACTTGCACACATCACGGTTCTCGCCAATTCTGCAAAATTACAGGGAAAAGATGTAAATAAAGCATACTTTAAACATTTCATTCAAAACAACATATATATATATATCACCATTTCAAAATAAAATTTCAAAATTGAAATTGGACGGTCGAGTACGTAATGTGAAAGAATAGAATACAAAAAAGCCAGCAAACCTAATTTTCGATTAAGAATCGCGCACATGGTTACAAGTAATTTCCGTACTTATCGACATATACTCTGAACATATCTATATTAAAGTTATAGAAATATCAGCAATACAGTAGTAGATTGGGGAAACCGGCAGATTACTACACAGTAAAGGCAAATTCGCCTTATGCAAGACGAAATCTGGTCTCTTATCAAACAGGAAAGTGGGCAGGTCAGCTACTTTGGACGGCTGTTTGTACAAAAGACTTACAGGAAAATATGATATTTCAGTACAAATTTAGATACAGTAGAGCCAAACAATTAAACTGAGTTGGTCAAACAGCTACTTCGTCCTTCTAGGACTCATCAGTGATGCGATGGGCCTTAATTTTGAAGCCCAAGAGGCGAATTTGAAAAATCCAAATTGATCGAAAGAAAAGTAAAAAAAAAAACTAGACGAGGAAATGAACTAGCTTCATAATTAATAAATATCATTATCTGCATATATCACAACAACGTAAGATACATGTGTATATTCAGAACTGAGCCTCTTTTCGAACGAATTGAAACGTGACGTGCATGTTCACCAGCAATGTCTACCACTGATAGTATTTGTGGGTATACCAATGTTCTGTAGAAATATTTTGCCGTCAAACTCATGATGATGATAACAACATTGTAGTCATAATGCTACTAAATACACCGACATGCTAGAATATTTTGAAATCAAACTCTTACTTTGACGTCAAGTAAGTTGACGACAGATACATATAACAACATGTTGTCGAAACTAGTCACTCTTTGGATTAAAATCTCGTCAAATCCACAATCCTATGACGCCACACCTACAACTGGATAGGATACATAGACAATGACATGCACGTTACTCTTATTGATAAATTGGTGGTTAGAAAAATATTTTCTTGCCTACTAACAAATCCATGCGCACCGTAAATACCCCCAACGGGAATGTGAATGTCACAAGCGAATATACCAAATGCTACCCACGCTTTTCTATCCACGTTTACTAACGCGTGCTTGCTGCAGCCCACTCATTTTGTAACTGCGTGGTGACAAACTCCGGTTTAAGTGTCAGCTAAACCTCAGTAAACGTTGTAAACAGCTTGATGTTTTCTGCTATCTAGATATAATCATGTAATCAATTCTAGTTAAATTATAAATGTAAAAGCACACAAACATTAAAAAAAACTAACGAAAAGAAACCCTGATATTATGTAAAAACAAAAAAAGTGTATGTACATTATTATAGACTATATCAACCGTCTAGAGGAAAATAGAGCCAAAATCTGAGTACAAAAAGAAAAAAAAAAAACATTAAAAAAAGAAGAAAAAAAATCATGGCGTCTTGATGTAGGGATATCAGATATGACCGGAAGTTGCCCTGTATCACTGACAATTTACATTGATGAATTGATGTCTGATTGCTTACATGAAAGACAATTTGTCCAGGATTTTGAGATGAACGCCATCCATTGCCTTTCATATGTAATGCAATTCTAGACGAAAGAAAAATATTGATTTTTCAGGCAATTAAAATGTTATGCGGCCGTGACAAAGACTAAATCCTAACCTATATCATGGGTTTATTTTACAACGCATGCAACAATACATACATAAATTTTGATGTATATTCCCATGTTCAAGCAAAAGATCTGTGCGTCTTTCCACTTTCTTTAAATTGGCTTAAATCACGAGTATAAAGATATAACAACCCAGACTTTTAACAGAATATCTCTATTGAAGTATTTCCGATGTCCTATTTAATCAATTTTAGATATTGATTCTGATATTAGTTTATCACTAAAAGTATTTGAGCACCAGTACGGTCACAGATCTTTACAATTGTAACTTAGAATGTCAGATACCTAAATGAGAGCTCTGTAAATAACTAACAAGACTTGACGTTTCATTTCTTAGCTTGGAATCCCCAGTATTTAATTTACAACCGTTTCATAAGGGTATGCAGGGATTTTCATAAAATTGCTGGAATTTGAAATATTTCAACTGAAGTGTTAGCAAATGTTATCCATTTTATCGTACAAATTTAATTCGGGTTTCGTACACGTCATTGATTCTATCTGATTTCTCGCGTATACTTTCATGAAACTCGCCTGTAATTTGGTCAAATAAGGGAAAATTGATATATTCAGTCGTAACTTTTTCACAGACTGGAGACAGTTGGTTATGATACGTATATTCAACCAGGCATGTGCTTAATGAAACCAATTAAGTAAACATTGTAGATTTGAATTTTAATATTTCGCGGTTGAGACCACAGTAGTGATTATAAAAATGACATAAATAGACAACTTTAGTACAAATCTGGAGAATAGACAGAAAGATAATGGATTTCATATAATAATTAATGTTAGTCCAAGAAAAAAAAATCTAGATCATTGGCATTGTTTTGCTAATCATAGGTTCCTTCATTATACATTAAATCTTTAAGTAAAGATTATTCTATCTTTATAAGATAATACATTTCTCAGCTTTAAAAACATATCTTTTTAAGAATAATCCGACGTGTCTCCAGACTTTTATTCAAACTAAAATTTGATGAAACGAGATTTTAATATAAATCGACATAAAGAATAATTACATGGAGACTCATGTAAAAGTACAAGAAAAATGAAACCTTGTGTTCCGGAAGAGCATGCGTTTTCTCGTTTTCTCCTTCATCGAAGACACCTGCCAATGTAACCATTCACCATCCAAATCTGGTATGTTCTTAAATGACCCTGGCTGATAAGACGATATAAAAATAAAAACGGAAAAACTTTATAAAATAATGTTTTGATACCACATTCTATTGACTGTCTTGAATGGTGTTTACCTTTCCCCGTCCTTTCCTATTGTTTTGGTTGAACAAGGTAACACTACAGGACCAACATACTGCCATATTTCCAATATCACCAAAATTAACTTGTCATACATAGCATTTTCTATTCTTAACCGTGCCTATTGTTATTTGTTTTGATACCTTGATACCCCTGCAACAAAGTAGGGTGTATACTGGGAAAAAAAGCGTTTCTCTGAATCAAAACATTTTTTTTTAAATGTGTTTGTGTAATGGTGGTGGTAGAGGGGAGGGGGCAACGGTTTGTCAAATTGAAAAGGAGGTTACGAAATAACACTGTGATACTACCAATCTCTCTAACTCAATTGTTCCGTCTTGTTTTTCAGCCTGGTGTTATTTTTGCTCTGCCTTCTATGGACCTTGAATTACCATATTTCTTCATTGTAAATAATTCATCTCGGTACTGATCTAGCTTGTTAGGTATAGGTTTTTCGCCTTCGCGACCGACAAGCTTTAGTGCCATCCAGAACGAACGTCACACTGCAATTCAACCACTGTGTCTTTACATAAGATTTATTTGATATCTGTATATTTCTCAGATGCTCCATCCATAAAACGTACTTAAACACCATATAAGATTACGTAACTATGGTAGCAGTTAATGGTTGTGTAAGATTTTTTTTGGTTTCTACGTCGCCATGTACATATTGAAAAACACAAGAGGCGGTTATATGACCTCTGAACTACCAGATAGGATAGGTATAAATTATAGACCAGAATGCCCTTCGATCCATCAGTAATTAATAGCCATATCCACATAGCGTTCGACTCGAGAATCATTTAAACAATTTGGAGAGAAAAATAATCAAAATGTCAGAATTCTTTAGCTTAAATTAATAACTTTTCAGCATTTATCTAAAAATATTTGATTGTATCAATAAATACAATGGGGTTCGGGTAACAAGTTTTCCAACTTATATCAAACCTTCTCCGGAAAATAAAATACATCACCTAGATATATAGCCAAAATGACATAAAAATCTATATATTAAAAATCTTATTTTTTATGAAAAAGTAGACAGGGTAGAGATGGGGTGCAAAGAAATAAGGAAATATATATGGCAGGGGAAATTGGAGGTTTTAGCTACAACATATACTGTGATTTCATTCAAACTTGAGGTGTATGTGTACTTAATTGTTATCTAAACAAATGGGCGTTGTTTGTTCCTATCACAATGTAACATGGTGAATTGTACATCATTTGTATATCCTTATCGATATTAGTTACCTAATGTTTTATCAATATAATGCTATATAGATATTGTCTATGTCACATGACAGCCACGTGATACAAATGTACAATGTAGGTTAACACTACATGTATATCAATGATATTTATTATTATTAGTTGTTGTAATTGTATTGTATTCTACTGATAGTCTCAGTATATGTAACAACGAGTACGTAATTTAGATAAAAGATTTGAAGTTTATTCACGGAATAAAACGAACTGCGTCGACCAATCGAATTTCAACGATCACTTCAAATCAATTTCTTTGTGATCGATCTGGAAGTTCGAGATCTGACAGCAGTCGACGAATGCCTAAAATTAAAGAAGAATCGAAGTGAAAACTGAAGCAGAGAGTCTGTTGTCTTTTTTCTGTTGGTTACAACAATACCATCATTAGTTTCCGTTTTTTAGGTATCGATATTTCGATTATGACCAAATAATCGCATCGTTGTATTTAGAAAATAGAAGCAAAATTACATTTTATACCTCATTGAATGAATACAGGAATATAACGTACAAGAAACACAAGAATGACATAGAATTAAACAAACTTATGTACTATCGAACTAGGTGTGACATCTACATCAGATGTCATTATGATTACTTGTAATTGGTCGTAGATAACAGCAGTAATGTCTTGGCCTCGATCTGAATAAGTGTTACTATTTATAGCAACATTGTTGACAGTATTATTAGAAACAAATTTTAACATATTAATGGATAACGAACTGCAATACTACGAATAATCCATATGAAATGTTACGTAACAACCATTAACAACTAATAAACTAGTCCGTTTCCAAGAATTATATCAGTTCCGTAGCAGGAAATTAATCCAGCGTCGCCTGTAAAATAATTTGTTTGTCTCTTAATTCATTTTTCATCCCAGAGAGCACGAGACGAACAAAATAGTCGCCTATGGTTAGTCGGATGTCACCTAGCCGTGCAGGGTTCGACGTGAAAAGGCATGGGGTCACCTGGCCGACCACGTGGGTTTTCCCAAGGTAATCCGGTTTCCTTACACATGTAGACTTCTGGCGATTCCATCCAGGCCAACGACAGTGATTAATATAAAGTGGAAAAACTTGTTTCGCAATTGTTGTAAAATAAATAAAAAAAATAGTTATTTATCAAAGTAATCCACGATGAGAAAACAAAACATTATTTAATTGTTCAAATTGGTGACATTTTGGACAAAAGGGATACTTTTTGAGTAGTTTTTGGTCCGTCATTGGAATTTTAGGTCAAATTTTAATCATTAGTGTTACGTTGTTTGAAACTTCTAGCATCACTTTAACACCATTTAAGATAGTTTCAGTCTATGAGGTTAATTTGAAGTTTTATTTATTTATTTATTTTTGTAATTGATCAATTACCATTCGAATTCTCATTTCATATATATATGACTCTTTCTCCTTCAACCATTTAGATTTAGATAGCGGTACAACAAGTGTGATACACTGTTTATAACGTCATTTCAGATCATGACTATTTCATACTTGTGTGACAAATGTATAACATGTTTAGATTTTTTTTATTTTATGCAGTAAACTATATTTTTCCATGTTTTTCATGCCATGCCTTGTAATATAGATAAGGGTTGCTATTTACGGTAAGCAGACAGACAGAGAATATGTCATAACAGCATTAATATATACAGCAAAAAACGTTTGACTAAATATGCACATATGGCTTTGAATGTGCACTTACGTTTTTTACGAAATTTATCCAATTATTGGACTGTTGCACCTCCCCGTTTACACTAACTTTTCTTTCCGTTCACCTTGGATTTTCTTCAGACGAGTCTTCGGCTTCAAAATATAGGCCCTTAGCATCAATGACGAGTCCTAGAAGGACGAAACAGCTTTATGATGCAGTTTAATACATTGTTTGACTCTACTGTATCTCACTCTAAGTTAGGAAACGGTACTATTCACTTGTGTGTCTTTTGTACAATCTTTCATTCGGTTTTACGTTGAACTAAATATTGGATTGAAGTTTCCGTTACAACGAGGAAAAGTCATTCATGGATGTCGTATGATATTGTAAAAGTAGTTGATTACGAGTATACTGAGAATGGTCTTCTTTCTAAGACTTATTGTTTACCTCTACTGTATCTCACTCTTAATTATGAAAACGTGCTATTCACTTATGTGTCTTTTATACAACATTTATCCGTTCTGTATATTCATTCTTGAGATAATTGCATGTTTCATATATACACTTTGGTTTTGACATTTATATCTTGTGTAGAAACACATATTTTAATATTGAAAACATCGTAAATATGGGGGAAAACGTACATTTATTTGCATTTTACAGGGTAGAAATCTACGATGACGAGTGAATTTCAATTAAACTGATAACACTAGCTAAAAATAGTACAGACGAGTCTGACGGGGTATTTTCTGACATATAGACTGTTTAAAATAGATACGCGAAAGCTACCATAATGATCAAAATAAAATGTCGAGGCTTAAGTTTAATAACAGAGAAACAATGGAACACGAAAACAATTTTGTTCAGCGTAACGAGATTACTTAATTTCCATTCTTATTTGTGCCTCAGACGTTCCTTGTCATGTTGATGACGTCAAATGTTTAATCGAATAGTATTTCAAATCACATTCTCTCCATTCAAGTCTTTTCATTTAATGATAACATTGATCCAGTAAGCCATTTAAAGTCGTTTATTTTATACAAGTTTTATACTGGAGGAAATGAACACGTCTCATAATACTCACCAAAAAGACCCGTAAAATTCTATATTTAAATCGTTTACAAGTTATTTAAAAAATTATGTTTAACATAGAAATGTGATTAATTCGAACTGTCACCTTTTCGATTTAAACATCTTTTTAGGCGTTTTTGTTCTTTAAAATCTCAATTTGCATCTTAACTTCATGTTCTAAATAAAGATGTCTATTTCAGGATAAATGACCTTAACCTTCTTTTAGTTAATAGAAACTGACATCCCGCCCACATGTACGTGCAGCGAAGTTTAGATCTCTCGTTTGTAAAACATGTTTGATATTTGTGAAAACGACTCTAACATTAAGAAAAGGATCAGTGGGAATCAGGACCTAGAGTATTGTATTAACACCAAACTGCTCTTTTATTTCATCCGGAATGATTAGAAAATTGCTACAAGGGAACGCGGATTCGCCTGGCAGTTCCAGATAGATTAGATGGGCACTATGGGCTTTGTCTCAAATTCAATCGACATACAAACCATTATCATTTCGTATAGGTTAAAAGTCATTGGAAATGAAATGAATCAAAAGTATTCTATTGAAAATCTGTCTCAAATACGGATAAAACAATACTTAGATAGCGTAATGTGTACAGCGTAAATATCTAACATGTTCGCATAGTGTACATACTATTTTTTAACATAACGGTTTATTTTTAATATTCATTACGTTTATTTTGAGGGTGTTCGAATGCAAGATGTCACTTTCCTTGTTTGTCTACACCTAACTTGTCAAATGTAAAAGCATTTACAATGTGAAAGCATTTCATTTTCGTTTTGGATTTATTTTCGTTTGTAATTTTGTCGGTATTCTTAATAAACGAATGTGTCCACGATTACAAACAGAATACAGACCTAGCACTAGTGGATAGCGAGTACTATCAAATATCAACTTTATTATTTATGCTAAACCAGGACATTTGAGCTTCAAAGAAATATACACTTTTTAACTTATTTTTGAAGGTGTGGAGTAATAGCATAGCAA